>NC_053433.1:105968926-106568926 GCF_007990345.1 Gossypium hirsutum
TAACGACATAGCGCAAACTAGAATTAAACACGAAATAGAAACAATGAATATATACATAAGATGGTATAAAAATATGTACATGGAAATGTATAAAACTATATATAACAGTATATTAAAAATATATATAACATATAGAACATATACAATATGTACATACCTTAGAAATGATAATAATAATAAAACTATTTTGTACACTACACAAATACATACACACATATATATATAGATATAAAACAATAGTATTAAGAATATACAATATAAATAGAAACATTATAAATAGTGTAAAAGAAAAATATGACAAGTAGAATTAAAATATTATAATAAAAATATAAAAAGTGGAAAAATATAATGAATAAAATAAAATAAGAATAAAGTAATAGGTAATAATAATACAATAACATTAAAAATGAAAAGGTAAGAAAAAGGACTAAAATTAAAATAAAATCGAAGTTATGGGGCCAATTTAAAACGGGACTTAAGTCACGGAGGTCAAACGTACTTTGCGCGCATACCAGATAACGCAAAACATGGAAAAAATAAAAAAAGTAAAGAAGCGGAAAAGGCAATATTAAAGAAACACGGATTTGGGGTCCGGACCTGGAACGGCGGGAAGAGAAAAGGGGGATATAAGAAAAAAAAAAATCAGGAGAGGAAGAAAAAAAAGGAAGGAGGAGAGGGGGAGAAAAGGGAGCTCGGCCACGGGGCCGGTCACCGGATGGCACCGGAGGCTCGCCGGCGCCGGCCGGCCACCACACGCGGTGGCCGGAAAAGGTAAAAAATTTATTTTTTATTTTTTATTCTTGTATTTTATATTATACTTCATACATTTAACGTATTTAATGTATGTATTTGTGAGAAATAAACAAAAATGAAAATAAATCTAGAACCACCTCTTATTTTCGATTTGCAATCTTGTGTTTGTGCGCCGATTTGGTGGTTGTTTTTTTGGTTGATATCTATTTCGGACTGGTATTCTTGCTATATCTACTGACTTTTTTGAAATATATGTGTATTCAAAAGATCTAAAAATCAAGCCCCCTTTACAGAAAGCCAAATAGGTTTTATAGCCTTTACAAAATTGTATTTAATGTTATTGTCTGTCTTCTTTCTGGTCCTGCAGGGAATGGGTGAAGGTGACAGAGGCATGGTGGTACAGAGGAGCAGTGGCCGACATGGTGGCATGGAGAGCTGGGGTGCCAGGGTATGGGGCTGATGGCTAGTGTCAGAACAAGTGGAATTAGGGTTTCCTCTCTGCTGATTTGTTTTGGGCTGCTGGGCTAGGTTAATTTAGGTATTGGGCTAGTAGTACTTGGGTTAGGCTATTGGGCTGTGTATTGGTTTGAGGGCTTAATGTAATGGGTAGTTGGGTTGTGTTTTGGTTTGGCCAAAATTGGCCTGTACAGCTGCCCTCTTTGCTCATTTCGTGTAACGAAATGAGCAAAGACAAATGAAAGGCAATTTTGCCTGGTCTTGCTGGTCTTGACTTCATTGGTGCTCTTCTAGTTCAGATAATCTTCTTCCAGTCCACTGCATCTTGTAGCTTAGATTCATCCACTACATCTTCTGACATATGCCTTGTAGCTTCGATCTACTCCAATGTACTTCAAGATATGAGATTTGTGGCTTTGATCTGCTTCCATGTAGCTTCATAAAGATAAGATCTACAGCTTCAATCTGCTCTTTTATCACTTCAGTGAGATGAATTCGTGATCTTCTCTTTTGTAATCTAGCGAGACAAGATTTGATATCCTCGATCAGTTCCACTGCGACCTCAGGGAGACAAGACTTGCAACTTTTGACCGGTTCCATTATAGCTTCAGGGAGACCAAGTCTGGTGTCTTTCATCAACTTCAATCTTTATTCTTACTCGGCATGTGATCTTGAGCCCAACTCATTTCTCGCAATATGAATTGACTCTTTAAAAACAAAAACTAAAGATATCTCAACATGTGAACTGAGGCTCAACTCACTTTTGCAATATGAGTTGATTTTTTTGACAACAGAAATTGAAATTACCTCAGCGTGTCCTGAGGCTCAACTCATTTCTCGCAATATGAGTTGAATTTTGAAAAGCAAAAATTGAAAATACCTCAACGTGTCTTGAGGCTCAACTCATTTCTCGCAATATGAGTTGAATTTTGAAAACAGAAATTGAAATTACCTCAATGTGTCTTGAGGCTCAACTCATTTCTCGCAATATGAGTTGATTCTTTCAAAACATAATAATGAAAACAGAAATGGAAAATACCTCGGTGTGACCTGAGGCTCAACTCACCTCTCGCAATATGAGTTGATTTTTGAAAACAGAATCAAAAGAATTGAAATACCTCGGCGTGTCCTGAGGCTCAACTCACCTCTCGCAATATGAGTTGAAATTAAATACCACAGTGTGTATCTGAAGCTCAACTCACCTCTCGCAATATGAGTGATTTTTTAAACAGAAATTGAAATACCTCAAGTGTCTGAGGCTCAACTCATCTCGCAATATAAGTTGATTTGAAAACAGAAATTGAAATACCTCACGTGTCTGAGGCTCAACTCATTCTCGCAATATAAGTTGAATTTGAAACAGAAATTGAAATTACCTCAGCGTGTCCTGAGGCTCAACTCATTTCTCGCATATGAGTTGATTTTTTTAACAACAGAAATTGAAATTACCTCAGCGTGTCCTGAGGCTCAACTCACCTCTACAATATGAGTTGATTTTGAAAAACAAAAATTAAAAGGCTTAACTCACCTCTCGCAATATGAGTCAATTTAAAACATAAACTAAAAATATGCCCCGAGGCTCAACTCACTTCTCGCAATATGAGTTGATTTTGAAAAAAAATTAAAATACCTCAACGTGTCTTGAGGCTCAACTCATCTCTCGCAATATGAGTTGATTTTCCTTGGAAAGCATGAATATTAAACATCAAAATACCAAAACCAGTCCTTTGGTAGAACTCGGGTATCTTTTCCTTTGATTCAGTGCGACTCTCATTCAAGATTTCTTGCTTTACTGGATTACCTGTATATGCCATGCATGATGTCATCATGATATGCACATGTTTGTTTAAATGCCTTTATGCCTACATGATTATGCAGTGCTCCTTAAGCATATTGGTCGTATGTCATTTTCGCCATGATTGTTGAGGATCTGCGTTCATTGCTTTGATTCTCGACCTTCCTTCAGGCCTCATACCTGTCTTCGAGCTTTACGAGTAATCGACGTTTCTCAGATATCACCCTTTTGCCCTTAGTTAAACTTTGTTCTGCTTTGAAGATCTTGCACTTATCAAATTCTTATCCGGTAATGCTTGACATTTCTTTTGTTTAGAGTATGTCATTTCACTATTTATCATTAAATAAACACATAATGAGATGCATGAAATGGTCAGGTAGGGACAAAAAGGATATCTCATATTCCTTTATTTCAAATGTGGCAAACAAAGAAAGTTAACCAATGAGAGTAAAAATGTCAAAAAGAAAGAAAAGGTCGTATTCAACGGATACAAATGCTCTAGATATTCAACACATGAACTCTTCCACGTTCCTCAATCAATAATCTTTTCGAGCATGGCTTCTTGCGTAGAAAATTTCGAGCTTTCAGAAGTGCTTCAAATACTGTAGTCTCACTACTTGACCTATCGTTCGACCGCCAGGTTTGTTTCATTAGGACGCCCTCTCGGGTTTTCATCCTAATCTTTTTGTACTAATCAAGACGCCCTTTTCGGGTTTTCGCCCTGATCCCTTTTTTTTTAAGATGCCCTTTTCGGGTTTTCATCTTAAGCATAATATTTCTTCACCGCATCTGAATTCACCGGATTCGGTAACTCCTTCCCATCCATCTGGTAAGGATTAAAGCTCCTCCTGAGAATGCCTTTTTTACAACGTATGGTCCTTCCCAATTTGGTGCCCATTTTCCTCGCAGGTCTTTTTGTATTGGGAGAATCTTTCTCAGAACGAGTTCTCCTTCATGGAACTCTCTTGGTCGTACCTTCTTGTCATGGGCTGCGATCATTCTCTTTTGGTACATTTGCCCATGAAAATTGCCCTTAGACGTTTTTCTTCAATGAGGTTCAACTGATCATATCGAGCTCGAACCCATTCTGCTTCTTCTAACTTTGATTCTATCAATACTCGCAGAGAGGGGATCTCAACCTCGATAGGTAGCACAGCTTCCATTCCATAGACTAGAGAGAAAGGAGTTGCTCCCGTAGATGTTCGCACAGATGTGCGATATGCAAACAAAGCAAATGGAAGTTTCTCGTGCCAATCTTTATATGTCTCAGTCATTTTCCCAATGATCCTCTTAATGTTCTTGTTAGCTGCTTCAACAGCCCCGTTCATCTTTGGGCGATAGGGCGAGGAATTATGATGCTTTATTTGGAACTACTCGCACACTTCTTTCATCATCTTATTATTCAGATTCGTGGCATTATCTGAGATGATTCTTTCAGGCAAACCATATCGGCAAATGATTTCCTTTTTCAAAAACTTGCACACTGCAGTCTTCGTCACATTGGCAAACGAAGTGGCTTCAATCCATTTTGTGAAGTAATCGATAACCACAAAAATGAATCGATGTCCATTTGAAGCTTTTGGAGAAATTGGCCCTATGACATCCATGCCCCACATAGAAAAAGGCCACGGAGAAGTCATGACATGAAGGGGTGAAGGGGCTACATGAATTTTATCGCCGTAGATTTGACATTTGTGGCATTTTCTGGCAAAATTGATGCAGTCACTTTCCATTGTCAGCCAATAATAACCGAGTCTCATGATCTTTCTGGCCATATTGAACCATTGGCATGCGTTCCGTAAATTCCCTCATGGACTCCTCAAGTATTTTCTAGCTTCAACATCATCCACACATCTCAAAGCAACTGATCTTTCCTCTTTTATAGGATATCCCATCAAGAACAAATCCCGTGCCATTCTTCTGATTGTTCTTTTGTCGTTCTCATTTGCTTGTTCGGGATATCTTTGATTCTTGATATATTCTAAGATATCATGGAACCATGGATGTCCGTCTGCTTCTTTTCAATGCTACAGCAGTGTGCAGGGACCTCGTATATGCTCATTTTGAGGGGCATTATTTCTGCTTCTTACTTGCTTTGAACATTGAAGCCAAAGTGGCCAGGGCATCAGCCAGTTGGTTCTCTTCTCGTGGAAGTAATGAAAAGTTATTTCTTTGAATTCCTTGATCAGTCCAGCCACTAAATCGCTGTACTTAATCAATTTGAGTCCCTCACTTCCCACTCTCCACGGATTTGGTAGATCACTAGGGCTGAGTCCCCGTACACCTCCAAGATCTCGATGTTTCGTTCGATAGCTGCACGAAGCCCCATGATACAGCCTCATATTCTGCGATATTATTGGTACAGAAGAAGTTCAGTCTTGCGGTGAACGGATAATGATTCCCGTCTGGTGATACCAGGATTACTCCAATTCCATGCCCTAAGCATTTGACGCACCATCAAAGCACATCTTCCATGACTTCTCTTTTGATGACTCAGATTCTATTTTTGTGATGCACATTAAGTCTTCGTCTGGAAATCGAATCTTAAAGGCTCATATTCCTCTGTCGTTCGAGTTGCTAAGAAGTCAGCTATTGCGCTCCCTTTTATTGACTTCTGACTTACATAGGCAATGTCATATTCCGAAAGGAGGAGCTACCATCGTGCCATTCTTCCTGATAGTGCCGGCGATTCCATCATGTATTTTATTGGGTCCTGCTTTGAAATTAGCCATGTCGTGTGATACAACATATATTGTCTGAGTCTCCGAGCTACCCAAACCAGAGCGCAACAATATTTCTCAATGGACGAATATTTTGCCTCATATTCAGTAACTTTTTGCTGAGGTAGTAGATCGCCTTTTCTTTTCTCCCTGACTCATCATGTTGCCCCAGTACGCAACCCATTGAGTTTTCAAACACGGTCAGGTACAAAATTAAGGGTTTTCCAGGGGTCGGTGGTACTAGCATAGGAGGATTAGACAAATACCGTTTTATCTTATCGAAGGCCACTTGGCACTCCTCGTTCCATTCTCCCGGTTATGTTTTCGAAGGAGTCGAAAAATTGGGTCGCACTGATTGGTAAGTTGAGCAATGAATCGAGCAATGTAATTCAACCTCCCTAAAAATCCCCTGACTTCCTTTTGTGTGCGCGGGGGAGGTAATTCTTGGATGGCTTTTATTTTATCTAGATCAACTTCGATACCTCTTTCACTGACAATGAAGCCTAGCAATTTTCCCGAGGTAGCCCCGAATGTACATTTGGCTGGATTAAGCTTTAGCTGAAACTTTTCAGCCTTTCGAACAACTTCTTGAGGTTCATTACATGTTCTTCTTCTTCTCGAGATTTAGCAATCATATCATCGACGTAGACCTCTATTTCCTTATGCATCATGTCATGGAATAATGTCACCATAGCCCTCTGATATGTTGCCCCAGCATTCTTTAACCCGAATGGCATCACCTTGTAGCAGAACATTCCCCACATTGTTATGAAGGTAGTTTTCTCCATATCCTCAGGAGCCATCTTGATCTGATTATACCCCGAGAATCCATCCATGAAAGAAAACAATGAATGTTTTGCTGTGTTGTCCACCAACGTGTCAATATGTGGCAAGGGAAAATTATCTTTTGGGCTTGCTCGATTCAGGTCACGGTAATCCACGCACATTCGTACTTATCCATCTTTCTTTGGTACCGGGACTATGTTAGCCACCCATTCTGGATATTTGGAGGCTTGTAGGAAGCCAGCGTCAAATTGCTTCTTGACTTCCTCTTTTATTTTCAACAGCATTTCGGGCCTCATCTGTATTAATTTTTGCTCGATGGGCTTGCATTCTGGCTTTAATGGGAGCTTATGGACCACTAAATCTTCATCTAGCCCTGGCATGTCCTGGTATGACCACGCGAAACATCTTTGTATTCGCGGAGTAAAGTGATCAAACTATGCCTGGTACTTTCTGAAATAGAAGTCCCAATCTTCACTTCTTGTTTCCTCTCTTCAGTGCCCAAATTTATTGTTTCCACAGATTCTTCATGAGGCAGAACCTGTTTATCCTCTTGTTCCACCATTCTTAACAATTCAGGAGACGAGACATAATCTTCAGTATTTTCTTCAGCTTCAAATTCTCCTAAGCAAACAGCCTTCTCAAAATCAATTTCAAGATTCGTAACGGGCTTATTCATGTCGTCAATATCTGAGCACCTAAAGTTGAATGGAAAAGGAAGCTATCGGGGGACATCCAAGTATTGGAAACAACAAACAAAATGTTATGTCATGGCAATGAGGCAAATGTAAGGATAGGCTATGAAATGAGAAAATGATTATGAAATTAGTGATAATGCGAAAAATCGTGACAAAATGCATCTTCATTGATATTCACTTAAATGATAAAGAGCGAATGCAAGCTCCTACAAAAGAATTCCATTATATCTAAGGACACAATAGAAGGTTGATGTTTAGCATTACTCTGAAGGCTTATAAACTACAAGAAGCTCCTCAGCAATCCAATTGTTCAACATGAAACTAGGAGGGCAAGGGCGTATCCTCGAGACATCTTTACTTGCACCAGCTTCTTTGTCAATGACATTTATACTGACATTCTAAAAATCCCTTTCAATTAATCCCAGCATGTTTCGTGGATCATCTTGTCCAGGGTACATCATTCCCGCAGATGTAAATGTTTTTGACAAAGGAGGGTACTCTATTGGTTCCCATTCTGGTTCTCAGCCCAAAGTTCTTACAATTCTTCTCTCTTGATCCTTCTTCCACTGTCTTCTTCTTTGGCGCATGTCAGGCTGGAACCCCAAACCGTATCGGGCCTTGTGGTGCACTGGCTTTAAAGCCCTCACTATTCTTTACAGATGTCTCCCTAAACCTCTTCTCGCACGAGCTCCCCTTCCTACGGTCAACTTGACACCCATTCTGGTATTTCTCGACAGTTTTGGCATCGGAATTCTAATTCCCTCAGCGACGAAAGTGGCATTGATGAATTCAAGGGATCGAAAGGAACATTCCACTGCGTCCTTGCTTACTTCCAGGTATGGCGCATCAGTAGAGATAGATGCGACGATGTCTTCTTCGCCCTCGACTGTGACCAAACAGCCATCCATGATGAATTTCATCTTTTGATGGAGGGATGATGGGACTGCTCCAGCAGAATGAATCCAAGGTCTTCCCAAAAGGCAGTTGTAAGAGGGTGTAATGTCCATGACTTGGAATTCGACCTCATAGATGTAAGGACCCACTTCCAAAGGGATTTCGATCTTTCCCATGACTTCGCGCTTCGTCCCGTCGAATGCCCTTACCATGGAATGATAGGGCTTTAAGTAGGACAAATCCATCGGTATTCTGGAAAGCGTAGCCAATGGCATAACATTTAACGCTGACCCATTATCGATGAGTACGTTCAGTATTATGTAGCCCTTGCAGCGGGTCATGATATGCAGCGCTTTCACCGAACCTCTACCATTTAGCGGTATCTCATCATCACTAAAAGAGATGAATTTGTCCGCATTCAGATTGTTTACCCACCTATCAAGCTTTTCGACAGATATGTTGTTGGCCACGTAAGCTTGATTTAACACCTTCAATAAAGCGTTCCGGTGTGGCTCTGAATTTAACAGTAGAGATAGAACTGAGATTCGTGCTAGCTGCTTGCTCAATTGTTCCACCACACTATATTCGCTGTGCTTAATAAATTTCAAGAATTCTTGAGCTTCTTCCTCATTCACAGGCTTTTTAGTTTCTTGCACGGGTGGAATTTCTTGCTCGACTTCGACCTCGTACATCACTGCTTTCCCTTTTTGCTTCGAGTCGCTACTTTTCTTTATCGGATCAACTTCTTTAGAATAGCATCGTCCACTTCGAGTAAAATGACCTACCTCCCCAACATCTTCAGTTATGGCTTTGGACTTTTCAACTTCCGGTGTAACGATATTAACATCATATTTCCACGGTACTGTTTTGTTTTCCTTATACGGGAAAGGAGATGGTACTTCAATTACCATCTGTGCTTTCAATGGCTCTCTCATCGCGTCGTAATAAATTACCAACGGTCGATCAGCACTATAAGGGGGCCCTGATGATTGGCTATCAGAGACGCATACTTCTCTTTCGTTGGCATCTTCACTCTTGTTAAGGACCTTAATCTCCTTATTATCCATCCGGTCTTGAAGTAACCTTTTAAAGTCCTCACATGACTGAATGTCATGTCCAACAATCCTATGAAAATTGCAAAAACTTTGACCTTCTTCTCCAAAAATTCTATCAGAGTGACAAAGCAATCCTTTCTTAACCAATACCTCCCAGATTTTCTGCAGAGGCGTCCTTATTTTTGATACACATCTTCTGACCTTCCATTCATCCTCTTTCCCCACTGTGCTCACATTCCCTTCGGTATGGTTAGGGAACGAGTTCCCCTTGGCGTTACTAGCACTATTGAATCGTAGGATACCCGCGTCAATGAGTCCTTGAACTCTCCTTTTGAAAGCGAGACAGTTCTCAGTAGAGTGCCCTTGGTTCCCTGCGTGGTATGCACAACTAGCGTTTGGATCGTACCACTTTGGGTATGGAGGTTTAAGGGGTGCTATGTAATGGGGAGAAATTAGCTGTTTTTCTAAAAGTTTTGGGTACAATTCCCCATACGACACAGGGATGGGGGTAAATTGCGGTCTCTCGGGATTATGCCTTGATTGGCTTTAAGCGGGTACCGTGTTTTGTGGGAAAGTGGTGACGGGTCTTTGGTTGTTCGTGGCGTATACGGGGTAGGACGGATGTGGTGCTTGGTAGTAAGGGGTTTGAGGGGGATAACAGAAATTCGAGGGTGGATAATTTCGAGGTCGGGGTTGGTTAGGATACGAATTGGGAATGTAACGACTCCCAGTTCCCACCATGTGGGCTTCTGGCTCTTTCTTCCTTAAGGGTGCTGCTTTTCTTGAGCCTTCTGATCCTTCCATTCTACCGCTCTTGACGGCATTCTCTATGAGTTCACGGATATTACAATATCCGCGAAATCTTTCGTGGCACTTCCCACTAATTTGTCATAAAACGGTGCCTTTAAAGTATTGATAAAGAGAACGGTTATCTCCGTTTTTGTTAGTGGGGGTTCCACTTGAGCTGAGACGTCTCTCCATCTCTGCGCGTACTGTCTAAAGGTCTCTGATGGGTTTTTCTCCATCATTTGCAAGGTCATACGGTCTGGCACCATATCTGATACATGCTTGTACTGCTCGCAAAATGCTGACGCCAAGTCCTTCCAGGATCGAATCTTTTCTCTACTAAGTTGATTGTACCACCGAAGAGCTGACCCTGTTAGACTATCTTGAAAGCAATGTATGAGTAGTTTATCCTCGTTCACATAACCGGTTATTTTTCGACAGAACATAATGAGATTAGCTTTTGGGCACCTTGTCCCATCATACTTCTCAAAATCAGGCACTTTGAACTTCGGAGGCAAAATTAGATCAGGTACCAAACTGAGTTCCTTGGCACCTAGTGCGGAGAAGACTTCAGTGCCTTCTATTGCTTTGAGTCTTTCCTCTAGACTCCTATATTTTGCGTCATGGTTATCCAATTTCAACTTGGCTACCTCTGCTGGGTCATCCAGATCTGGAACTAGTGGATTAGCAGGACTAGCCCCTGGGTTCGACGCTAACATTCCTTGCCCCAAATTAGTGGGTGGAGCAGGTGGCATAGGTCGATGTTCCAAGCCAGTGGGTTCCTCTTGAGTATACCCTCTTTGTATTGTATATGCGGGCGGTGGAGTGAATCCCGGGGGATAGAGTGGATCCTGATCATGGTGAATTCTTGACCGAGGTTCCATAACATCGGGGTTCTGCATTTTTCCTTTGACCAAAGTTGCCATCATCTCCATCATTTTAGCCATCTGATCTCTTTGCTCGAGAGATTCCTCTCGAGATCTCACCATTAGGTCTCTCGTCTCTTGTTGCGATTTGGCTAGTTGCTCTTGTAATTCCTTTTGAGCCCTTTCCATCCTTTCAATTCTCTCATTGAATTCATTCTCCATTACTCTAGCTTGTCGGCGCGTTTTATACGGATGACGTGGTTCCAGTCTTGAAGTCTTGCAACTGCGAATTGTACGTTTTAACCTCAGCAAACGAGTATGGGATATGCAATGAATGAATTGATGCATGAATGAATGCATGAATGTCAAATGAATGTCAGTTATGAATGAAATGCAAGAAATTGGTGTTGATTTCAAGATAGCCCCATATTTAGGCATTTCATTTATCAACATAGTCTATTACACAAAGTTCTCATTTTTCCAACAGTTACACAAATTTCCTAGCCACATTGCCTTGTTTCTTCACTTGCTCTAAAAACTCTGATATGCTCGATCTTTGGCTCGGAGGGAATTGGAAACTGAGAACTTCGACTTCATCTGATAATTGAACAACTTGCATAGCCGCTTTACGAATTTCATTGATCAAGAAGTCAAGTTGCATTTCTTTTTCTTTGAGAGTTCCTTCATACACGTGAATGTCCCTATCGTACTGCTCACTCTTTTCTTTTAGAGCCTTCAAGAGGTTATCTAATTGTTGTTGACGAGATTTTAGCATATTTTCTAGATCTCGTGTTTTCCTTTTTAATTCTTGATGTTCAGACTGACTATTCGCCAATTTTGCAGTCACTATTTCATACTCGGTGTTCTTCCTTCTTAACTCTATCACAGCGCGCGCGGCCTTTTCCTCCTCTTTCTTTGCTTTTCCCTTCCAAAACTCCATTCCTCCCTTGATATTGCTAATTTCTTCCTTCCATTCTGCTGTCGACTTGCCCAACCCGCTATTCTTTATAGTGTTTCTTAATTTCTTGTTTTCCAAATGAAGGTCCCTTAAGTCGTTTCTCACAATCTCGGCTTCTCTTTGTACTTTTTCAGTCCTGGACCTTTCAACCTGAACTTCAATCTTCAGTTGATAGTTTTCTTCTTGAAGGGAACTAAGGTCCCGAGACATCTTGGCCTTTTCTCGTTCGAATTCTTGTCTTGCCATTTCTAGCTCAGACGGCGTTTCCTCCGAGAAAGGATTCTGGATGGTGTAGTTTGTTGATGAGATTTGCTGACTATTTACCCGTTGCTTCCTCCATATGTCGTAATCTTGGGTAAGGGTATCAACATACAAAGCTAATTCCATGAAATGAATTTCCTTCCAATACTTTGCAGTGTCTCGGACTCTCTTCATATATCCTTCACTCGCGAAAGCGAACTCGAACTGTGCTAATCCTCCAGTTGCGGGGAGGAATTGTCTCGAAGAAAATTGCCTTTGGACTAATAGCGGAGCATATCCAACTCCTCCCCATAACCCGAGTAAAGGAACCCAATCTTGGCTTCCACATTTGTATAGCAGAACTGAAGGACGGATCCAGGGTGCTCTCCATGTTATATTCTCGGCGCGAAGATTCTGAAAAACTGATACCCAATGTTGCTCGGTGACTTCCTTCGGCCATTCTTTATTGAGGTAAGCTTCTAGCGGGGAGAATGTTTTAGAAAACATATGGAACGGAGTGCGCTCTACCTTCCAGAAGTGACTCAAAATCCAAACATTAAGCAACTGCGCGCATCCGATAAATCGTCCCTCCCCTTTTCTTCGACAACTACTCAGGGACCTGAAGGTCTCGGCTAGGATGGTCGGGACAGGGTTGATTCCTTGTTTTAACCTTTCGAAGAAATCAACTACTGCAACTTCGAGATGTCCGAGAACTTTTGGGAAAATGACCAAACCGTAAATGGCCAAAGCGAATAGATTTACCCTTTTCAGCATGTTGGGATGGTTCAGAGCCAAATCTCGTAGGGAGGACCATGGAATGCAAATGGTTTCATTCTTCTTCTTTACCTGTTTTTCGGCCCATGCATCAGTCATGTCTGTCAGTCTCACTAACTTTTCTTGAAGGTCATCGGCTTAGGCTCCTTCACATATATTTTGCCGAATTGTACATTGTCGATGCGGAGTAAAGCAGCATACTCTTCTATGGTTGGAGTCATGTCTTCTTGATTGAAGGTAAAACACTGATAGGCTGGGTTCCAGAATCGAACCATGGCTTGAATCAACTGTTCGTCTACACGGATGGTGATCAGGTGAGCTATATCCCCATACCTCTCAGTGAAAATGTCTCTAGTGTCTGAATCCCACTGATTCCAAATTCGAACCAAATCCTCAAGGTTATTTTGGCGAACATTTACAGTTATATGTTCGGGCAAATTGGCAATACACCCTTCCACTAGACTATCCCCCTTTTCTTTCTGAATTTTTAGAGACCAGTCCCGAACCACGGCACTCTTCTCGGTTATTTGTGTAATTGACTCCTCCATCAGAAACCCGTTTTTTGGCAACCAACCTTTAGTCAACACCTTCTTAATATGATGCCTATGATGCATGATGAAAATAAAAGTGAAAACAAACAAACTTAGTTAGTAAACACAACAAATATAATTTGCAAAACAAATTAAACTACCCAATCCAATTATTTTGCATAAACGGTGTAAATGAAAGGCAAAAGGCATTTTCCCCGTGTACTTATTTTGGTGACTATAAGCGGACAGAGGTTCGGCATGGCTCTAATTGGATAGCTCGTATGGTTCACTATATGCGGTTTTGGTTCTAGGTGGGTACTCGAATCGTCTGCACTGTCATCTACTAAGATTAGTACAGAGCCTCGGTCATGGCCCATCATAGGCTTACGAGATCAATTCGAGGGATTACATTTACTTATGCCTATGCGGAGGGACAAGTTAACTCACGAAAGCATAAGTCATATGTAACCCGAAAGTATTCACTAGCCTGTGCGGAGGAACGAGTTAACTCACGAAGGCGTAGCGTTTACTTTCTCTTAACAGGGACGGAGCCCGGGTATAGAGCTCATGTTATGCAACAAAAATGCACGTGCACGGTGTGTGGGGAACAACTCATAAACCTTTACGTTTCACTTAAAGAAACTAAACCAAAATTAAAACCATAAAAATTGAAACACTGAAAAACAACCAAATAAGCAAGTTAGAAGAAATATTTACAGCACGATACAAATGCATGAATTTTGAAAACGAGATTTTCGGATCATGACCAAATATTTACTTTGAACAAGGAAATTTGAAAATTTTGACAAAATGTGTTTAATTCCAGACACGACTCTCAACAAGGCTGTCCCCAGGGGAGTCGCCAGCTGTAGCGACGTAAAAATTTTGTGGATTCGGGTCGCTAAATTGTGGCGATTTATTAGGAAATTGGAAATTGAAATTTGGTTTTAAAATAAACCGAGAGTCGCCACCGATCCTTTTTCTAGGTGTGATCGGACACCTATTAGATTTTTCTTTAAAAACGAGAAAAAGGCCGAGTTAAGGTCTACGTTAAAAGTTAGAGAAAAATTAGGGTTCGGGAGTCGGTTACGCGCGAGGAAGGTATTAGCACCCTCGCGACGCCCAAAAATTGATATCTCCTAAACACGTGTTGTCTTGACTTTTAAAAATACGAGTTCAATATTAAAATTTAGTCGTGATCCAATTAAAAGAGGACGAGAGATTTTAGTTTATTCCGGTTTTTTGAGAAGGATATGTCGTCTTAACACGAGTCAATTGACGTTCACCCAACATAGCGATGAACTCGATGACTTAATGTTAAATCGGTACATTTCCTTGTTTATTGAAATTAATTAGCAAAACAAGTATATGATTTTCGAAATAATGCAAAGTAAATTGATATGAAATAAAAATAAATAAATGATAGGGCTAGGCATATATTGAAACAAATAACCAATGTGACAATAATATTAAAATGATAAAGATCTATACGACATTTAGCGCAATACTAGAATTAAACACGAAATAGAAGCAATGAATATATACATAAGATGGTATAAAAATATGTACATGGAAATGTATAAGAACTATATATAACTAGTAATATTAAAAATATATATAACATATAGAACATATACAATACGTACATACCTTAGAAATGATAATAATAATAAAACTATTTTGTACACTACACAAATACATACACACACATATATATATATAAACAATAATATTAAGAATATACAATATAATATTAGAACCATGTATATAATAGTGTAAAAGAAAAATATGACAAGTAAGATTAAAATATATATAATAATAATAATATAAAAAGTGGATAAAATATAATGATATAAAAATAAAATAAGAATAAAGTAATAGGTAATAATAAATACAATAACATTAAAAATGAGAAAAGGTAAGAAAAAGGACTAAAATTAAAATAAAATCGATGTTATGGGGCCAATTTAAAATAAAAACAAAGAAAAGGGACTTAATTGTAACACACGTGCAACTTGGAGGGTCAAAAGCGCAATAAACCCAGGTATTAAAACGCTGCGCAGCGTGGGGGACCAGAATGAATTCGGGGCAAAACCATGGGGCCAAATTAAGAATAAAAAAACCTTGATTGTAAACTCCCAGAAAAGCGGAAGGGCTAAAAGTGCAATTAGCCCTTCCAAAGAAAAACACGCGGATCCTCCCTGGTGCGGGTCGGGTCGACCCGACCCTGGGCCTAAACGGCGCCGTTTTAAGGGTTAAGGGGGGAGGACCAAAACGGTGCGTTTTGGTCCCCTATATAAGACAAAAAAATTTTTAAAAATCATTTGGGCATAGCAGAGAAGAAAAAAAAAGAAAGAGAAGGGAGAAAAGAGAGAAGGGAGGAAGAAAAGGGGGGAAAAGGGAGCTCCGGCCACGGGGGCCGGTCACCGGACGGCCACCGGAGGCTCACCGGCGCCGACGCCGGCCACCACACGCTGTGGCCGGAAAAGGTAAAAAAAATTTATTTTTTTTATTTTTTTATTTCTTGTATTTTTTATATTATACTTTCATACATTTAACATATTTAATGTATGTATTTGTGAGAAAATAAACAAAAATGAAAATAAATCTAGAACCACCTCTTGTTTTCGATTTGCAATCTTGGTGTTTTGTGCACCGATTTGGTGGTTGTTTTTTTGTGTTGATATCTATTTCGGACTGGTATTCTTGCTATATCTACTGACTTTTTTGAAATATATGTGTATTCAAAAGATCTAAAAATCAAGCCCCCTTTACAGAAAGCCAAATAGGCTTTTATAGCCTTTACAAAATTGTATTTAATGTTTATTGTCTTGTCTTCTTTCTGGTCCTGCAGGGAATGGGTGAAGGTGACAGAGGCATGGTGGTACAGAGGAGCAGGTGGCCGACATGGTGGCATGGAGAGCTGGGGTGCCAGGGTATGGGGCTGATGGCTGGTGTCAGAACAAGTGGAATTAGGGTTTCCTCTCTGCTGATTTGTTTTGGGCTGCTGGGCTAGGTTAATTTAGGGTATTGGGCTAGTAGTACTTGGGTTAGGCTAATTGGGCTGGTGGTATTTTGGGTTTGACGGGCTTTAGTGTGAATGGGTCATGTTGGGTTTGTGGGTTGTTTGGTTTAGGGCCCAAAATTGGCCTGTACAATCGACGTACAAAATCTGCTCATTTTATAGCAGTCAGAATTATTTGGTCATTTCAAAAACTTGTTGAGGTTTACATTCGAGAAATTGTCAGATTTCATGATATTCCAATGTCGATAATCTCTTATCGGGATCCGCAATTCACATCGAGATTTTGGAAATAGTTGCATGAATCTCTTGGTACACAACTCAACTTTAGCACAGCTTTTCATCTGCAGACTGGCGGACAATCTGAGTGAATTATTTATATAGTAGAAGAGATGCTTCGTGCCTATGCTATTGATTGTGAATCAGGTTTGGAACGTTATTTACATTTGGCCTAATTTGTATATAATAATAGTTACCAATCAAGTATTCAAATAGTTCTGTATGAGGCTTTATATGGTCGTAGATGTCGATCACCATTTTGTTGGATGGAATTGAATGAAAGAAAAATGATTGGGCCTGAATTAATTCAAGAAACGGAGGCCATTGTTAAGAAGATTCGAGATAGATTGAAGGCAGCTTTCGATAGACAGAAAGTTATGTAGATCTGAAACGTCGGGATATTGAGTAATCTATTGGCGATAAGGTATTTCTTAAAGTTTCACCTTGGAAGAAAATTTTGAGATTTGGTCGAAACGGGAAATTGAGCCCTCGTTTCATTAGGTCGTATGAAATTACAAAAAGAGTTGGACCAGTAGCATATCGTTTAGCCTTGCCTTCGGAATTACAGAAAATGCATGATGTTTTTCATGTTTCAATGCTCAGAATATATCGATCGGATTCATCTCATGTTATTTCAATAGAAGATATTGAACTCCGATCTGATTTATCATATGAAGAAGAGCCGGTTGAGATTTTAGCTCGAGATGTGAAAGATTTATGTAATAAACGAGTTCCATTAGTGGAAGTATTATGGAGAAGCCATAGTATTGAGGAAGCAACTTGGGAACCGGAAGAAACTATGAGATCTCAGTACCCCCACCTC
Source organism: Gossypium hirsutum (assembly GCF_007990345.1). NCBI lineage: Eukaryota > Viridiplantae > Streptophyta > Magnoliopsida > Malvales > Malvaceae > Gossypium > Gossypium hirsutum. The sequence continues at coordinate 105,986,359 of NC_053433.1, forward strand.
TTTTCAGGTAATTTTCGAGGATGAAATTTATTAAGGGGGAGAAATGTAATGACCCGATAATCACGGGTAATCGAAAAGTATGTTTTTGGATCTTCGTTTTCGTAAAACAGATTCGTAAATATTTATTAAAAATATTTACGAAGTTAATTATGTGATTAATTAGATTTTGACTAGGTAAATTAGCTTAAATTAAGAATAATTAGGTGTAAGGACTAAGTTGAATAAAGAGTGAAAGTTTAATTATAGATTAAAGAAAAAGTAAAGGGATTAAATAAGCAATTAAACCAAAAGTTGACAAGTGTTTTGTAATGTTAGTGACGTGTGTAATGTTAATATACATATATTTATAATAAATATATATTTACTTATTATTTAAGTAAATGTTATTATATTATATTATTATATTATAATATTATAATGAAACATAAAATAGATGAAACAAAAAGAATAAAAAAAAGAAAAGAAAAGGGGGACGAAACAGAGAATGAAAGGGGAAAAGAAAAAAAAAAGAAAAATTAGGGTTTTAAGGTTCAAAGCTCAATTGGTAAGTCAATTTAGTTTCTTTTTTTGAAAATTTTATGGTTAGAATCCTAGTATTAAATACTAATTAATATATGTTGAAATTTTGGAAAAAATATTGAATTTTTAGATGATGTTCATGTTGGATAATTTAAGTATTTGGGGTTAAATTGATAGAGTTTTAAGTTAGAAATGAAAAAGGGATTGAATTGTAAAATAAATCATAATTTTTGAGTAATAGGGACTAAGTTGATAAATTTCAAAATTTAGGGATTTAAGTGAAATTAGAGAGTTGAATTTAGTCTAAAGTGAAAATTGAATGAAAATATGAAATTAGTTTGGAAGAAATAAAGTTAGTCTCGGGTTAGGGACTAAATTGGTATTTAGGAAAAAGTTTAATACAAATTGAAATATTCAATGTGAAATTGTATTGTATTGATGAATTTCAATTGTTTCAATTTTGTAGCTAACATTGTGCAGGAAATCTCGGCTAAGAAGAGAAAAGAGAAAGTCGACGAGGTGTAGTTCAGAAATTCTGGTCTGTATTTTTATAATCCGAATTTAATAATTAATTGTTGTAATTATTACTTAATGTGTATGGTGAGTGAATTGAGGTAAGTAATTGATATGATGATATTGAATTAAATTGAATTGATCACATAAGTATATGTGATTTCTTAATTAAAATGAATATTGGTTGAAACCCTATTAACTGTATCGAGCTGAGTTGGATATAGATAGCATGCCATAGGATTGGAAGCGTTCAGGGATTACTTTGAATTCAATTCGATGAGACACTGGGTGTCATATTAATACTTCATATATATTCGATGAGGTATTAGGTACAAACTTACTTCGGCAAGGCCGATGAGACACTGGGTGTCAACTTGTTACTTCGAATTACTGATGAGGCACTGGGTCCAAACTGGTGTGTTCTGGTTAGATCCGTGTATCCGTCAGAGTCTGAGTCATGTTAATAGGGATAATTGAATAAAACAGAGTTATGATTGACTTTGAATGACGAATTGAAATATGGATCGAGACATATGAATTGTGTTATATTATAAGAAGCTATCTGGGATAGCAAATTGAAAAGAATTGAATGAGTTATAAATGTTTTATCTATGAAATGATTAATTATATGATTATTCATATTGTATGTTATAATGTATATGATTTAATATTTTACCTTTAAGCATTCGGACTATAGAAATACCACTAAGTTCATACTTAGCATACAGTCTGTTTTTCGTGCGCAGGTTAGGTTAAAGTTAGGTCGTCGAGTCAGCATCCACCACGACCCCGAAGCTTATTCGTGGTGAAGTATATTTCTTTTTGGTAATGGCATGTACCTAGGATGTCTTATGTTTGTCATTTTGAGAAATGAATGGAAATGATGTTATAAGATGATATTGGTTGCTTATATATATATGTGTGTGTGTGTGTGTTTGTGTTTTGAGGTTTAATATAGGATGTATGAGTAAATGCATAAGTGAGCATAATATAGACATATTTTGGTAGAAATTGACATAATTTTAGAATTAGCTTGAATGAAGTTTAAATGGATTGTTTTGATAATAGATATGAAGTATCTATGAGGGAACATTGATTAGGTTATTAAATTGATTGTTTTGACATGTTTTAGATGTATTTGAATGTGTTTTGGATTTGTTGAATAAATGATATCTAAATTAGTTGGTGTTCAAGATTGCAAGGTTGGTAAACATGATGTATAAGACTTATTTTGAGTCCACACGGTCAGGCACACGGGAGTGTGACAGGACCGTGTGAGATACACGGCTATGACATGGGCGTGTAGTTTGGTCGTGTGTCCCCTGCAACTTAGAATTTAAACATAGAATGCCCAGGTATTTTCACACGGGCAGAGACATGAGCATGTGTCTCAGCCGTGTGTGTCACACGGCCTAGCACACGAGCGTGTGACTGGCCATGTAATCTAAGTCAGAGAGTTACACAGGGTCGGACATGGCCTGCGGTACGGGCGTGTCCCTTAACCACACGGGCGTGTGTGCCCTGCACCTAGGAAAATTTTTGAAATTGTACGAATAATTTCTGGAGTACCCGATTAAGTCACGATTTGTTTCTAACACATGTTTTGTGCCTCGAGGGCTCATAAAAGGGATGACAAGATTGAGTTTTGATATTTTTTTGTGGTTAATTATGTAAATGTTCGTATTTGATCTAAAAGTCTGGTAATGATTCATAACCCAATTTCGACGACGGATAAGGGTTATGGGGTGTTTCATAATATCTAAATGATGTTATTCACTATGTAATCAAATCATTCAAGACGAAGAGAAATCTATTTTTTTAGCTATTTATATTTATAGATAGAGAACAACTTGGCTTTGATACCAATTGTTCGAAAATCGACTTCGAAAAACACAACAAAAAATAATTTTAAGGGAAAATCAGAGTTTTAATAATTTTTCCAAAAACAAGAATTTGGTTGTGTTATCTAAATTAATAAACACTTAATCAAAATTATACCTTTATGGTTTGTCTAGGATGAACGTTTTAACTGAATAGTCTTCTCCGCTATCCTCAAACTCAAGTCTACTGAGTGTGGGCTCACTTTGAATCAATTTTTTTTTACAAAATTACCAGTGAGGCAATTTCATAATTTCTCTAAACTTCTAGTGTGAAGTTATAAATAATAAAAATATCTCTAGAAATTTTTTGAAATAATTTCTTTACAAAATTTTCTCTCTACAAATTTTATTGAATTCAACTAGGATTAGAATTAATCATATTAATATAAATTAATAAAATACTATGCAGATAAATATTAAATTTAATTTAATATCTCATATTGATAGATAGATAAATATTAAATTTAATTTAATATTAAATTTATTAAAACAATATTATCTTTGGAAAAGTTAATTTGAAATCAAATTATAAATAGAGTCCCACTAGAAGTCTATTTTTTCCACATTGCTCTACCACTAAAAAACCGCTACCTCCGACCATCCGTCGGTTGTTGGATTAACTCTGTCACAGTCATTGTGCCCAGCGGTGTCATCGTAGGCATGACTCCCTCGGTTTGACTGCTGGGAGTTCGATCTGGGCTAGTAACTTTCCTACCAATTCGATCCAACCACCAGTTGGACCATCGACCATGTTTCACAAATAGGTCTCGGTTCAACTAGTTTTGGGTTTTAATCTTGGTTTTTGGTTCTCGAGTCCAATATTCAAGTTCAATTACCAATTGGGTCAATTGTCTGACTTGAAAATTAATTTTCAAAAATGTAACACCCCAAACTCGTCCTGAAAGTTTGGCTCAAATCTGGCGTGTCACATTGAAGTGTTTTTTGAAAACCATGTTTCCATTAAAAACCCTTCTTAATAATTAAAAACTTATACCCTTTTTAAACCTTGTTAGAAAACCTCAGCTGAATAACATTCTTAACAACTTTGTAAATATCTTGGCAGTTGCGGAAGCTTAATTCAAACACAATTACGGATACATGATGTTTCGAACAACAGTAGTTGCTTTGGAAAACCGTGTTCTAATACTAGCAATTATAAGAACAATAAATAAAATTCCAAATTTGAAATCCAGAAAATTACAACGGCTTTACTACAACCCACATAAAAACATTTAAAAGTAATAATCAAAACTGTAACAGAAATAGTGTGTGTGGCTTCCTCCAAGCCCCTCACAGCTTCGATCCGTCTAAGGCTGGAAATTACCTGAAAGGTTAATAAACGGGGTGAGTTTACGAAAACTCAGTGTGAAATCCCCTACTATATAAAAGGAACAGTCAGTCATATAAAAGAACTAAAAGTCTGGCCCTAGCCCTACTTACAGTTTCAGTATCAATTGGGTCTTAGCTCATTATAACAGACAGTACGAAATGGGCCTTAGCCCATTGCAGAATAAGAAACATTATCAAAACTAGAATCAAAATGAGAATCAGAATCAGAATCAGGTGACAGAATCAGAATCAGAATCAGAATCAGAATTAGGTGACAGAATCAGAATCAGTATCAGGTAACAGAATCAGAATCTGAATGTGAATGCAATCCCAACCCAATCCAGCCATATAAACCCCGTACCAACCTTACACCATGTAGAGAGACAACTAGACCCACCCATCCGCTACACACCACAGAATTTGCAGCATGGCTGCCAGAACAGATATTGTGACAGAGTCACCAGATACAGATATTGTGGCAGAGCCACTAGAATAGATATTTGTGGCATAGCCACTAGAATCAGATAATGTGGCAAAGCCACTTCACAGAATACGTGGCACAAAGCCATCGATAACTGTAATAACTTCAGCACATAGCCATTAGTGACGGTAATATAATTGGCACGCAGCCTTCGGTAAATATGATCGACACAGAATCATCAACAAATATGTTAGGCACATAGCCACAGGTAAATACGTTTGGCACGAAGCCATAGTCAAGATGGCACAAAGCCATATTTAGGTTGGCACAGAGCTATCGATAACGGGTCTATAATCGGCATGAAGCCGACAATATCGATACGAAGCCCACAATAACGGCACACAGCCTTCGGTAACATGACCGGCACTTAGCCATCGATCGGTCCACAGTCGTCTCGGGCAACCCGTGCGACCTTAACAAATCAGATCTTCCTCCGTACGAAATCCCAACCCATGCAACATGTCATGTATGCAGAATGTCATGCCCATATTTGAATCAAACAATCACAGTCAAGTCATTCATATCACCAACATATATTCACAATCAAATTCGTCAACCACACAATCCAAGTTAGTCACTTGCCCACAAGGGCAAAACAGTCATTTAACACCCTAAGGGCAAAATGGTAATTTTACCCCACAAGGGTATCTCGGTATTCTACCTTACAGGAGTATTTCGGTATTTCTACCCTACAAGGGTATTTCGATAATTCTATCCTACAGGGGTATTTCAGTAATTCTACCCTACAGGGGTATTTCGGTATTTCTATCCTACAAGGGTATTTCGGTAATTCTACCCTACAAGGGTATTTCTGTAATTCTACCCTACAGGGGTATTTCAGTAATTCTACCCTACAGGGGTATTTCGGTATTTCTACCCTACAAGGGTATTTCGGTAATTTTGCCCTACAGGGGTATTTCGATAATTCTACCCTACATGGGTATTTCGGTAATTCTACCCTATAGGGGTATTTCAATAATTTTGTAAATCGATGGTAAAACGGTAATTTTGTAAATCGGGGGTACTTTGGTAATTTTACAAGTCAAAGGTATTTCAATAATTTTACAAATCGAGGGTATTTTAGTAATTTTGCAAACTGAGGGTATTTCAGTAATTTTACAAATTGAGGGTATTTTAGTAATTTTGCAAAGTGAGGGTATTTCTATAATTTTACAAATTGAGGGTATTTCAGTAATTTTACAATCAACGGTATTTCGGTAATTTTATAAATCGAGGGTATTTGGGTAATTTTATAAACCGGGGGTACTTTGGTAATTTTACAGCTGGGGGTATTTTAGTAATTTGGTAAACTAAAGTATTCTAAACAGGAATAACAATACGAATGGGCCTAAAGCCCTTCTCGGCCCAAATGGGCCCACACGTTCGTGTGGCCCTTTTAGCCCAAATCTAGCCACAGATATGAGATTCACCTAGCCTAGTCCAATATTTACTACACAATCAAACAACTTATCCAATTGGGCCTGTAGGCCCATTGGGCCCACATGGCCCCTTCGGCCCATCGCGGCCCGAAGTAGTCATCCTATAGCTAGAGTAGTGAGAAATACACACCCAAAGTAGTTAATCCGCGCTCCAAGCACTCTTAGTCGATGCCCAACCCAAACGAGCACGCCATAAAGTGAAAGGGATCAGCCAAGAAAGGTACATTTACTCTCCCCATGGTTCTCTCTATTTAAAGCCAGCTTCGTATCCACTCTTATTAGCTTCCCGATGTGGGATCCCTCCATCATCAGAGTTTAAATTCAATACCAACTCTTGCCGCCCCCTATTAGCAAAATAAATGCTCTTTGATTGCCATGAGTTTCGAACCTTGGACCTCCTGCCAACTCTATGACGCCACCTTCCTGCCTCTTATGTGGCGTTACTTTGCCACTAGACCACAAGGCTTTTTTTGGTACAATTTCTCCAACAATATTCTTAAGGCCTACCTACTACACCCAGGGTTTGATTCACCTTAAACCAAAATTTTTACTAGAGTCCAGGTTGGAACCTAGGACTTCTCCAACATTTCCCAGCACACTTAACCACTAAAACAAGCCTTCATTAATGAAATTTACATGCACAACAAAATATTATAAGTTGCCTTCAACCGCTCCCATGCTCAAGGCCCAAAACTTCTAGGCCCAAATTCAGGGTGTTACAAAAAATATCATTTTTATTTTAATTAATTTGATTAGTTTAATTTTATTTGATCAAAATTAATTTTTCCAAAAATCACTGAGATTTTCCAAATTAATTTTTTAAGAAAATTCTTTAATCAAATTCTCTAGTTGAACAAATTCTCACAACCTCCTAATCTAATTTCACATAAAATAAATTGACTCAACTAAATTATTTTCAATTTCATAGAATTTTCTTCTGATTCAAATGCAGTCTGATTGAGCTTTTGTTGAGCTAGTGGAGGGACCAATCTGACATATACAATTAGGCTCGAGCAATTGCAATTATATCTAGAAGCATCACTCTGATAATTCAAAAATTACTTAATCATGGAGTTAATCCACAAGAAGTACCATGATTGAAAACTCCTTATTGTTCCAATTGCTTTGTCCAATGACCTCACCATGTGTGTGTTAGCCTCATATGATATCATTAATTCCTTTGAGTTAAATTTGTTCACTAAACACAATCTTATTTTATTCCATTCTCATCATTGTGTCTTCTTGATGATTAATATGATCATTGTCAACTAATGACTATGATAAATTGCTCGTTTGAGAACAAACAACCTTGGCCATGTTCCATATATATCAATCCACACAGTGCCAATTAGAGGATATCGTTAACTCTTTAGTCAAGTTATGAATTCCATTGTTGGTAATAAAGCCATGTTAAACATACCGACTATCGGCTAGATCATTGTTAATGCATATGCCTCTATTTATATCAAAGCACATGAGTTACATAGGCATGGTCAATGAATTATTCTTGGGTTTATTCCAATGTATTATTCTTCCAATGAGTACATTTATGTCTCTACCCGTGGAGTCAACTACTCCTATAGCCATGACTAGCCATCTCCCTAATTGGAATTGTGGACGAAATGATAATCCTTCTATGCATTTGAATCAAATGCTCACTTTGATTCTTTTATGGGATTACAGACTCGTTTATATTATCTATTAAAGAAAGTTATCTTTCTCATAATGTAAACATTCTTACAGTGCCACTTATCATCAGCTCGAACTTAGACAATCAATGAGCTAATATTTGTTTGTCACAATTTCCTTATGTATGCAAAACATGAAAGACAGAAACACAAAAGATATAATAGTGAAATGTGAAATTAACTTTCTTAGTAGTCATTTTTTCTCACACGATTGCTTCACTTCTTAAAGTACTAGTGTAACAATCCGTTTTTTAGTGGTACCAGAAATGGTGGTTTCGGAACCCTATTCTCTGATGAATGAGTCTATAAATATTATTATTTAATACTTACGACTTTAATTTATAAGTATATTGAATTTTGGTATAGAAAATTATTCGAACTGATAGTTAATTAAGGTATAAGGACTAAATTGTAAAAGCCATAAAAGTTAATTGCTATAGATTTTTATTAGTTAAAAGGCTTCTCTAGTGATTTATCAAGGTTTTAAATGGAAATTAGCCATTTTTCCAAAATCTATGGACAATTTGTGCTTATTAATTAGTTAAATAAATGTTAATATTAATTTTAAATTTTAATTAAAAGATATTAAAACATAAAACAAAAGATAAGTGGCCATTTTTATCATCTTTTTCCTCTCTTCTTCGCCGTCCCTCCATGGTTAGAAGCAAAAACTTTCAACCAGGCTTTCATCCTGGCATGGTAAGCTAATTCGAGCCTGTTTTTCGTAAATTTTATGTTTTTGAGATCCTGGGAGCTTCATTTTGCTAACCCGTTTGTTAATATCTAAAATTTTTAAATATTTTAAATCTTTCTATTGTTTAATCTTGAAGCTTTTGGTACTAAATTGTTAGATTTTAAGCTTAAAAATAAAAAAGGACGAATTTGTAAAGTAAAAATTGTTAAATTTGAACTTAAGGACTAAAGTGTGAGTATTTCAAAATTAGCATGAAATTACTATAGTTATTGTTAATATAGGGTTGTATAAGGATGGGGTTGATATCTTTTTCGAAATTGAAGCTCAAATTTGAAAGTTATAGCAATTTTTATTTTAGGGATTAAATTGTATAAAATGTGAAATTTAGGGAACTTTTGTAAGATGAAAATTAAATTTTCATGTGCTTGAAATAAGATGGTATAAGGTGTTTCAAACTTATAAATTGAAATGTATTGAAGTGTAAAGAAATGATCTGATGTGTTAAATGTGCCCGAGTGAACATAAGAAAGGATAGGATACAATTGACATTCTAGTAAGGTTATTTGTGTGTTTTACGAGATATTTAAAAGAGATGATAAAGAGTATACTGATGTATGAAAAATTCACTGATTATGCTAGAATCTTGCATTTGTTGCGAGTTACCGAGTTATGTCTCTATGGAGACCCGGTGTGGTTGAGGGATTATTTTATTATGAAATATAATACCTACGGGCTTTGCACTTCGGTGCGCTAGTGTGGTGTAGTTAATGCTCTGACAAGTTATCTAGTGTAGTGTAGTTACCCGTGTATCCGTATCTGTTTGTTATAGTTCATCGAGCTAATCGATTAATAAGAAATAGGTGAATAATGCTGTGTGCTACAATTGGGAATGGCTATAATAATGTAAATTACGTATATGCTTATTAATCTTGATAGAATGGTACTGAATTGAATTGTATTGTACAAATTGAAATGCTATAAGAGTTATATTTGATTATCTCACCTTATTGTTGTTAAATGTGAAAGCAAGAAAGTTGTAGCTATCTAATTCATTATGTTAATTGCGATTTGAGGTGAGTTTGCTGTTTTAAAACTTATGAAATTAATAAGCATTCGTACTGCTTACTCTGTTATGTTTTGTTGTCTTGTAGTTGTCTTTTGCAGAACGTGACAATCAGATCACCCAAGAGCTCGCACTATCTAGCCTTCGGTTCAGTAGTTTTTAATCGTTCTGGACTCGGTTATGTGGCATGTATATAGGCGTTGCTATTGTTGTTTCTTTTGTTTTTATGTGTGTGTGTGTGTGTGTGTGTTAATCTTGAATGATGATAATTTTGGACCCTAAATGGTGTTTAACTTGAATGGTTATATGTAGTGTATGAAAGTGTACACTTTGGTAATATGTTTAGCTATATTTGAATCATATAAATGATCATATTGATAGTGAAATGTTTGAGTTGGATGATGTAATTGAGTAGTATCACAAGTCTGAATGGTTGATGATTTTGTAGGTTGAAATGTTTGGCAAGGTACCTATTTGATGTTCAATGGCGTGACTGACTTTGTGAATGATTCATTATATGTTTGGTTGGTAGATGAAATTGTCATGTATTGAAAATGTGTATAATTCATTTGCTATGAATTATTAGGTAAAAGTTTAATTGTTGTGATGTAAATGCCAAAATAAGACATGTTAGAATTGTTGAATGAGGAATGGTGAATTGTAGTTTATGGTACGTTTTGGATTGATTTTATGCAGGTTTTAGGTTTGCCTAAGACACCATTTAAATTGGTATTTGGTTTGAGCATGAAAAGGCACCAAAATGTGGAATTTTTTCCTTCTGGCAAAAAAGTTTCGATACCATAAATTCAAGTATCGATACTTTACCAAATTGTCACGATTTTAAAAACGAAAGAATGCCAATTTGGTATCATTACCAGTATAAAGTATCGATACTTATTCCCAAGGATCGATACTATATAAAGGTATCGATACAAATTGACTTGTGTCCAAAATTTTGAAAATGGCAGAATGGCAAAATGATATAAATATTGAATTTGGTACCGATACTTCTCAACGGGGGTATCAGCCCCTTATTCCAAGTACCAATACTTGTGAATTTTACCTTGATTTTTGAAACGTCGAAGTTGAAAATTTTATCGGTGCTTGAAGTGGGTATCTAATACGTCATTGAAAGCACAAAAAAATCCTATCCCTATAAAATAACAAAAAGAATAGTATAAGGGAAGTAAGGCCAAATCCTCAAGGACTGGATTTGCACAAATTCCTATTCCCCAAGATCCGGGGCAGAGTCGTGCCCAAGAAAAACGGCGTACCTAGAAAAAAAATAAAAAAATAGAATTAAAAGTTTGGATGAATTAAGATTGCGTAAATTGAAATTGAAATTGTAAAAATAAACAAAGTTGAGAGAAGAGAGTTTTTGATGGAGAGATGCCAACCTCCGGTTATCTCGATCTTCCTTGGTTTCAATCCTAGGCTTTTAGGTGATCCTTCTTGAATAGAATAAGCCAGTTATAGTAGAAGAGAACACCTACGACCACCAGCTCCACTTAGATTTTAGACTTACGATTTAGAGAAACATGACTCTAGCCAACTGTCGCTTTTGTGGGACCGTCTTACACTAGATCATCACTTCTCAATGGCGAATGCCACGCCATTCTGTCTTTTAGGCTCGATGACAACTGACGCAGTAAGCTAACGAATCGATTGTGCAACATTCCCAAAACATACACAGCGGTCGTCTTTGTACAAGATGAAATGATCACTTCTGAAGGGACATGGAAGGAAGCGTCAGTCTCGTAGTGCGAAGAAACGATGAATACTCGTTGAGAAGGCTAAGCGCGGATTCTAAGCCTCATGAATCCTTTTTGGGGAATCTCGACAACCTTTGGCTAGATGAATTTAGTGGATCATGTTTTTTGGGAAAAAAGAAATAAACTTAATAAAAATGGAATTTTATTAAATAAAAGAAAGGAACAAAGGCTAGAGCTTTTTGGGAGAGGGAGCTTTAAAATTTAAATCTAAATAATGATCTTAACAATTATCTTAATATGATTAAAATTTAAATAGAGTCTTGTGTTTATAAAATCTCTTCTTTGCACTTTTGCCCCCATGTCTTCCGCACTTTGTATTTCGGCACCACTTCTTTCCTATTTCGCATGCTGGCCTATTTTATCTTTAAATTCACACTTTTTGCCTCTAAATTTCCTTTTTCCTTCAATTTAGTCCCTACTAGATAAAAAACCATAAATAGCTCAAATTAGTAGGATAATACTCAAAATAAACATGTAATTAATACATAAAAATATGATATTTCAGATTATTATCAATATCGATACCTATTTTCAAAATTTGTAAAGTTTTCAACATGGTCCTTCTTCATGCTTGGGTCAACTTAAGAGCTTTCGTAAGCTCGATTGAGTCTCGGTTTTGTTTGAAAATCATATTGCTCATGGAATTATGAAATGGATTGGTGTTTAAGTGAATTAATTGTTATGAACTATGTGTGATTTTTTCTAGTAACTGTAGTAGCATTACATAGCACGGGTTTGGCAGCCAGACCGGGCGAGGATGTAACGAAAAGCAAACTTTTCAGTCTTTGGGTCATACTCAAGTGAACCTATATGTTCATACCTTGTCATAGAAGAAAGTAAAAATAAATCAATGCTAATCCTCTACAATGATGTAAAAATTTGATAGATATTGAATTCACCAAAAATAAAAAGTCCTACGCCAAAAACAAATTTAAAATTCGTATTAGGAAAGTAGGGTTGATACCACAAAAATCAATCTAACTAATTACGTGATTGCTTACAAACAAAACATTTTGTAGACAGTTTCGTGCCCACAACTTTGTTGAATATGCAAAAAATAAAAGAGGGGTTTAAAATATAATGTAATTGAATAATAAAAATCGAAATATATTAAACATAAAAAAATTAGTTTAATAATAAGTATCCTTACCTCAAATAGATGACTTGTTTGCTCAGTTGAGAGCTGATGCAATGTTTTTCAAGATTAATTTGAGGTTTGGATATTACCAATTAAATGTGAGGGATGTGATGTTCTAAAGAAAGTGCTTTTAGAACCCGATATAAGTATTATAAATTTTTGGTGACGCTATTTAAATTGACGAATGTACTTGTCACATTAATGAAGTTAGCATAAGGACTTGGTTTATTGAAAATAAAAGTTTAATAATATAACTTGATGGAATTAATGATTTATGGCCTATATAAAAACTAATGTTAAATCCAACTGCCCAAACTAAAAATTATATAAAACCTAAAACATAATACCTTGAATATTATGTCATTGATGACAATGGTGGATTTAAGAAAAACTTAAGTATATGCAAGGTTTTGAATATGATTGTAATTTATTTTGCGTGTATGGTTTTAACCATGGATAATAGAGACACCAAACAATGTTGTTGAAGAACTGATATGTACAAAAAAAAATTATCATTCAATAAAATTTAATAACAAACTAAAAACAAAAAAAAGGTTAAATCATTATACGATTCCTCAATGTTTCTTGAAACCAAATTAGTAATATCTTTAAGTCAAGTTCTATGCCTCTAAAGAACATCCTAAACTAATATTATAGAGGCTTGTGAAATCGACTCTAATGCTATTTTTTAAAGAAAAAACACAAAATATACAACAAAATTTATTTTTTTAAATCAATTCAAATTTTCAATTCATTTATTTTTTTTCAAAACCCAAATTGCAAAAACAAATTATATTCTCTTTTTTTCTTCTCTTTTAAGGAAAAAACCATGTTAAGAAACAGAATAGGTAAAAAAAACAAAGAACCAGTAATTTTGCTTAATATTTTTTTTCATATTTTTTAAAGTTTGGATATTGGATATTTCTATACAAATAATGCAAAGAGAAAATTTGGAGGGTTTAGAAACAACTTTCCCTCATTTTCTCTCACTTTATATATTTTTGAATTTTTTTTTACTTTTATTTGTGAAAATTGACAATTGATTCATAGGCTATAATTTATAGTGTTTTTCAAGTATAAGAGGATTCATTTGATTGCTTTCCAGTGAGTTTCTGTAGAATAATAAATAAATTGAGAAAATTTTAATTGCTACAGTGAGGCAATGGGAGAGAACACACATTTACTATCTGGCATGTTTGTTTTAGTTAACAAAACGTTAATTCTAAAAAAAAAATTTACATATAGTCAGGTGCCAATTAACTATTTTTTTTCGTGACAACAATTCAATTACATATATATGTATATATATATAAAATATAAAACTTCAAAGTGAGAAGATTTGACGGTAAAGAATTATAAAGAGCAGAGAAATATAGGTTATCTTTTAAATCAAAAAATAACTTTTAAAATAAATTTGTAATTTTTTAAAATATAAAATATTAAAATAAGAACAAATGATTCACAGTAGCATGGGTGGTAATTGATTATGTTACAAATTTTGAAAAAATAATAAATTTGTTAAATTTCGTAAATTCCTATGTATGTATTTTATTGGTAAAATATTGTTAATGTTTTGTTTTCCTTTAGTATTGAGTCAGGTCAGTTTTGATATTGGGTAGAGTTGGGCTTCAAATTAAACCAAAAAAATATGTGACAAGCGCTAGAAGGAGGGCTTGAACCTCCGACCTTGTGGTTAACAGCCACACGCTCTAACCAACTGAGCTATTCCAGCAGCTTGCAATGTTTTTCATAGCGTAAACTATTAATTCGCTCTTCTTGTTTTATAATTCTTCCACCCATTTTAATTCAACAACGCCGGTAAGTTTAAATTATTTAATAACAATAGTAGTTGTATTAATTAGTACATGTTTGCTAGCAATGTTTTTTGAATTTTTTATATTATATTACTGAATTATTTTATATATTAATTTTATCTTAATATTTAATTTACAATTATCATTTTAGATTAATTGTCATTTAGCTAGTGTTACAGTTATATGCCAATTAAAAATAAATTGAGCTTTATAAACATTCTAATACTTTCAATTAGAATTTAAAATAAGCTAGGAAAACAAAATCATTTTTGGTATAATTTATTAGGTTCACTTGTTAACGTTAACAAGGCACTAGAATGTGATGGAAAATCAATTTAATCGAACATGAGGTTGTTTTGTGATATTTATATTTTATTTTTATTCACTTTTACTATTTTAATTTTTAATTATCATGGAACTAAAATTCAAGTTTTGATGTTTAATGATGTTGTGCTAAAATTCAAGAACCAATTTTGATTGAAGATGGCGACAAGGATGATAGATTGAAGAAGAAGATCAAGAAAGAGGATGATGACGAGGAGGATAGATTGAAGAAAACCGGTAGAGCTATTTAGAGAACTTTCGAGAGATTGTTATTCTACCAAAAAATAGAGAGAATTTATTCTCAAATTTTAAATATATTTTTTTAGAATAACAAATTTATTTTACCTTTAAATTAAATTTTTTATTATGAATTTAAAAATATATTTTAAGTATAAAATGTTAAAAATTAGTTTTTTAAGTGGATTTGAAAAATTAAAACTAATGCTTTTACATTAAATTTAATATTTAATATTTAATTTAATAACTATTAATACATTAAAATTAGGGTCTGATTACAAGAAATTCAAAAAATCTAATGAAGTTTTTTTAGAAGTACATATAAAGTTCTTTAAAAGAAAACTTACAACAGAGACAAAATTTTTAAAATAAAGTTCACTTGTCTCAACTTCGAACACTAGAGGAATTACATAATTACAGCATAATATACTCCAAGGTGAAACCTCTCATAGTACTCCCTTTTATGTGCATGACATCGTACCAACATTAAATCTTTGAAATAACTCAAGCTGGTGTAGTCTCTCCTCGCTCCTTAATACGAGAGTCTTGCAACCATAGGTCAAACTCTTGTAAGTTCAGATGAACTTAGTGAGTCTCTACATTACCCGAAAATAGAGCCCATCCTACATGGGTTTAAATAGAAAGAACTAAATACAAATAACTCCTTACTTGTGCGAGTAATTTCTCTTAAACCCTTCGTAGTGGACTCTGATTTATTCCCAATCCTATCTCCTTGCGGATAGATCATTAAGTGAATTATCCCTGGGCAATCCCATCAATCCATGATTAGTCTTGACAGATTCCTTGGATGTCACACCATTTCTACAGACTTTGACCTTCCTTTACTTGTATTCTTCTTTCCATTTATTCCTAATGTGGAAATATTTTTTTCCACTATGCCCGTATAAGGTAGTCATGCGATCTACCCTTCTAATGACCTTTGGGTATTTCCTCTTGGCGGTTATTCCAAACCTGTTCAATCCATGGCGGACTCATTCTCTTAACCTAGTCTCGAAGGACTTGCTGTCATCCCATCTTTTGGGGTAACTATTGAGATTCCCCACCACTTTAGCGGATTAAGTCCCATTCGGGACGAACAATTGTTGGATTACTTCCTTATAATCTGCTTTATACAAGATACCATGCTCATAAGTGAGACATGTCCGTCTATTAGGAACTGCTTAGGCCTACCGTACCTAATAGACTGTCATCCACGTAACCGTTTGAGTTTAGGATTTCTCTTATAAGATGGTTCCCTACAGATTTAGCCTTTTGGTGAGTACTTCGAAATATAATCCCCTTTAAAGAGGAATAGGCTTGGCAGACACATTTTTCACTTGGTTTATCCTTCCAAGTACCTCTTAGAGGCACCCCATGTTTACTGTCTCGGCGGACTACCACGTGTTTACTATTCTGGCAAACTATATTGGTTGCCATAGTCCAACTATGGTCTTAGACCTTAATCCTCTTAGAGGTATTGCATCGAAGGACTTTATCGTCGTTGCAGTGTCACTCTATAGAGCCTGTTGACCGTCGTCGCGGTGATACCCTATGGAACCTAAATACCATCAATATCATCTCATACTATTTTCACCTTGATACTCAAACACCAAAGTGTCCCATTCGTAAGGCCCGGAGCTTTGCATATCACAATTTGCTCCCAACAATCTCGGATGGCAAAATCTTAACGAAATTTCATTTTCCTTTTTCCCTATTTCTCCACCCATTCCTCCATTCGTCATCCTAACATTGATGCTTGAACACCACAATGTCCCCTTTATAAGGCCTAGAGCTTCGTACATCATGGGTGTACTCAGTAACATCGTATGGCGGTATCTAACAGAATCACCCCTTATACAATCTTGGATGGTAGAATTTTAACGAAATTCCATTTTCCTTTTTCCCTATTTCTCCACCCATTCCTCCATTCATTATCCTAAAATTGATGCTCGAACACCACAATGTCCCTTTCATAAAGCCTAGAGTTTCACACATCACGGGTGCACTCAGTAATATCGTATGGCGGTTTCTAACAGAATCTCTATTTATTCCCAATCCTAACTTCGTCTAACCCGACGATGATTCCCTTACACGTTCCATTATTATAAACATGCAATACATGCATTTCACGGGTGAACTACCATGGAATCATATTTAATTCATGCATAATTGGCATTTCAAGACTAGGTACAGAAACTCACTTAATGCTTTTTCATCTTATCAACTTAGCTTTTCCAACCGCCAAAGCTTCCATTCTCTAGGCAGCTAAGCATGTCAACCAAATAATGGGTTAAACTCAACATGTTTAACTCAAGCCTCAGTTTTCTAGAAACTTCCAGAACCCTAGCTTGTTGGATACTCTACTTTCCCTACTTAAAACTCAAAACTCATGCTCACTGCTCCATGCAAAGCTTCCCATAATTATCTCTTCTTCGGAGTAACCAAGGAAAAAGATGAAGAGAGAAAAAATGAAATAGAAGGGAAAATAATTCTCCCTAGGAAGTTATTTTCCCAGTTGTTTATAGCTCTTTTCACTCAGCTATCAACCCCTTAAGAACTATTCGTTGATAATCATTTTGTCTCTCACTAAGAAAACTATTGGTTCTATTCTAACCGAACCAAACTTGGACATCAACCCTGTACAATTTCAGTTACTAACTTTTCCTGATTTTCCAATAGAGGCCGCCAACTTATGTTTTCTTTCAGTTTAACCCCCAATTTGTTCCAAATTTTTGGGTTTTAAAAGAAATCGAGTGTGACAACATCTCTTATCCGTACCACATGCCAAGAAGGGTAAGGGGTGTTACTTGGTGAGTGTTAGTACTTAAAATCACTTGTTGTACGAGGTGTTAAGATAATGGATTATCTCTATAGGCAAAGCCCCACAAGAACAGCCTTATACCTGACTAGATCGTCGAGTCAAGGCACTGGGATTTTACATTTGAATAAAAAAAATAAATTACAAATCAATTCATCATATTAGTTAGGTTGTTAGAATCAACTTCTATCATAGCAAAATTTAAACTCATGTCTGAACTCTATTGTAATGCCCCAATTTTTGGGACTTTTGTGAATTTTGGTGAATTTTAGAATTTCTGTGTTTTGACTGTTTGGCGTATGTTTAATTATGTTAGTGGGCCTCTAGAAGGCTCAAGTTTAAGATTAAGTCTAGGGTTTAATTAATTTTGATCCATAAGGGAAAAGGGGGTTCTGGTTAACTGGGGTCTTAAATATTATTTGGGTAAAATAAGACGTAAGGAAGCAAGTGGAAAAGTGGCATGTGGCGCCACTGGGAAGGCTATAAAAGTGGCATGTAGAAGTGTAAGAAGAGCCCAAGTTCGAGCCGCAGGACAAGCAAATAAGGTGTTTATTTTTTGTGCACAAAAAGGGGAGGTGATGGAACTCAAGGGGGAACTCTGTTAGGGAGAGTTTAAGATGAAAAGGGGATTGAGTAAGGATAAAGATAAAGGAGGAAATCTAGAAGCTGATCAAGGAGCAAGAGGTGGCCGGCCAAGGGACTTTAGCATGGGAAATTCGGCTAGGTATTGTAGCAGTAGGAATTTCGGCATTTGGGTGTGTTGTGCCGATTCTCTGACCATCCTTCCTTCTCCTCTTTTCTTTATTTTTCTCTCCACCTACCTTCTCCTCTTCTTTCTCCATAGTCGAATTCTTCTACCACTTTACTCTTCACCACTTCCTTATTCTTTTTATTTTTAAGCCTTACAGCCGAATATCACAAAAGCTGAAAACTCGAAGGTTCATATTGTCTGTGCCGAATTCTCCTAGCAAACCTATTAATTTCTTTTTGTCTTTCTTCATCCTTTGTGATCAACTCTTTCTTTCTCTGAGCCCCAAACCTCTATCTACAAAACCACTACAAAAACCCTCATCTCTTCTTCACTGTACTAAAAGCCGAAAACCCCATATTTTAGGGGCATAGCCGAATTATTAGATCATTAAAGGATCGAATTATACTAGGATTTGAGGGTTAGATCTACATCGGGATCAAATAAGAGCTTAAGGGAAATTGTTGGCTGAAGAAATTGGTGGTAAGTTTTCGAATCTATTCTTTATTTCGGGATTTAGAAAAGCCGAAATCCCTAAAGGCTTAGGGAGGCTGTCGATTGGGCTTTAAGGCTCTAAGGGATTGTGACAATTGTTTATTATGATGATAGTGCAATTCAGAGGCTGTTGATCAGAGGCTTGGACAAGGGGAAACGACTGAATCTAAACACAATCGCTAGTTTCGGCAAAGGTAGGTTCGCTAGTGCCAAAGTGCTTTGGGCCGAATGTGGTAAGGGGTTAGTTATAGTTCGTTTTAGTAGTTAGATTAACGTGTTAGTAATCTATTTGTAGGCAGTTCGTGTGTGGATCTCGTCAGCGTATCGTCACAAATCAGGTGTGTAACTGACACCCTCTCATAGACTAGATCGGTAAAAGTCGAAAAGCTGAAATACCGAAAAGCCGATATTTTGGGGGCTTACGAGTGTGCGAATGCTTGTAAGAAAGACTAATTAATGTATTTGGTAAATTCAAGTGTTAAGACTGTAGGATGCGATATTTTGTGCATTATGACGTTTTGGGCTTAATGGGCCTAAACTGGGCTAATGGGCCCACAGGCCCACTTTGGTTAAAAGACGAGGTAAGTGTTTCTGAATACTTGGTGAACGCTAAAACAAGCATGAAACCCTAGCCATAGGTAATAATTACTGAAATACCCTTATGCATGCAAAATTACCATTATACCCCTAGATATAAATTGACCATTATACCCTTAGGGTTATTTTTGACTAAAAAGCATGATGACCTGATTCTGTATGATGTATGCCATGATTGTGTATTTGTTGCATGGGGACATGGGTTATATTATGGAGGAAGCGTCCTGGTGGCTATGCCACAAATTATTTGATCTAGTGGCTCTGCCACATATATCTGTTCTGGTGGCTCTGCCACGATTATCTGTATCTGGTGACTCTGTCACATTATCTGTTCTGGCAGCCATGCTGCATATTTCTGAGGCGTGTAACGGTTGGGTGGGTCGAGTAGTCTCCCCACATGGTCAAAGGTTGGTAAGGGGGTGTATGTGGTTGGTTATGGGTTGGGTTCTGCATATACATGAAATATCTGATCTGATCTGTTATGGGCCTACGGGTTTAATTCTGTATTCTGTTCTGGGCTAAGGCCAATTTATTCTGTTTTTTGGTTTGAGTCGATATGGGCTATGGTTGGGTTCATTTTACACACTGAGTTTCCCCAAACTCATCCCCTATTTTTATCCATGCAGGTAATCTCCAACCATAGTGGGCTTGGAGCTGTGAAGGATTCGGAGTGGCCACGCGAGTCTGCAAATTCGGTTTCTTTCTGATGAACTGGACGTCCTTTTATTTTCATTTATGGTTTTGGGTTTTTCAAATGTAATAAGGCCGCTCAATTATTTTATGGTTTTGATTTATATTTTATTATGATGAACTTAAATTTACATTAACTATCAAAATGGGCTAGATCTATGGTTCGTTTTCAAAAACATAAATTGATATCAAAGTAACACGATCTCAAACAAGGCTTCTACTATGATAACGTTTTCCAAAATTAAATATGTTTTATTTTAAAATGAAC
Source organism: Gossypium hirsutum (assembly GCF_007990345.1). Taxonomy (NCBI): domain Eukaryota; kingdom Viridiplantae; phylum Streptophyta; class Magnoliopsida; order Malvales; family Malvaceae; genus Gossypium; species Gossypium hirsutum. Next base: position 106,006,866 of record NC_053433.1, read on the forward strand.
ATAATTACAATGGTAACCTAAAGAAATACACGATGTTAGAGTGTGGCAATGGCAGTGTGCATGTCTAGGATTGGATCCGAAAGAGTTTGGTATTTAAGCAGTCCGATGGACTCACCTCCTCTTTTCCGGATTCCTACCTGGTGCACAGCTTCCATTCACTTTAACCCTTAATGATTAGCCATTTGAACATCAAGTACGATTTCCTGGACTAAGAATGGATAAATGTTTTTTACATTTCGATGTGGCACGTCAGATCCGGTCATAACGTCTAGGCCGAGTTTGGGGTGTTACATCTATACGAGCTTACGATAACTCATTCAATAGTCTACAGTCGATCAAGGACCTATTTGCAATGTTTTCAAATAATTAGACTAATGTCGCAAAGTCGTGGGCTCCATGGCACAGCATCACTTACTGACTTAATCTCGTCTTGATGTGATAAGTCCGTCATCACGACGTGCATTCTGTTTTTATGAAATTTCTATGCTTTATTTCTTAACACCCTAAACAATACTCATCATCATATTTCAACCAATTCAATCAACATACCATTCTCATATATGTATTTTCAATCTTAAATATCATATAATTGAACATACTATTTAATTAAATATAATTAAGTTTATAAGATTAACAAAATGATCAGAATTTTACAACTGTGTTTACAAGAGTTTTACTTTCATATACTTGACTTAACCTATGCACATGTTATAACCAGGGGCGAAGCCAGGAAATTTCAAGAGGGGGGTTGAGATAATGAAAAATAATAAATTTAAAAATAAAAATTAATTAAAGAAAAATAATTTCATAAATAAAAATAAACTAGAAATAAATCTTAAAATTTATTTGAATTACACTCTTCGATCCTTGGCCTCACTAAAATCATTAATTATTTCATTTATATCAAATTTATCCTCAATTTCTTTCTCAACTCAATGTACACAACAAGAGAACTTCTTAAAAAATCATCTTCCATCTTACTACTAAGTTGAGTATTCACAATCTTCATAGCAGAAAAAGCATGTTCTGAGGATGCTGTTGAAACTAGAAGAGTCAATATAAGACGAATCAAACTGTCGATGAATTGGTACATGACTGATTTTCCACTCTCAACTAAGCTTCTACAAAGTTCAGAAAGTGTTGATATTTTTCTCAAATCAGGATGTTTACATACATGAAGTTCATAATGCTTCAACTCATATGGAAGACGTTCTTTATTTTTCTCAAATTAAGATGCTTACATACATCAAGTTCATAATGCTTCAACTCATATGGGAGAGGTTCTTTCTCTTGTTGAGAAAAATCTTCTGGATAGAACTTGTTTACAAGACTGCAAATTTTATTAATATCAAATAACTTGAAAAACTCCTTGGGATCTAAAGCTGTAGTAAGAGTGAGAAGCTCGACAACATGTTCGTTAAACCTACTCTTCAATTCTTGCAACTGAGTATCTATTGTATCAAAAAATATATCCACTATATAATGATGCTCCACTGTAACATCTTCCTTTTTTTTGCGGCTACGACCCACTATGTATTGAGCATTCATATCTGAAAAATCCAACTCCCAAGTTTCACAAAAAGATATCACATTTTTCAGCAATTCATTTCATCCATCATCTCTCAACTTTTGAATTAAATCTTTCGTTGTCAAAACTAAACTCATGACATTTAATATATCTTAATAACGACGTTGCAAAGCTTGAAAAAGGTTTTCAATAATCTCTAAAACTTCCTTCATCATATGCAAAATAAAAATAAACTCAAAAGATCTCAATCTATTATATGCGTTATGAGCATTTTCTCGCTGAGAATAGTTAGAAGTGGTATTTTTTAGATTTTCAAGAGCTGTGCTAGTAGCATTTTACATCTTCAGTAAACTAGTAACTGAATTTAAATGGGAACTCCATCGAGTCTCACCAGGATGTTGTAAAGTGCCAATCTGATTCATTCCTGTTCCAATTTCTAACTCATTGATGGATACCAAGCGAGTTATTTCAGCTGCTTAGGCTTTTTGTAATTCATCGTGCCATTTGGAAGAAGCCGAAGCAATATTAACAATATCAAACAAGTCTTTAAAGAATTGATGCACTTCAACCATTTCTCTAGTTGCTGTAACCAATGCTAATTAAAGATGATGAGCAAAACAGTGAACATAATAAGCATATTGACAACCATTCAAAATCAAAGCTTGCAAACCGTTACATTCCCCATGCATATTGCTTGTTCCTTCATAGCCTTGACCTCGGATATTTTGTATGTCAAAACTATGTTGCAAGATAACATTAAAAATCACATTCTTCAATGTCAATGATGCAGTGTCTTTAACATGGACTATATGAAAAAACCGTTCTTTTACCTGTCCTTGTTTATCAACAAATCTCAAAATAATTACCATTTGCTCTTTTTTTGACTTGTCTCTCGCTTCATCCACAATAATGCTGAACTTTCTGTCACCAATTTCTTCACAAATTACATTACGAACTCTACTGGCATAAATTTGCAATATCTCCTTTTGTATTGTTGAAAAAGTATAACTAGCATTTTGTAGAGCACTTTTCAAAACATATTCAACTTTTTCATCATACGATGTTAATAGTAATAACAATTCAAGAAATTTCCCACGATTTTTTTATCCCGAGCTTTCATCATGGCCTCTAAAAGCACACCCTTGAAATGTCAACCATTGAACAACATCTATACTAGTTTTCAGAAATAGACGATTAGTTGCAATTTGCTGTATTGTCTGTCTATCAAGTGATACTTCAATATGTTGAGCTTAATTCATTAAATCTACATAAGCTCGTTGTGCATTGTTATGTTGTGAATTCAGATCTTTTCCCATATGTGTCAAAAAAGTACAATTGCATCCATCGTGTACCTTTTTCCAATTACTAAAGCCACTATGAGTAAATGCAATTGATCCAAAACGACTACTTGGATTGCTATTAAAAAGAAAACAAGGCAAACAAAATACTGCATCTTTAGTAGGTGAATATTCTAACCAGGAAAATTGTTTAAACCATGATGATTGAAAATAACGAGGATGCTTTTTTGAATTGGAAGCAGGATATTCTGAAAGAATAAGTTGATATGGTCCAGCCTTGATATAAGCTCTTCTAATTTCATCACTAATATTAACTGGATACTCATATATTTGCTTACGTAACCCAGGTTCACGTTCTAAGTTAGACAAATCAAGTGCCTCATCTTCAACTCTAGGAATTTTAGAAGGATGAGCATCAGAGTTTAAAGGAGCAAACGATGAAGGTGGTACCTCAATTTGTGAAACTTCTGAAGGTGATTCTGTTGTTTCTATAGTTTTCTCTTTAAAAAATCGAATCAATTATTTTCGACTTCATAACTACAATATCTTAAAAGATAAAAAAAAATTAATAACTATAAAATAAAATTAAACTATAAAATTTAAAACATAATAAAAAATTGTGAAATTGTAAAAAGATGAAAAAAAAACCTTAGAAGATGAACTTGATGCCGCGTTTGAAGGACAAACGTTGATTACAGTAGTTGTTAATGGTAATAGGAAAATAAACTTCTTTTTCACTAGTTAACAAATTGAATTTTAACCTAAATTCGCATTCAATGTTTATTAAAAAAGTGAACAACTATCATCTAAAAAAATAAAGTTGTAATGTATTATATAAATATTTAAAGTTAAAAAGTTAAAAAAAATATTATGTGGAAAAAAAGTAAAAAAGAAAAAAAGAAAGATTTTTTTTAATGTTCAAAGTTGGAAATGGGGGCAAAACAACAATTTAAGAGAGCCAAAGTTTTCAAATATTAAGGGGCTAAATAATAAATATTCAGTTTTATAATTTTAGGGGGGCGGAGCCACTACCAGCCCCCCCCAGATTCGTCACTGGTCATAACTATTACAAAAATGACAAACCGTATTTTCTTCCAAGCTTGCGAAGTGATCAGATGAGTAGAGGTTAATATTCACCTTAGAGTTTCAAGTTTAGCCTTTACCTACACGTTGGAAAAATAACGCGTTAAGCTTGTGACAACTTAGTAAGTATAATAAGAATTAAACTTTACTTTAACATTTTAATCATTGAATATATATTTGTAACCTAATACTACCATATATAACATTAAATAGAGAATAACTATAGTGGATTCTCAAACAATCAATTCATAGTTCACTTTCAAACTCTTTAATAAAATAGTTAGCATTAATATTTATATAGCCCAGCTATAGACTCAATATAGCATATAGGATATACGGAATAATCACTGTAGTGCATCGAAGTGTCACTTTTATTTGCACCAAAGTGCCACTTTCATTTGTGCGCATAAAATTTTCTAATTGCATGCTATTTATGTCCTACTAGTTCTCATCTTGTCTATATGAGCTTTTAATACATTTGAATCCATTGTATTCACACAAGCAAATACAAACAATTCAAAGTTTACACTATTTAGAATTTAGTCCTTACCATATCAATTATTCAATACACTTTGTAACTTCACTACAATTTCACTTTTCATCCATTCACTAAAGCATTACAAATTCTATTTCACAATATATCATTTTAATCTTTTCTTACTATCATTTCAATATATCAAGTCTATTCATTCTATAATTAAAATTCAATTCACATCTTCACTGCTCATTGATAATTTTTTATGTACAACATCAACATATATACATATAAATTAACCATTTTAACGCAATTATACTTAGATTAAAATAAATAAAGTAAAATTCTTAAAATACTTGTAACCAATATTTGGACAAACTACTTTATTCTTCCCTCACTCTTCTACTGCCTCCTTACCTTTGTCACCAAGTTTTCACTTCTCTTCTCGTTTTCTTCATTTCCATATCAAGAAATACAATATTCTCTTATTAAAATCATAATAAAATAATATATCTATATTCATTTAAATAAAAATAGCATGAATTTAGTTAGATTTAATTTATCAAAAAACACCTTTATATGTAGTTCTCAAAAAACTTCATAAAACATCATTAAACAACATCACTAAACATCAAAGCTTGAATTTTAGTTCCATGATATTTAAAAATTAAAATAGTAAAAAGTGAATAAAAATAAAATATAAATATCACAAACAACTTCATGTTCGATTAAATTGATTTTCCATCACATTCTAGTGCCTTATTAACGTTAACAAGGGAACCTAATAAATAATACGAAAAATGATTTTTTTCGTAGCTTATTTTAAATTCTACTTGAAAATGTTAGAATGTTTATAAAGCTCAATTTACTTTTAATTGACAAATAATTTTTTTAATTGACATATAATTGCAGCACTAGTTAAGTGACAATTAATCTAAAATGATAATCGTAAATTAAATATTAAGATGAAATTAATATATGTAAAAAATAATTTAGTAATATAATATAAAAAAATTCAAAAAACATTGCTAGCAAACATATACTAATTATTGCAATAATTTATATGGTCTTTAACCGGCGTTGTTGAATTTAAGCGGGTTGAGAATTATAAAATAAGAAGACATAATCAATAGGTTACGCTATGATTGAGACAGTAAGTGCTGAAATAGCTCAGTTGGTTAGAGCGTGTAGCTGGTTAACCACAAGGTCGGAGGTTCAAGCCCTCTTTCTAGCGTTTCTCACATGTTTTTTATGGTTTAATCCCTCTTTCTAGCGTTTCTCACATATTTTTTATGGTTTAATTTGAAACTCAACTCGACCCAATATCAAAACTGACCCAACCCAATACTAAAGGAAAACAAAACATTAACAATATTTTACCAATAAAATACATACATCGGAATTTACGAAATTTAACAAATTTATTATTTTTCCAAAATTAGTAACATAATCAATTACCACCCATGCTACCGTGAATCATCTGTTCTTATTTTAATATTTTATATTTTAAAAAATTACAAATTTATTTTAAAAGTAATCTATATATAGTTCTAATTGAGTTATTGTCATGAAAAAAAAGAAGTTAATTGGCACCCGATGTAAGTCTTTTTTTTGGGGGGGATTAAAGTTCTTCAGACAACTAATTGTTTGTTTTTAACCCAATCCAAGTATATACATAACTTGTTAACGGAAACAAATATGCAATAAATGTGTGCTTTCTCTAATTGCCTCACCGCAGCAATTAAAGTAACAAAAAATCTGAACATTATTGAGTCTCTGCATTACTCGAAAATAGAGCCCATCTTACATGGGTTTAAATAGAAAGAACTAAATACAAATAGCTCCCTACTTGTGCAAGTAATTTCTCTTAAACCTGTCGTAGCGAACTTTGATTTTTTTGTCACACCTCAAGTCCGGCGAATCCAAGATTTAGGCATGTTCTAGTGAAATAATTTTTTTGGCGAAGTATAATCTGCCCAATTGTTTCTTTTGAAAAATAAGAATTGTGTATTGTAACTGTCGTGTAAGTAAGAAAATATTTTAATTCAGATTATTCTACTATTTAAAGAGAAAATGAGACACTAGGCAAAAAGATAGTCATGGTATGAGATACTGCCAAATGTATAATATGCCTTGTTGACGGAGTACAATGCTAGTTGGGTTGTAAAGTAATCTGGTAAGGAATCAACTACTAGTTTGACTGATTTAATATCTCTTATGCAAAATACTCATTTATGTTTCTCTCGAAAATTGTAGGCTATTAAAAAGGACAACTTCTGAATTTAAATGACACTTGTTAAGTTCCACTAAATGGGATGGGGTGATATATATACGTATGAGAAGGTTTTTAAAAAAGGGGATTATTTCTACGATATTACATTATGATTCTTCCTTCTTCTCAAATCTAATTGTATTTCTTCTTCCTCAAGTTGGAAGCTAAAGTTCTTGGGTAAACCAATGATCATTCCATCTCTGCGTAAGTATCACTACTCTGCATGTTGAGTTTTTAAAGAGTAAGTCTGTAAGAGGTAAATAAACAATAAGTTGTCAATACGAAACCATGCATGAGGGTTATATACGGTTTAGATGTTAAGTAATTTGAATGCATGGAGGTTGTGATAGTGGATTTATGTTCTTGAGTAGTTGTTTCTGCTAGTTGGAGAAGAATGTCTGGATCTGGAGCTTTGAGCTACAGTGGGTGAGTATTAGGTGAATTTGTATTCTGACTTTTACATGTGTACTATTCAAGTAGAAGTATATATAAAATTCATGTTACTAATAATTGGTAAATGTTTGAGCATGGTAAAGATGATATGTGTGTTGTGATGATATTACAAGGTTCGGTTTGAATAGAATGTTAGACGATAATTGTGCAATTAAGTTTGATATAAAAATTATGAATCAGTCAGGAACGCAAACTAATTTGGGTAAGTAAATGTTTAGTAAATGTCCCTTTGTGATACCTCTGGTAGTGCATTTATATAGCTAATTAGACTAGTAGATCACGATATGAAAATAAGAAAAAGACCATGAGGTTGTAACCCATGGCATCGTATGATATGAAAACACTCATGGTCTAGCATCCAGTAAAATGAAGATTGGACTAGCAGATCATGATATATAAAATTGGGTAAGTCCATGTGGTTAAGACCCATGGCAAGATATGATTGTATGAATGTTCATGGTGTAGCCTTCAATAATGTGTATATCGATATAACAGATCACGATACATGAATTTATGCATAAGTCCATGAGGGAGAAACACATAGCACCTCCTGTGAAAGTCCGTCAAGACAATAAACACGTGATGTTGTATGTTGCCTTTGTGGCGTATTCTATATGTTGCCTTCGTGGAATATTTATTTGGCCCTCGTGGTGTACTTTGCTAAGTTTGTATGGTAGAATATTGATTATCCGTTCTTTTGGTGAGTTCTGGATAAATTATGTGTTTTCTATAATAGATATTGCTATGATAGAGTTACGATACATTCGAAGTTGGTTTGTTGAATTAAATATGTGATATAATCGAATAAGTTTTAAAGCACTTGTATGTACAATAATATCTGCCACGGCAATCTTTGGTTTTGAAATTGGGTGTATTCATTGATATTAAAGACATAAAAATCTGTCAAAATGAGTTCTCTGTGTTATATAGAGCTAAAGTTTGAGTATTTGGTATCCGCCATATTTGAGTTGTATCATGTCTTCTTCTGAAATCACAAGGAGTCTAAGTTATTGTTATCCTGAGTAGATTCATCTAAATGGTCTGTATAGTTCATTATTAGTGTAAGCTTGTAGGGTATCAAACAAGAAAATGATTGAGTAGTATACTGATGATATTAAATTTTGCATAAGTATCCGTCAACAATTTGTATTTGTGAACAAACGTCCTGAAATAAGTGTTTGTGTGAAGAGATGGTTTATACGAAGTGGGCTCAGAAGGCATATATCTTTGAAAAGCACGTTCATGGTTTCAAGAGAAAGAAGAGATTAATGAAATGTCTGGAAAGACCTTAAGAAAATCAAGAAGTTACGAGAGAACTAGTGCGCTAAGAGTATGATAGTTGGCGAGTAAGTGTAAGCCTGAAATTGTGAAAGTATTAGCCGAAACAGAAGTAAGAAGTTAAGAATGGTAGTTGGTGCAAAAATGTTCACTTGATATTAGAAAAGTATCTACCACAGTGTTCTATTTTAATTCTCACCAAGTTCTTCTGAACTTAAAAGTGTTACATTTATGTTTCAGGTAGTTTGGTGAGAGAGCAGTCCATGAGGGATGATGTCAGGATTAGGCCAAGGCAGCAATAAACCGGGTTTACAAAAATGATGTTTTGAAACCGTATTTTTTGTTACTACCCAAAACTGGGTCATTATAATTTGAGCTATATTAATTCAAATTTTATTTAACGAGTCATTTTGCATAACAATTGTTTCTTGGTATTTTGTAAATGTGCTTTTGCCTTTGTTTTAATATGTTAAATTTGAGGGTTCAAGTGTTATAGCATGTTTTGTACGTATGGTATACGTAACAAAAGGTGTTGGAATGTGTTAATAATTGAAAATTGCATTTTCAGGTATAAGTATTGGAACCTCAAGCTTAGGAATCTATAGGTAACAAAAGGTGTTAGAATGTGTTAATAATTGAAAATTGCATTTTTAGGTGTAAGTATTGGAACCTCAAGCTTAGGAATCAATACCTCTTAGGTTGGGTATTAATACATAGTCTTAAAGTGTTAATACTTTCGAAGTTAATAGCAAAGCTTTCAAAAAAAGGGGAGGCAAGTACCGGTATCTAACCTTAGTATCGATACTCGATGTCAAGCATCAATACATGGTTCCCCTAACACTGATACATGTGCTCAAGTATCAACACAACCCCTTGGAGTATCATTACTTCAAACCATCAAAGCTTATTTTTTAAAATTTAACTAATGTATCGATACCCACAACCTGTGCATTGATACTTGGGTTACAGGTTAGGTAATTGAGCCTCAAATGATATTTTAAAACCTTTTTTAACCTCATTTTCATTCGTAATTACATACAAATTCTTAAAATTATAAGGTTTTGTAAAGGATAAGAGGAAGGAATAAAAATTTAATTGATAATATACCCTATTTATGCATGTAGAAAGCTAACTAAGATAAGATAAGTTATTCAAAAAACAACAAAAGATAATAAAATTAAAAAAAAAATAAATCCAAATTTTAAAAAGAGATAAAAGAACAAAGGAAGACTTGGTCAAGCTCTATCCTTAATATGCCTCCCTAAGTTTAGGGGTTGTGGAATAACACCTAAATTGGAAAGTTAATGAACAAAGGCAAGTTTGGGTAAGGTTAATTGACATTGAAAGTTTTCCAATCAATGCGATCTTGGATAAAGTGAAGATCAGTTACGAGGTGCTTCATATTTCTATGCATAACAAGCTGTTGAAAACAATGTGGCCCCAAGATTATCGGAAAAAAATTGAAGAGTACAAGAAAGAGGGACTTGAAGTTCTTGCAAAAGATTAAACACCCAAAATGTTTTAGTAGCAACAACCCTATATTCAATTTCAGTCGAGTCGAGGACATGGCTATAGTTGGTTGTTTTTCTGACAATCAACGAATAAGAGTGTGTCCAAAGAAGAGAATATATCCAATGGCGGAAGCATGATTTGTTGGGCCCCTAGCCCAATCCCCATCTGCATATATGCTAAGAATGTTTTAAAATTGACAATGATTCATAGGCCATAATTTATAGCGTTTTTCAAGTATAAGAGGATTCGTTTGATTGCTTTCTAGTGAGTTTCTATAGGAGAGTACATAAATTGAAAAAACTTTAGTTGCTGCAGTGAGGCAATTGGAGAAAACACACATTTACTATCTTGCATTTTTGTTTCGGTTAACAAATTAAGTATATACTTGTATTGGGTCAAAAATAAACTATTAGTTGTATGAAGAACTTTAATTCCCCAAAAAAAAGACTTACCTATAGGAGGGACTTACCTATAGTAGGGTGCCAATTAACTTTTTTTTTTCATGACAACAACTCAATTAGAACTATAGATTATTTTTTACATAAAAAATAACTTTTAAAATAAATTTGTAATTTTTTTAAAATATAAAATTTTAAAATAAGAACAGATGATTCACAGTAGCATGGGTGGTAATTGATTATGTTACTAATTTTGGAAAAATAATAAATTTGTTAAATTTCGTAAATTCCTATGTATGTATTTTATTGGTAAAATATTGTTAATGTTTTGTTTTCCTTTAGTATTGAGTTAGGTCAGTTTTGATATTGGGTAGAGTTGGGTTTCAAATTAAACCATAAAAATATGTGACAAGCGCTAGAAGGAGGGCTTGAACCTCCGACCTTGTGGTTAACAGCCACACGCTCTAACCAACTGAGCTATTCCAGCAGCCTGCTTAGTTTTTCATAGCATATCATATGTATTAGCTCTTCTTGGTTTATAATTCTGTGCACCCCACTTTAATTCAACAACGCCTTAAAATTATTTAATAACAATAGTAGTTGTATATATAGTAAACAATATTATTGCAATAATTAGTATATGTTTGCTACCAATGTTTTTTGAATTTTTTATATTATATTACTAAATTATTTTATATATATTAATTTTATCTTAATATTTAATTTATAATTATCATTTTAAATTAATTGTCATTTAATTAGTATTACAGTTATATGCTAATTAAAAGTAAATTGAGCTTTATAAGCATTCTAACACTTTCAAGTGGAATTTAAAATAAGCTAGGAAAACAAAATCATTTTTGATATTATTTATTAGGCTCACTTGTTAACGTTAACAAAGTCCTAGAATGTGATGGAAAATCAATTTAATCAAACATGAGGTTATTTTGTGATATTTATATTTTATTTTTATTCACTTTTTACTATTTTAATTTTTAATTATCATGGAACTAAAATTCAAGCTTTGATGATTCATGATGTTGTGCTAAAATTCAAGAATCAATTTTAATTGAAGATGGCGACGAGGATGATAGATTGAAGAAGAAGATCAAGAAAGAGGATGATGACGAGGAGGATAGATTGAAGAAGAAGATCAAGATTGAGAACATGTAAATATGTTTATTAGATTTCATTTTAATTTTTCTAGGAAGTTGAATTTCGGTTTATATACATATAATTTAATTTTAATTATTTTTATTTGTCTTTAATTTACAACATATTGTTTTTTTATTATACAATTAAATGATTTGATTTCAATAATTATTTCACTTATAAAAATAAATTACTATAAAATTTTAAAAAATCATTATGACAACCTCATCCCAATTAAATAAAATCGATTTTGAACATGAATTATGAAGTTTTATTGTACTTGATTCAATTTTATTTTACCTTTAAATTAAATTTGTTTATTCTAAATTAAAATATATATTTCAAATATATAATGCTAAAAATTAGTTTTTTTTAAGTGGATTTCAAAAATTAAAACTAATACTTTTACATTAAATTTAAATTTAATATTTAATTTAATAACTATTAATACATTAAAATTAGGGTTTGATTATAAGAAATACAAAAAATCTGAAGAAGTTTTTTGAGAACTACATATAAAGTTGTTTTTTGATAAATTAAATCAACTAAATTCATCCTATTTTTATTTAAATGAATATAGATATATTATTTGATTATGATTTTAATAAGAGAATATTGTATTTCTTGATATGGAAATGAAGAAAACGAGAAGAGAAGTGAAAACTAAGTTGGTGACAAAGGTAGGTAGTAGAAGAGTGAAGGAAGAAGAAAGGAGTTTGTCCAAACATTGGTTGCAAGTATTTTAAGAATTTTACTTTATTTATTTTAATCGAATTATAATTGTGTTAAAATGGTTAATTCATATGTATATATGTTGATGTTATACATAAAAAATTATCAATGAACAATGAAGATGTGAATTGAATTTTAATTATAGAATGAATAGACTTGATATATTGAAATGCTAGTAAGAAAAGATTAAATTATGAAAAATATAAAAATTTGATATGTGAAATGATATATTGTGAAATAGAATATGTAATGCTTTAGTGAATGGATGAAAAGTGAAATTGTTGTGAAGTTATAAAGTGATTGAATAATTGTGATGGTAAGGACTAAATTCTAAATAGCGTAAACTTTGAATTGTTTTCATTTGCTTGTGTGAATACAATGGATTCAAATGTATTAAAAGCTTATGTAGACAAGATGAGAACTAGTAGGACATAAATAGCATGAAATTAAGAAATTTTATGCGCAGAAATGAAAGTGGCACTTTGGTGCAACTAAAAGTGACACTTCGATGCAATACAGTGATTGTTCCGTATATCCTATATGATATATTGAGTCTACAGAGGGGCTATATAAATATTAATGGTAACTATTTTATTTCAAAGATTGAAAGTGAACTATGAATTGATTGCTTGAGAATCCACTATAGTTATTCTCTAATTAATGTTATATATGGTAGTATTAGGTTACAAATATATATATTTAATGGTTAAAATGTTAAAGTGAAGTTTAATTCTTGTTATATTTACTAAGTTGTCACAAGCTTAATGCGTTTTTTTTTCCAACGAGTAGGTAAAGGCTAGACTTGAAACTCTAGGGTGAATATTAACCTCTATTCATCTGATCACTTCCCAAGTTTGGAAGAAAGTATGGTTTGTCATTTTTGTAATAGTTATGACCAATGGCGAATCTGGGAGGGGCCAGGGCCACTAAAATTATAAAATTGAATATTTATTATTTAGCCGCTTAATATTTGAAAACTTTGGCCCCCTTAAATTGTTGTTTGGCCTCCTTTCCAACTTTGAACATTAAAAAAAAACTTCTTTTTTTCTTTTTTAATTTTTTCCATATAATATTTTTTAAAATTTTTGACTTCAAATATTTATATAATATATTTGTAACGCCCCAAAATTCTTATTTTTGTTTGTGGAAATGTGACATAACTATGTATTTGCTTCAGTGGTGAAGTGTTTTGAGTATGTGTGAGAGGTTTCAAGTTCAAGCCTTAGCTTTGGCAAATTTTAGTATTTTTCTGAATTTACCCCTATTTCTGGCTAGTAGGCTTTTAAGTAATTGTTTGTAAGTTTATATCAGAATGGCTTGCTGGTTTAGAGGTTAAGTGAAGTGTCAATCTGCTGGAGGTTTTGTGTTTAAATCTCTACGTGGGTAAAAGAGATTATTTTTGCTAGGTTTGGTGGCTAAGAGTTTGAGTTGTACCGAACTTCTGAGAAGTGGGTGGTTGAGTTAGTGTAGGTTGTGGGATTTGAGTAAATCAGTTCTCCAAAAAAATCTCTCTTTTCAAAAAGAAAAAAAACTGACCATTCTCTCTGTCACTTCCCCTTTTTTTTCTTGTCGTTTCCTTTTTGCCACCGCCCTACTTGTTATATTGCTGCTGTCTTTTTGCTCTCTTTTCCATCTACTTCTGAATTTTCGTGACTTTTTTATTTGGCTTTTGCGCGCTATTGGTAAGTTTCATCTTTTGCTAATCTAAACGTTTTTCTGAATACTTTCTAAGAGGGGCTTCTTTTTGTTGTTTAGGAGTTAATCAAGGGACTGTATATCATTCCCAATCGACGAGTTACATGCATGGAATTCTCGATTCGATCAAAGGTATGGTTGTTGATAGTTAATCGATGAACGTCTCATTACAGTCTTGTTTGAGCTTTGATAATGTTACTGAAATTGGGTGTTGGAATGTAAGTTTTTAGGTTTTAGAGTGCTCAAGGATCATTTTAGCATCAATCGATACCAGGTGTATTCCCAAAATACAGAAAATAGGGTTTCAACGAAAGCTAAAAACCTCACTGTCGAGCCACACAGGCTTGTGATCGCCCATGTGGTAGGCCGTGTGCCCTAACACAGGTGTGTGATCGACGAGGCTAGGTCGTGCGTGAAAGACACGGCCGTGTGTGACACACGAGCTGGACTGATTTGGGCTGTGTAGGCCACACGGGTAGGCCATATAGGCGTGTGAGCCCATTTTTACTGAATTGATTGCTAAGGTTGCACGAGTCGCCTAAGTCGACTGTGAACCTACTGTAGGGTCAGTAGGTATTATTCCTAATTGTGTAAACAGACTGATTGATGAATATATATTGAGTATGATAATAGTATGCATGTATACATTTACCGGTTATATGTACTGATATCATGAGATAGCATGTCATGTATTGTATGTTGCATTGCATGGGGTTGGGTTGATTTTATTTGGAGGAAGTGTACTGAAAGGCTCTTAATATACTGGCAACTCAGCTGCAAACTACTATTTTGTGCTACATTCTGTACTACCTAGAGTGTAGGGGTAGGTAGGTTGATTTAATCCCCACATGGAGTGTAGGGTTGGACGGAGATAGTGTGTAGAGGCTGGTTGGGTAGGACTTGGTTACTGAATACTGTATATCTGTTACTGATACTGTGATGGGCTAGGGCCCTTGTGCATATTGATACTGATACTGAAAAGGGCTTAGGCCCAAGACTGTTTTTGACTATGCATTGTGTTTACTTTTGTTTGTTTTCTGTGGGATTACAGACTGAGTTTACATATACTCACCCCTCTCTTTTTAATGTGCACAGGTAATCCCCGAACCTTGAAGGATCAGGTGGCGGAGGACTCGATGGTGACCATAATTTTTGAGACTTTTATGATTTATAATTTGTGATTTATGGTTTCATTTACCGTGGTTTATTTGGATGTAATTTGGTTTTTATTTATTTTTATGGATTTATAATTGCTAGACGTAGGAAAACTCGATTTTCAAAAAGGTAAAGTTTTCTATAAACACACGATTTACTCAAAACGATTTTAAAAGCTTCAGCAACAAATTATGTTTAAAATAATCGATTAAACGAGTAATGTTTTTGGAATTAATAAGAGATAAGGAAAGTAATTAAACGGAAATAGATTTATCATAGAAACTTAGTTTTCAAACACCCTATCATGTGACATCGCCAGATTCTGCCATAACGTCTAGGCCTGGTTTAGGGTGTTACATTTAGTGGTATCAGAGTCAGGTTACAAAACTCAGCTGTGGATTTTGGGTTTTTAAAAATTGGTTTCTAAGAACTAATTTTCAAATGATTTGAAATGATTTGAGTGAGTATGTGGTACACCGAGTCTCCAGCGTCGATCCTGTAAGTCTTCTGAAGCTGTGATGAGTTTAAACTAAGAATGCTATAAATAGTATATTTTGGGACTACAGTAAGTAGTATACTGTGAAAACACTCTAGTTAGTGTATACTGAAACTGTAGTGAAACTGGTAGAGGCTACGACATACGAAAACAAACTCTGAAATACTAAAACTGCTTTCATAAAACATCTGTTAATAAGTACTGAAACTGTAACTGATTCATAAAATTCATAATACAGATAAATCTAATTAGACATGAGCGCACGAGGAATCCATGGAAGAGGTATTAGAGGCCGTAGAGAGGCTCGACTAGAGTCCTCTTCACTGGGAAATATGCCAAATTTAGACACGAGTGAGACACCAGTGTCGTCGGCAACGGAGACTGGGTCTCAAGATCGCATGGCTAGGGATGACACATTGTCCCAGGCTATGCTAAGGATGTTAGAGAGGGTCGCTGGGCCAAATATTGGATCTGGGGGCTTGAGTCAGTTACGAAACGACTCCGATCCAATAGAGCTGAGCTTTTTAGAGGTGTCACTGGAGTTGCCCCTAATGTGGCCGAATACTGGATTGAGGCCATGGAGAGGATCATGCATGATCTAGATTGAAACCCTGAGTAGAAATTAAAGAGTGCAGTCTCACTGTTGCGGGATGAGGCTTATTAGTGGTGGTTGACTATTAAGGAGGGCACTCAGCTTGAACGTCTGACTTGGGAGTTCTTTAAGACTGCCTTCTAGGGGAAATATGTGGGGGCGAGCTATGTGGATGCCTGTAGGAGGGAGTTCCTGAGTATTTTACTCAGGAAGATTGATTTGTGGCTGAGTATGAGGCCAAATTCCTATGACTGAGCCGTTATGCGCAAGGTATGGTGGTGACTGAGTATGAGCGATGTGTCCGCTTTGAGGATGGCCTCAAAAATAATTTGAGAGTCTTGATGGCTCCGTAGAAGGAGGGTGATTTTTCTTCACTGGTTGAAAAGGTGAAGATCGCCGAGGAGGTTAAGCGTGCTGAGTGCCAAAACTGTGATAGAGAAAGAGGTAGGAACAAAAGGGATTCAGAACTCTCGATTACTGAGTAGAGGCCTAAGAAAAAGGGCAAAGATGATGGGCCGATTAGAGCTGGGCCCCCTGTTACTGCTACTGGAATGCAACCATGTGTCGACTGTGGTAGATGCCATCTGGGCGAATGTTAGAGGAGGACCATGGCGTGTCTGAGGTGTGGATCATTGGATCACCATTTTAGGGAATGTCCGTTAAGAGCTAATCAGATGCAAGCTCAGGGTATTGGTACTATACTGCCACAGAGGGTAGCACACCAGCCACATAGAGGCCATAGTCAGGTTAGGGTTGGTAACGGTATAGGCCGTGGTCAGAAGGCACCAGGCAGAGGTGCTGGATAGATTGAGGCGAGGTAGCCTGCTCTTGTATATGCTACACATTGCCAAGAGGACAGAGATGCTCCGGACGTCATCACGGGTATGTTTCTTATTTATGATGTGCCTTACACTACATTAATAGATAAATGATCTACACATTCCTATGTAGCCAGTACTGTGTTTGAAATTGGGGATTCTAGTTGAGAGTACCACAAGTAAGGTGACTGTACTGAGCCCGCCGGGGCAATTTGTTAGAGTTAGCAAACTGTATAGGAATGTTCCTTTAGAGGTCCAAGGGATGGTATTTTTGGCTGATTTAATGGAGCTCCCGTTTGGGGAGTTCGACATGATATTGGGAATGGATTGGTTGGTCAAGCATTGTGTAAGCTTGGATTGTGCGAATAAGAGGGTCGAATTGAGAATTGAGTAGAATGATGAGGTAGTCGTGATTGGAGAACGTCAAAACTACTTAGCTAACGTGATCTCTGAACTGGTAGCTAAGAAACTAGTTCGTAAGGGATGTCTGTTTTTGGGGGCTCTACTGTAAAAGATATTTGCATTGTAAGGGATTTTCTGGATGTTTTTCCTGAGGAGCTACCGGATTTACCTCCGAGTCGGGAAGTGAAGTTTGGGATTGAGCTTTCCCCTGGTATAGCTCTAGTGTCTATCACTCCTTACCAAATGGCACCAAGGAAGCTTAGGGAGCTTAAGGATCAGATTCAAGAGTTGTTGGATCGTGGGTCATCCACCATAGTGTGTCTCTATAGGGAGCATCGGTACTGTTTGTTAAGAAAAAGGATGGATCCATGAGGATGTGTATTAACTACCGACAACTGAATAAGCTGACCATCAAGAACAAGTATCCGCTATCAAGGATCGATGATTTGTTTGACCAGTTCCGAGGGGTATCTGTGTTCTCTAAGATTGAATTGCGTTTTGGGTATCATCAGTTGAGGGTTAATGAGGTTGATGTGCATAAGACGACATTTAGGACTCGTTATAGTCACTATAAGTTCCTAGTGATGCCATTTGGCCTGACTAATGCACCGAAAGCTTTCATAGATCTGATGAACCGAGTGTTCCAGCCCTACCTGGATCGGTTTGTAGTGGTGTTCACTGATGACATATTGGTTTATTTGAGGACTGAAGATGAGCATGACGAGCACCTCAGAGTGGTTCTTCAGACTTTGAGGGAAAAACAACTTTATGCTAAGTTTAGCAAGTGCGAGTTCTGGTTACGTGAAGTAACATTTCTGGGTCATGTGGTGGTTGCTGAGAGGATTCAAGTCGATCCTCAAAAGATTGAGGCTGTATTAGATTGGAAGCAACCTAAGAATGCGTTTGAGATTTGCAGCTTTTTGGGGCTGGTAGGTTATTATCGACATTTTGTGGAAGGCTTCTCATTGATTTCAGTATCCTTAACTAAGCTGCTACATAAGGGTGTACCATTTGTGTGGACTGATGAGTAGCAAGAGAGCTTTGGGAAGCTCAAGACTGTACTGATTGAGGCTCCTATTTTGATACAGCCAGAACCTGGAAAGGAGTTCACGGTTTATAGTGATGCATTACATGTCAGTTTGGGATGTGTATTGATGCAAGATTGTAAGGTGGTAGCATATGCGTCACGTCAGCTTAAGACACATAAGAAGAATTATCTGACCCATGACTTGGAGTTGGCTGCCGTGGTATTTGCACTGAAAATCTGGAGGCATTATCTGTATGGTGAAAAGTGTATCATCTACACTGATCACAAGAGCTTCAAGTATCTCCTTGCTCAGAAGGAGTTAAATCTTAGGTAGCGTAGATGGATTAAGCTGCTTAAGGATTACGACTGTACCATTGAGTACCATCCTAGCAAGGTCAATGTGGTGGCTGATGCATTGAGTCGTAGGGCTATGACTGATCTGAGAGCGATGTTCACTCGATTTAGCCTATTTGACGATGTGAGTTTGTTGGCTGAGCTACAAGTCAAACCTACTTGGATTAAGTAGATTAAGGGTAAACAGTTAGAGAATGAGTCTTTGGGTCTTCGGTTCTGACAAATTAAGGGTGGTAGCACTACGGACTTTAGATTGAACTCTGAGGGTGTGTTGTGTTTCCGAGGTAGGATATGTGTGCTGAATGATCCTGATTTGAGACAGTCTATATTGAGAAAGGCACATAGTATGCTATGCACCCTGGTGGGAATAAGATGTATCGAGATATTTGAGAGTTATATTGGTGGCCAGGATTGAAGGGGGAAGTTACTGATTTTGTGGCTAAATGTCTGACATGCCAGTAGGTTAAGGCTGAGCATCAATTACCTTCGGGTTTACTGCAACTGGTTAAGATTTCGTTATGGAAATGAGAGAGAGTAACAATGGATTTTGTTAGTGGGTTACCTTTGACACCCATTAAGAAGGATTATGTCTGGGTCATCGTGGATCGATTGACCAAATCTGCACACTTTATCCCGGTTAGGATAGATTATTCTCTGCAGAAGCTGGTGAAGCTGTATATTTTTGAGATAGTGAGACTGTATGGGGTACCAGTTTCGATTATCTCTAATAGGAATCCTCACTTCACGTCTCAGTTTTGGAAGAAGCTACATGAAGCTCTGGTTCGAGATTGGACTTCAGTATTGCATTCCATCCTTAGACTGATGGTCAATCTAAGAGGGTGATTCAGATACTGGAGGATATGTTGAAAAGCTGTGTTATCGACTTTTGAGGCAGTTGGGAGGAAAATCTACCGCTAGTAGTTTTAGCCTATAATAACAGCTTCTAGTCTAGCATTTACATGGCACCTTACAAAGCCCTGTATGGTTATAAGTGTCGTACTCCCCTATGTTGGACTGGGTTGAGTGAACGTTGAGTGTTGGGTCCTGAGTTGGTTTCCGAGACTAAGGATAAGGTTCGACTAATTAGGGATCGTCTGAAGGTGGCTTCGGACAGACAGAAGTCTTATGCTGATCTGAAGAGACGTGAGATTGAGTATTTTGTGGGGGATTTCATGTTTCTTAATGTGTCACCATGGAAAAAGGTTCTGAGGTTTGGTCGTAAGAACAAGTTGAGCCCTAGGTTTATTGGGTCTTATCGAATTTCGAAGTGAGTAGGGCCGGTCACTTATCAGTTGGAGTTACCTCCAAAGCTAGACTGTATTCATGACGTATTCCATGTCTCGATGTCGAGGCATTACCGCTCTGATCCTACTCATATTTTCCTTGTTGAGGAAATAGAGGTTAGGCCAGATTTGACCATCGAGGAGGAGCCGGTTCAGATTCTAGATCACGATGTAAAGGTTCTTTGGAGGAAGTCTATTCCATTAGTGAAGGTACTGTGGCGGAATCATAGTACTGAGGAGGTCACGTGGGAGCCTGAGGATTCAGTGCGTCAGCAGTACCCTCATATATTCTGATCAGGTAAATTTCGAGGATGAAATTTTCTTTTAGGGGGTAGTGTTGATTGCTCCAAAATTTTTATTTTTGTTATTGTGGAAATGTGACACAATTGTGTATCTGCTTCAGTGGTTAAGTGTTCTGGGTATGTGTGAGAGGTCCCAAGTTCAAACTCTAGCTTTGGAAAATTTTAGTATTTTTCTAACTTTACCCCTATTTTTGGCTAGTAGGTTTTTAAGTAATTATTTGTAAGTTTACATTAGAATGGGCCTGCTGGCGTAGAGGTTAAGTGAAGTCTCAGTTTGCTAGAGGTTCTGTGTTCGAATCTCTATATGGCCAAAAGAGATTATTTTTGCTTGGTTTGGTGGCTAAGAGTTTGAGTTGTATCGAAAATCTGAAAAGTGGGTGGTTGAGTTAGTGTAGGTAGTGGGATTTCAGTAAATCAGTTCTCCTAAAAAACTCTCTCTTCAGAAAGAAAAAAACTGACCATTCTCTCTACCACTTTCCCTTTTTTTTCTTTTTTTTTACCGCTACCCTTTTTGTTACATTACTGTCGTCTTTCTTTTCTCTTTTCAATCTACTTCTGAATTTTCATGACTCGTTAATTCGGCTTTTGCGCGTTATTGGTAAGTTTCAGCTTTTTCTAATCTAAACGTTTTTTTTGAATACTTTCTAAGAGGGGTTTCTTTTTTGTGTTTAGGAGTTAATCAAGGGACTGTATATCGTTCCCAATCGATGAATTAAGTGTATGGAATTCTCATTTCGTTCGAAGGTATGGTTATCGGTAGTTAATGGATGAACGTCTCGTTATAATCCCGTTTGAGCTTTGATAATTTTACTGAAATTAGGTGTTGGAATGTCGATTTTTAGGTTCTGGAGTGCTCAGGGATCATTTTAGCATCAATCGGTACCAGTTGTGTGCCCCAAAACGTAGAAAATAGGGTTTCAGTAAAAGCTAAAAACCCCACCGTCGACGCCAAACAAGCGTGTGGTCACCCTGTGGTAGGTCGTATGCCCTAACACGGATGTGTGATCGATGAGGCCAGGCTGTGCACGTAAGACACGACCGTGTGATGATCAGGCAGGCCGTGTGCGACACACGGGCTGGACTGATTTGGGTCATGTGGGCCATACGGGCATGCAGGTCCATACGGGCGTGTGGGATTTTGGGGCAGGCTGTGTGATCCACATGACCAAGGAAAATTTGGGCCGTGTGGGCCACATGGGCATGTAGGGGTAAGCCATATGGGCATGTGAGCCCATTTTCACTGAATTGATTGCTAAGGTTGCACAAGTCGCCCAAGTCGACTGTGAATCTATTGTAGGGTCGGTAAGTATTACTTAGATCCCTAATTGTATGAACGGACTGGTTGATGGATATATATTGAGTATGATAATAGTATGCATGTAAACATTTACTGGCTATATATACTGATATCATGAGATAGCATGTCTTGTAATGTATGTTGCATTGCATGGGGTTAGGTTGATTTTATTTGGAAGAAGTGTACTGAAAGGCTCTTAAGCCTAATATACTGGCAGCTCAGCTGCAAACTACTATTTTGAGCCGCATTCGATACTACCTGGAGTGTAGGGATGGGAGGGTTGATTTAATCCCCACATGAAGTGGAGGGTTAGACGGAGATGATGTGTAGAGGCTGGTTGGGTAGGACTTGGTTGCTGAATAATGTATATCTATTACTGATACTATTATGGGCTAAGGCCCTTATGCATACTGATACTGATACTGAACGGGGCTTTGGCTCAAGACTGTTTTTGACTGTGCACTATGTTTACTGTTGTTTGTTTTCTATGGGATTACATAATGAGTTTACGTATACTCACCTTTCTCTGTTGAATGTGCATAGGTAATCCCCAGACCTAGACGGATCGGGCAGCGGGGGACTCGATGGTGACCACAGTTTTTGGGACTTTTACGATTTATAATTTGTGATTTATGGTTTTATTTACCTTGATTTATTTGGATGAAATTTGGTTTTTATTTATAACTGCTAGATGTAGGAAAACTCAGTTTTCAAAAAGGTAAAGTTTTCTCTAAACACACAATTTACTCAAAACGGTTTTAAAAGCTTCCGTAACGAATTATGTTTAAAATACTCGATTAAACGAGTAAGGATTTTGGAATTAATAAGTGATAAGGAAAGTAATTAAATGGAAATGGATTTATCGTAGAAACTTAATTTTCGAACACCCTATCATGTGACATCGCCAGATTCGGCCATAACGTCTGGGCTGAGTTTGGGGTGTTACAATATTTCAACTTTATTCTTTTTAGATGATAGTTGTTCTGTAACACCCCAAACCCGGCCTAGACGTTATGGCAGAATCTGGCGATGTCACATGGAATAGAATTTTGAAAACTAAATTGTTATGATAAAACCATATTCGTTTATTACTTTTATTGATTTCGAAAAATCACTTACTTAACTAGTCAATTGTTTTAAAACATAATTCATAGCGGAAGCTTTAGAAATCATTTGTTTTATGAAAGACTGAGTTAATTAAGTAAATCCGTCCATTTTAGAAAAACCGCTTTGTTTTAGTGAAACCTGTCTAAGAGATCGGGAGTTTAGAAATTACTTTAGCTTTTTGAAAAGAACCAAATTTTTCTAAGTCTAGCAGTTGCAAATCCATAAAACAAATAAGACTAAATTTGAGCAAAGGTCCCAAAAAGTCCACAGATTACATCCCAATAATAATAAAACCATAAACAAAAGTAAGTAAACTAAAATATGTGTGGCCAACGTCGAGTCCTCCGCCACACTGACCTGTCTATGTCTGGGGATTACCTATGTACATTAAACAGAAGAGGTGAGTTTACATAAACTCAATGTGTAATACCACAGAAAACAAACAACAGTAAACATAGTGCACAGTCAAAAAAAGTCTTGGGCCTAAGCCCCTTTCAGTATCAGTAATAGTTTGGCGTTAGCCCAACCCAGTATCAGTATCAATATGCACAAGGGCCTTAGCCCATCACAGTAGCAGTAACAGATATGCAGTATTCAGTAACAAAATCCTACCCAACCAACTTTTACACACCATCTCCATCCAACCCTACACTCCATGTGGGGATTAAATCAACCCACCCATCCCTACACTCCAGGTAGTACTGAATGCGACAGAAAATAGTAGTTTACAGTTGAGCTACTAGTATATTAGGCTTAAGAGCCTTTCAGTACACTTCTTCCAAATATCATCAACCCACCCCAATACAATGTAACATATAATGGAAAGTCATGCTATCACAGATCTATCAGATACACATACAGTTCAGTATATATGCTTATAAATATCATGCTCAGTACATAGTTCATATAATCAGCTACACACAGATAAGGGTCTAAGTAGTGCTTACCAACCCTACAGAAGGTTCATGGTCAACTTGGGCGACCCATTCAACCTTAACAAACATTCCAGTAAAGATGGGCTAACACGCCCATATGGCCTGCCCGTGTAGGCCCACACGCCAAAGAAAAAGGGAAGAAGGTACGATTTCAGTAAAAAAGGGAAGTAAAATTTGAAAGAAATGAGATGGGGAAAAATTTCGGCAGGGAAAGGGAAAAATTCGGAAGAAGAAAAAAAGAAAAAGATATCAGGACATCTGATAACCCCAAATCATTTTCCCCTTAATTCTTTCTACCAACTCCCCACTACTCAGCATTTTACTAAAACTCAAATTCTTCTCTAATCGACCGAGCAAAAACATTGCCTACCTAAAGATTCGAACTCAAGACCTTTAGCAATCTAACACTCCACTTATCCATCAGACCAGTAGGCCCATTCTATTATAAGCTTATCAACAATTAAATAAAAGCCTATTGACCAAAGATAGGGCTTTATTCATAAAAATACCAAAATTTTCCCAAGCCATGGCTTGAACTTAGGACCTCCCATACACACCAAAAATACTTAACCACTGAAGCAGATACACAGTTATGCCACACATTCGTAAAATAAAAAATTTAAATTTTTGGGGCATTAGATGTTCACTTTTTAATATAACATTAAATGTGAATTTAGGTTAAAATTCAATTTTTTAACTAGTGAAAAAGAAGTCTCTTTTTTATTACTGTTAACAACTACTGTAATCAACGTTTGCCCTTCAAACGTAGCATTAAGTTCATCTTCTAAGGTTTTTTTTTTCATCTTTTTTACAATTTTACTATTGTTTTTATTATGTTTTAAAGTTTATAGTTTAATTTTATTTTATAGTTATTAATTTTTTTATCTTTTAAGATATTGTACTTATGAAGTCGAAAATAATTGATTCGTTTTTTAAAAAGAAAACTACAGAGAAAATAGAATCACCTTCAGAAACATCACAAATTGAGGTACCACCTTCATATTAAGTTGTTTTGTATCAACTGCATTTACTCATAGTGGCTTTAGTAATTGGAAAAAGGTACATGATGGATGCAATTGTGCTTTTTTGACACATATAGGAAAAGATCCGAATTCACTACATAACAATGCAAAACGAACTTATATAGATTTAATAAATCAAGCTTAACATATTGAAGTATCACTTGATGGAAAAACAACCAGTAAATTGTAGCTAATCGTCTACGTCTGAAAACTAGTATAGATGTTGTTCGATGGTTGTCATTTCAAGGGTGTGCTTTTAGAGGCCATGATGAAAGCATGGGATAAAAAAATTGTGGGAACTTTCTTGAATTGTTATCACTATTAGCATCGTATGATGAGAAAGTTGAAGATGTTTTAAAAAGTGCTCCACAAAATGCTAGTTGTACTTCTTCAACAATACAAAAAGAGATATTGCAAATTTATGCCAGTTTTGTTCGTAATGTAATTTGTGAAGAAATTGGTGACAGAAAGTTCAGCATTATTGTGGATGAAGCGAGAGACGAGTCAAAAAAAGATCAAATGGTAATTATTTTGAGATTTAAGACATGTGGTTTTTTGATATAGTCCATGTTAAAGATACTGCATCATTGACTTGAAGAATGTGATTTTTAATGTTCTCTTGCAACATATTTTTTACATACAAAATATCCGAGGTTAAGGCTATGATGGAGCAAGCCATATGCATTGGGAATTTAACAGTTTGCAAGCTTTGATTTTGAATGGTTGTCGATATGCTTATTATGTTCTCTGTTTTGCTCATCATCTTCAATTAGCATTAGTTGCAGTAGCTAGAGAAGTGGTTGAAGTGCATCAATTCTTTAAAGACTTGTTTGATATTGTTAATATTGCTTTGGCCTCTTCCAAACGGCACAATGAATTACAAAAAGCCCACGCAGCTGAAATAACTCGTTTGGTATCCATCAATGAGTTAGCAACTAGAACATGAATGAATCAGATTGGCACTCTACAATGTCCTGGTGAGACTCGATAGAGTTCCCATTTCAATTCAGTTGCTAGTTTACAGAAGATGTACAATACTACTAGCAAGGTTCTTGAAAATCTAAAAAATACCACTTTTAACTATTTTCAACGAGGAGATGCTCATAACGCATAAAATAGATTGAGATCGTTTGAGTTTATTTTTATTTTGCATATGACGAAGGAAGTTTCAGGGATTTCTGAAAACCTTTTTCAAGCTTTGCAACATTGTTCTTGAGATATATTAAATGTCATGAGTTTAGTTTTGACAACGAAAGATTTAATTCAAAAGTTTAGAGATGATGGATGGAATGAATTGCTGAAAAATGTGATATCTTTTTGTGAAACTTGGGAGTTGGATTTTTTAGATATGAATGCTCAATACTAGGGGGTCGTAGTCGCAAAAAGAAGGAAGATGTTACAGTGGAGCATCATTGTAACACCCTTAACCCGCGGACTGTTACAATCATTATCGAGCGGATATATTTTTTGATACAATAGATACTTAGTTGCAAGAATTGAAGAGCAGGTTTAACGAGCATTTGTTGAGCTTCTCATTCTTACTATATCTTTAGATCCTAAGGAGTTTTTCAAGTTATTTGATATTAATAAAATTTGCATTCTTGTAAACAAGTTCTATCCAGAAGATTTTTCTCAACAAGAGAAAGAACCATTCCCATATTAGTTGAAGCATTATGAACTTGATGTATGTAAGCATCTTGATTTGAGAAAAATATCAACACATTCTGAACTTTGTAGAAGCTTAGTTGATAGTGGAAAGTCAGTTATGTACCCACTCGTTGACTGATTGATTTGTATTATATTGACTCTTCCAGTTTCAACAGCATCCTCAGAACGTGTTTTTTCTACTATGAAGATTGTGAAGTCTCGAATTTGTAGCAAGATGAAGATGATTTTTTAAGAAGTTCTTTGGTTGTGTACATTGAGGAAGAAATTGTAGAAAAATTTGATATCAACGAAATAATTAATGATTTTAGTGAGGTCAAGGATCGAAGAGTGCAATTCAAATAAATTTTAAGATTTCTTTCTAGTTTATATTTATTTATTAAATTATTTTTATTTAATTAATTTTTATTTTTAAATTTATTATTTTTCATTATCTCGGCGCCCCTCTTGAAATTTCCCTAGCTTTGCCCCTGGACTTATGACATGTACATAGGTTAAGTCAAGTATATGAAAGTAAAACTCTTGCAAACACAGCTGTAAAATTTTGATCATTTTGTTAATCTTATAAACTTTGTTATATTTAATTAAGTAGTATGTTCAATTATATGATATTTAAGATTGAAAATACATATATAAGAATGGTATGTTGATTGAATTGGTTGAAATGCGATAGATGAGCACTGTTTAGGGTGTTAAGAAATAAAGCATAGAAATTTCATAAAAACAAAGTGCAAGTCATGATGATGGGCTTCTCACATCACGACGAGATTAAGTCAGTAAGTGACACCATGCCATGGAGCCCCCGACTTTGCAACATTAGTATAATTATTTGAAAACATTACAAATTGGTCCTTGATCGATTGTAGACTATTGAATGAGTTATCGTAAGCTCGTATAGAGTTCAGACATGAGTTTAAATTTTGCTATAATAGAAGTTGATTCTAACAACCTAACTGATATGATGAATTGAATTGTAATTGATTTTTTTGTTGCTCCGACAACAAATGTAAAATCATAGTGCCTTGACCCGGTGATCTAGTTAGGTTTGAGGGTGTTATTGTGGGGCCTTTCCCATAGAGATAATCCATTATCTTAACACCTTGTACAACAAGTGATTTTAAGTAATAACACTCACCAAGTACCATCCCTTAACCTTCCTGGCATCTAGTACGGATAGGAGATGTTGTTACACCCGATTTCCCTTAAAACCCAAAAATTTGGATCAAATTAGGGGTTAAACTTAAAGAAACCATAAGTTGGCCGCCTTTATTGGAAAATCAGGAAAAGTTAGTAACTGAAATTGTATAGGGTTGATGTCCAATTCTTGTTCGATTAGAATAGAATCAGCAGTTTCCATAATGAGAGACAAAATGATTATCAATGAACAGTTCTTAAGGGGTTGATAGCTGAGTGAAAAGAGCTACAAACAACTGGGAAAATGACTTCCTAGGGAGAATTCTTCTCCCTTCTATTTCATTTTTTTTTCTCTTCATCTTTTTCCTTGGTTACTACGAAGAAGAGATAATTATGGAAAGCTCTGTATGGAGCAGTGAGCATGAGTTTTGAGTTTTAAGTCGGGAAAGTAGAGTATCCAACAAGCTAGGGTTTTGCAAGTTTTTGAAAAACCGAGGCTTGAGTTAAACATGTTGAGTTTACCCATTATTTGGTTGACATGCTTAGCTGCCTAAAGAATGGAAGCTTTGACGGTTGGAAAAGCTAAGCTGACAAGATGAAGAAGCCTCAAGTGAATTTCTATACCTAGCCTTGAAATGCCAAGTATGCATGAATTAAATATGTTTCCATGGTAGTTCACCTATGAAATGCATGTATTTCATGTTTATTATAATAGAATGTGTAAGGGAATCATCATCGGGTTAGACGAAGTTAGGATTGGGAATAAGGGGTGTTTCTATTAGATACCGCCATACGATGTTACTGAGTGCACCTGTGATGTGCGAAGCTTTAGGCCTCGTGAATGGGACATTGTGGTGTTCGAGCATCAATGTTAGGATGTTTAAATATCATGGAACTAAAATTCAAGCTTTGATGTTTAATTATGTTGTGCTAAAATTCAAGAACCAATTTTGATTGAAGATGGCGATGAGGATGATAGATTGAAGAAAACATCAAGAAAGAGGATAATGACGAAAAGGATAGATTGAAGAAGAAGATCAATATGTTTATTAGATTTCATTTTAATTTTTTTAGGAAGTTGAATTTCAATTTGTTTACATATAATTTAATTTTAATTATCTTTATTTGTTTTTAATTAAATTTTTTATTCTATATTAAAAATATATTTTAAATATTTAATTTAATTAATTTTGTTATTCTGTATTAAAAAATATATTTTAAATATGAAATGTTAAAAATTATTTTTTTGAAGTGGATTTCAAAAATTAAAAATAATATTTTTACATTAAATTTAAATTTAATATTTAATTTGATAACTATTAATACATTAAAATCACAATGTTGAATTATACTTTTATATTCATCTTGAATTACATTTCATTTTAATTTAAATTATTCAAAGATCTTAAATCCGTGTGTTGGCCTGATGGTCAAGGGTTTATTGTCTCAAGTGTGATTTTAGTTTGAGTCGTGCAAATCGCGTTGCCCTCTTCTTTTAATTCAACCAAAAAAAATTCAAATATCTAAATAAGAAAAGTTTTATTATTTTTTATTATTTCTTTCTTAAACATGGAAAATGTTTTTATTATTACATTAAAACTAAACTTTTGAATAGATAAAATTTGATAAATATTAAATTATATTTTAAATTAATGTTGAATTATACATTAATTGTGAGTTAAACTATTATTTATTCTATTATATTGAAACTAAATAATTTTTTTAAAAGAACAGTCTAAATAATTTTTTTTATAAGAACAGTCTAATAATCTAGTTTTTATTATAATATTATACATATTTCATGTATTATTATTAATTAGTTTCAAAAAATATGTTTTAAAACATATGTTTCATTATTTGTTGCATGTTATTTTTAAATACACTTTTATGTTCTAAATACATGGCTTCCACACGCATAGGCATGTGATAGAATTTCTAAATAATATATAAACACTTTACTGAGTTGATATCACCCTTAACCAGGTCAGCAAATCGATTATGAAATTATAGGAATACATTTTCTTTTAAATTATAATTAATATTATTATCATGACACTTCAATCTTTTTCTATTTATATAATTTTTAAATTGAAGAATTAAAAGTTACAAAACAAAAAATTTAGCATGTGTTTAATAGTATTCAAATTCAAATTTGTTACCACTCTAGCTATTTACATTATTATTGAATAAATTTTAAAAGTTAATATTTATATTTAAGCACTTTGCTGAGTTCGTGTCACCTTTAATCAAGTCACCAATTCACTTATGAAATTATATAAATATCCTTATTTTAAATTATGATTAATATTATTATGATTACATTTTTTTCTTTCATACTTTTATATCATCTTTCTTGGCGAGAACCTGATCCCTGAGGAGAATTATGTTGAGAACTCCACTGCCAATGGTGGAGGCTACGAGAACGAGGACAACACAGTAACACAAGCAATGCTAAGGGTTTTACAAAGGGTTGCTAGAGCCCAAACTAGATCGGAGAGCCATGGATCTGTTGTGGAGGGGCTCCAATCGAATGGGGATGAAACGTTCAGAGTTGTTGCTGGAACGACTCCACTGTAGTAGATTGTACTCCAGTGTAGATGTTGAAGGGC
This sequence comes from Gossypium hirsutum, assembly GCF_007990345.1. Classification (NCBI taxonomy): domain Eukaryota; kingdom Viridiplantae; phylum Streptophyta; class Magnoliopsida; order Malvales; family Malvaceae; genus Gossypium; species Gossypium hirsutum. The sequence continues at coordinate 106,036,940 of NC_053433.1, forward strand.
ACTGTGTCATTGTTTAGGGAATAAGCCTATCGTTTGTGTTAGTCTATGGTAAGGGGTACACAGGCTGAACGCATAAACTAGGAATACTTCCAAGAGGCCTTCCAGAAAAAAGTATGTGGGCACTAGGTATGTGGAGGCTTGCAGGATCGAGTTCATTAAGCTAAAATAAGGAGATATGATCATGGTAGAATATGAGGCTGAATTTATGAGGCTCAGCTGCTATGCTCAAGGTATGGTTTCCACAGAGCAGGATAAATCTGTAAGGTTCAAGAATTAGTTGCAATTCGACCTTAAAATTTAGGTTGCTCCATACTAAGAATGGGTGTTTGAGTCCATAGTGAAGAAGACCAAGATTGTAAAGGATATTAAGCTGGTGGAACGTGAGAAACATGAGAAAAGTAAGGTCCTGTTTAAGAGAGATTCGAGTTCCACTAGTTCAAACTCTCGTCCCATAAAACAAGCCAGAGAAGGTAAACCGGGTAAGGGGTTGCTTTGGCTAATTCTGGAAATAGGACTGTAACACCCCTAACTTGTATAAGTCGTTGGATTAGGGTTACGAAGTATTACCGTACAATCAGAAACAATTAATCTTAATATCATTCAATAATATAATTACATCATAAACCATCACGTACATACATACCGTCCCTAAATTGAGCCATTGATGCCCTAAAAATATCTTAGAAGTAAATTGGGACCAATTTGAAACAATTTGGAAAACTTGGGAAAAACATGAAAAATTTTCAAAACAGGGGTCACATGGCACTTAAAAATGACTAAAATAACATACTTTGGTAAAACATTTCAAATTACCAAATAAACATAAACTTCAAAACATAAACATCCAAATTACCATTACATAACATCCTATAAATGTCGTTATAAACCTTGGCCAAAGTGCTCAAAAACTACCGAAAAGACTTCTGGATAGTGTGATAGATCTCCAACAAGCTTCCAAACTGATCGAGCTTCCGATAATCTATAAAACAAAGGTAAAACAACTACGTAAGCAATGAATGATTAGTAAGCTTGTATAAACCAAACTTAACTTACCATTTCATTTGCATAGTATAAAGCATAAGCATAAAATCAACCATAAGCATAAACTTGACACAAGCCTAAACAACATCATCAATTTACAAGTTAGTGCACTTGTTCACACACACACACACACACACACACATATATATACATATATATATGAAATCATCCATAGAATAAGTGTTCACCATGTATAAACATAACATTTTTCACTATTAATATTCCATAATATCATGATTCAATACAATTGCTTACTTACCTTTCCGTTCCCTTTTCTTGCCCATTAGACCATCTAAAATTTCATGGGATACTCGGGAAAGCTCACACAAAGTGTACCTTTACATATAACCGTAACCTTTCCTTTACACCATTGCTCACACGAGCTGTGAAATGTGCCTGCTCACACAAGCTGTGGGTCAGAATGTAAGCTACACGATGCTGCTCAAACAAGCTGTGGAGTATCCGCAACAAATGCAGGAGCTCAGCCATCAGTAGGACATTCAAGACCATCACTTGAAACATGAAATCCCTAATGACATGTCATTCGTATCCTAAGAATCCCTAAGGTTCAATCGTGACTCGATATTCGTCATAGCATTGATATGTTTATACATCAATCCTATTCACATTATAAATAACCTAATAACATTCAATTTAAAAAACATTAATATGATAACCATACATACGAACTTACCTCGATGAAAAAGGGCGTGGAAGTTAAATTGAGCTAATCCAAACCTTTTTCTTTTCCTCGTTCTAAGTCCATACGTGGTTTATCTTGATCTAAATAGATAATTTCAATCACTTAAATACTTCTAGTATTCAATTTAATCCACATTTCATATTTATACAAAATTACCATTTTTCCCTAATATTTTAACTTTTTACAATTTAGTCCTTAAGCTAGTAATTCAAACGGCCATGTGACATAGCCCAGCTTGTGTGGCTTAGGGACATGGTCGTGTAGACATAGCCCAGCTTGTGTAGCTTAGGGACATGGTCGTGTAGCCAAACCATGCATAATTCAAAATATGGTAAAACGGCTGTGTCGTAGCCCGCGTGCACACCCATGTACAATTTGAAGTAGGGTCATACGATTGTGTTGCAGGCTATGTGAGTATTCAAAATGAGGTCATAGACTTTATTTTCAGACCATTTAATAGCCTGATGCCAGGGGAAAACAAATCTTGCACTTAAAAGCAAGAAGATGCCATACAGCTATGTGACAACCCGTGTCCCAGGTCGTGTGCACTTTAAAAAGCTTACAAAACAAGAAAAATTTTTAACCAAACCTTAGGTACCAAGCTAAATCAAAAGAAAACATTTTCATACCTCAAAAAATATTCAAATAGGCTTAAAATAGACTAAAACCTACAACTTAAGTGCCTAACCAATGTGCCGTTATTGACACCACAATTCAATTAACAAAACTATCCACATTTCACACCAAACTAGTAGCATTCAAGTTTACATATCCATGCATAAAACATGTACCAAAGTTACCATACTTCAAATGCCTTAAGAATATTCACACCAAATACCAAAACAATTTTACATGGACATTAACATACCAAAGCCAAAAGTACATACACAAACAAGTTCAACCAACCTTTTTTTAACCAAAGTTGCAACACAAAAAGTCATTATCCAAACATACACATAACAAACCTATTATATGCCATATAACCCAAAGAAAAACATGTCAAAAACTACCAAAAGATATCTAGATAGTTTGATTCTTTGAGTTGATTTGATTGCTCGATTCCATAAAATATAATTTGCAAATAAATAGAAGAAAAAACATGAGTAAGCTTCAATAGAGCTTAGAAAGTTCCACGGTTAAAAAGATAAACTTACCATAAAAACATATTAATCACACAATAATAGTTAATAAACTATAATCCTATCAACCACAACCATTCAATAGTTGAGTCTTTATATCAATATACTAGTTCGTTCAATATCAACTTATTTTAATAAATCAGAAAACCATATAACCATTTACAAGATGAATTACAGATCATGTAACCATTGGAAATTTGCTCGATGAACAATGTAAATGGATTTGGATACGCAGTTAACTATCCAAAACACACTAGAATGCTCAAATAAGCCAGCCAACTGAGAACACACCTAGGCACCAAGTGCCAAGCCTATAGGCTAACATCCCTCTGAAACACACCTAGGCACCAAGTGTAAAGCCCAAAGGCTTTACATCTACCCACGGTAACACACCAGAATCACTGTAGATATAGCACGATAGTCCACAACAAATGCAAGACTTCAATATATTCAATGGTCAAAAACAAATCCATAATTACCATCTCATCATCCGTCAAACTCGTACCGCACACATTAAAAATCTAATGGCATGCTAATTGTATCCTATCCTACGTCCATCTGGCTCATTATAACATGAAATAAAAATGTTCAAATAAATTACTTTCTCGACTCACATCGATTTATTACAATTCAATTATATTAGAATATCCAATAACCTTAACTCACAACTAATATAACATTTCAATTATACAAAACTAAATCGTACGAACTTACCAACAGAGATAGTGATAGTTCAGGGACTATTCAACAACTTTCCTTTTTCCTCGGTTATCTACTTGTTCTTGATCTATAAAAAAGTTTATTTCAATTTATTAGCTTTAATTTCATATAACATTCAATTTAGTGCAAATGATTTCTTTTTTACAAAATTTCACATTTGCCCTAAACTTTTACATTTTATTTAATTTAGTTCTAAACCAAAACTTCCAAAACTTAACACAATTTCATCTTAATTCAGGCCAGGTGAATACTCTAGGGTCTATATATAGTCCCTATCTTTAAAAAATTTCACAAAATTCCATGCCTAAATTTCTATGTTATCAATTTGATCCTTAAACTAAAATTACTAAAAATGACTTTACAATTTAATCATAACTAACAACCAAGCTTCCAACAAAACCAATTAACATAAAATAAAAACATTCAAAATCATCAATGGTAAATTTCTAAACATTTGATGGTTTCACAATTTAACCCTTGATTTAGCTAAATATTAAGACAACAATCACAAAAATACAAAATTCATGAAAAACAAGTCAAGAATATACTTATATGCAAGGGTATGCAAGGTCGAAGCTCTCAAGGTCAATAGAAATGGTGTTTCGGCTATGATTTGACAGAATTGAAGAAGATGGTCACCTAACCCTTTTTTTATTACTTTAAGATTTTTTATTAATAACTTTACTACAAAATAACTTAATTTATTAAACTTAAACCATCCATTAAATAATGAAATGACTTAACTGCCATATTAAACCATCCTATTTTATTTAAATACCCAACTGGCACTAAACACTAATAACAATTGACTTTTGCACTTTTTATGATTTAATCATTTTTCTTTAATTAACTAACCAAATGTCTAAATTTCCAAACCAAATTTTAATATAACAATAATAACCTCATGAATATAAAATAATTAATATTTATAGGGTGACACATTGGAATTGTGGTCCTGAAACCACTATTTCTAACACCATTGGAAAATAGGCTGTTACATTATCATAGGTATTTTTACTATCCATTAAGTTTCATGCTTTGCCTTAATTGAAAAAAGATAAACCCACTCATATGTATATTGTAATATGTCTGATAAATTGGGCGTTGTGGTAGAGGAAAACACGATTGATGTTACTGTAGTAAGCCCCTTAAGACAATCAGTTCTTGTAAATAAAATCTATTGGAGATGTCCATTGGAGGTTCAAGGGGTAGTGTTTCCAGAGGATATTATAGAGTTACCTTTTGGGGAGTCTGATTTAATTATAGGTACGGATTGGTTAGTGGAACATTAAGTTAGCCTAGATTGTGCCTCTAAGAGGGTAACTTTGAAAATGATGGAGGGTACGAGATTATTTATCCAATGTAATTTCTTCTATGGTCACCGAGAAATTGGTTTGAAAAGGGTGCGAGGCTTATTTAGCCTATGTAATGGTGGAGAATGCAAATAGTTCTGCCATAGATAGCATTCGAATGGTTAGGAAATTTCCAAATGTGTTTCCCAAGAAGTTTTTAGGGTTACCTCTAGATTGTGAGGCAGAATTTGGAATCGAATTGCTTCAATGTCCATTTCTTCGTACCGCATGACACCAAAAGAGCTATAAGAGCTAAAAATCCAACTTCAGAAACTTTTGGATTTAGGGTTTCTTAGACCTAGTGTTTCTCCGTGGAGAGCGATGGTCTTATTTGTGAAAAAGAAATATGGTTCCCTAAGGATTTGCATAGATTATCAGCAGTTAAACAAATTGACTGCCAAAAATATATATATCATTTGCCTAGAATCAATGACTTGTTCAACCAATTCTGAAGTGCAATGGTGTTTTCAAAGATAGATCTAATGTCGTGGTATTATCAACTAAAGGTAAAGGAGGTAGATGAGCCTAAAATTGCATTTAGCACCCGATATGGCCATTATAAATTCCTTGTAATGTCACTTGGTTTAACCAACGCTCTTGTCGTCTTCATGAATCTAATGAATCAAGTGTTCCAAAACTTCCTTGATCAATTCGTCATTGTATTCATCAATAACATCTTAGTCTACTCCAAAACTGGGCTTGAACATGATGAGCACATTAAAAGGTTCTACAAATCCTCTAGGAAAAGAAGTTGCACGCCAAATTGAGTAAATGTGAATTCTAGCTTAAGAAGGTCATGTTTTTAAGACATGTGGTATCTGTAGAGGGAAATCAAGTAGATTCGAAAAAGATAGAGGCCATCCTTGAATGGAAACAACCCAAAAAAGTTTTCAAAATTCGAAGTTTCCTTGGTTTAGCTGGGTATTACCATAGATTTGTTGAAGAGTTTTTCTTAACAGCTGCACCCCTAACCAAGTTGTTGAGGAAGAATGTCCATTTAGGTGGATGAATGAGCAACAATCTAGCTTTGAATAGTTAAAGGTCATGTTAACCCACGCTCCCATTTTAATTCAATCTGATTGGGAAAATAGTATGTGGTGTACAGTGATGTGTCTTATACCGACCTTGGATGCGTGTTGATGCAAGGAGGTAAAGTGGTTGACTATAAGTCAAAACAATTGACACAACATGAGTGCAACTACCCGATAAGTTAAAGTTGGTTGTAGTTGTTTTTGCACTTAAAATTTGGAAGCACTACTTGTGTAACACCCCTAACCCGTACCTGCCGTCAGAACAGAGTTTAGGAATATTACCATAACAATTAGAACATTTTACAACTAATTTATGTAAATTACTATTCATTTTACCGAGATCATTCAAAACATCCCTTAATTGGACCCTCGAGGTCCAATACGAGCATTAGAATTGAGTTGGGACTTAATCGAAAACTCATCAATTTTTTTGCGACATTTCAAAAATTTTCCAAAGTAGCAGGGCTCACAAGCCCGTGTGGCCAGGCCGTGTACTACACACGCTCGCGTCCCTAACCCCTGTAACTCTTTAACTTTTAAAGCATGAATAAATTGAAGTTACATGCCCGTGTGCTAGGCCATGTGCCCAATTTAATTTTCAAAATTTTGGTGCAGTTTTCACACGGCCGTGTAACATTCCCGAGTCCAAAGCTGTGTCAACCACACGGCTGAGACACATGCTCGTGTCTTTACCCGTCTGCCAAATTCTGAGCATTCTATTTCTTATTTTTAAGATGCAGGGGACACACGGCTGAACCACATGTCCATGGGACAATCCATGTGTCACACACGACCAAGACACACGCCCGTGTGTCTTCCCGTGTTGATAAAATAAGGACATTTACTAGCCTCATTTGTCACCCAAAACTCACTATTTTCCTGCACCAAAACATACCAACCACATTCCAACCATTTCAAGCATTCAAATTTAGAGATTTCCATCATTAAACATGGCATATCATCCCATGCATACATGCTTACAATCTTACCTTAGATTAACTAGGCATTAACATCATTTGATTGCATGTACTCAACATAACACATATGATTATATATCATAATAATCTACTTAATTATACCAAAATAAGCTATTACTAGTCATTCCAATGGCTAGGATATAAAACATCATTATCAAGCTACTAATGGTCAAGTTGTCCTATACATGTCATTATATCAAAAAGATTTTTACTAAGTATACCCAAAATGACTAGTTGATAGTGTGACGATGCTCTACTGATCTCTAACCTTCACAAGCTACTGAGCACTATAAAACAAGCAAAACAAAACGGAATAATTATTACATGCTTAGTAAGTTCGTATAACAAAAACTAAACTTACCAATTCCGTTTATTAAATCTAAGCATACAATAACAAGTTTTCCATCCATTTGGCTAAATTACCTAAACCTATACATCCAATCAAACATGTTAGTCACAAAGTTTACATATACATCAAGTAAGAATAGATGAGCTCATCATGAAATGTTCTTTCAAGAAATTATTATTTCATTTCAGAATTCTCATGCCATGTCAAGAGTTTTATGTCCGTTGAATCATTGAAATTATGATGTATACTCAGGTGGTACACTCAGGTGTACAATTCAATAATTCGTCAATTCTTAGTTGAGGGTACCCTTTAGCGCATTTAACCAAGGAACACACTTTCGAGTCACATTTCGCATAATAGGATTACTAGTCCAGGCTAAATTCTTTATATAGAGCATGCTCAAAAGAGCTCGATTAGGATTACCAGTCCAGGCTAAACCATAATTGTAACGTTTACTCAAGAGGTATTATATCAAGATTACCTGTCCAGGCTAAATCCTTTCTATAATAAAGTCGATAGGATTACTCGTCTAAACTAAATCCCGTTCACAACAAATGCAGGACCTTACTTGTTTCGGGAAAGCGCATATGACCATCGAAATCCAATGTTCAATCGAGACTTAACCCCATTTTTCATCATTTCCAAGCATGGATTCAAACATTCATTATAACAATCAAATAATTGGTATCAATATAAGTCACATTACTTACTAACACAACATTCAATTAAACATATTTACAAGTTTGGTTAAGTTACACGAACTTACCTCTACATTTGTTCGCGTTAAAAATCTACTAATCCGAAACATTTTCTTTTCCTCGATCTAACCTTGAATTAGTGTTGTCCAGATCTATATAAATGAATGTAACCATAAATTTCACACATTTCATATTTAAATGGACTCAATTTACGTCCTAGGAAAAATTACCATTTTACCCCTAACTTTTCCATAAATTTTGGTTTTGTCCCTAGGCTCGGAAAATGAAACTTGTGCAATTTACTCCCTATTCCAAGCCTAACCAAAACCTCATTACAAATTTTACAGCACATATATTCATAAAAATTCAGAATTTTTCTTTAATTTCACAAGTTTACATTTTAGTCTCTAAATCATGTTTGCATAAAAAATCACTTTGTAAAAGTTGTTTATCTATCAACAACCTTTCATTTTCTACCATAAATTTCTAATTTTTAGCATATAAATCCTTGACCCATTTTTCATACTTTGATAACTTTTCAAATTAATCCCTCAAATAGAGAGATTAAACTATCCTGGTTTCAAAAATATCAAAATTACTAAAAACGGGACAAGAAAACTTACCCGATTAGGCCTTGAAAGTTTCTTCTCTCTCTCCTAAGGTTTCCATGTGTTTTTAGGTTGAAGATGATGAGAAAATAAGATGATATTTTCCTTTCATCTTTTAATTAATTAAGTATTTTGCAATTTCCAGTTTAGTCTTTGCCCTTTTTTTATATTTCCATAGATGAGTCGCCAAGAATCTACATACTTTTCTTTAATGGTCTAATTACCATATAAGGACCTCTAGTTTTCAATTCCATAGCTATTTGATCCTTATAGCTACTAGAATTCAACTTTCGCATTTTATGCGATTTAGTCATTCTCGTAAATAAATACTTAATCGATAAAATTTTTGTATCAACATTTTCACACGACATGCCTATTATAACACAGACCATATAATGAAATAAAAATAAATCTTATTTTTGGATTGGATTTGTGGTCTCGAAACCACAGTTCTGATTTCACTGAAAAATTGGCTGTTACAACTTGTATAGTTAGAAGTGTTAAATCTATACTGATTATAAAAGTGTTAAATATCTTTTCACCTAAAAAGAGTTGAACTTGAGGCAACAAAGGTGGTTAGAACTGTTAAAAGGCTATGATTGTGTAATTGAATATCACAAAAAAGTCAATGTTGTAGTAGATACTCTAAGTAGAAAACAGATGGTGGATTTAAGAGCAATGTTTTCTAGGCTAAGTTTAGTGGATGATGAAGGCTTGCTAACTGAGCTACAAGTGAAACTCACCTTAGCCTGTGAGATCAAAGCTAAACATCCTTTAAATGCATCCTTATTGCCATTGATTAGAAAGGTGGAAGATGGAAAAAATAAGGATTATGGGTTCAATGACAAGGGAATTTTGTGCTACCGCAGAAGATATTGTGTACCCAACAATGTGGACCTAAAACAAACTACACTTCAAGAAGCGCATGCTAGCCCTTATCCCATGCACCCCAAAAGAAAACAAGATGTATTAAGACATAAAGGAACTGTGCTGGTTGCCTGGGCTTAAATGTGATGTGACAGAATTTGTGGCTAAGTGCCTAAGATGTCAGTAAGTGAAATTTGAACATTAGCTCCCTTATTGGTTGCCACAATCTATTAAAATACCTCAGTGGAAGTGGGAATGAATAACGATGGACTTTGGTAGTATGTTACCATTAATGCCTACTAAAAAGGATTTGGTTTGGGTGATAGTAGACTGATTAACTAAGTCGGCACACTTTTTACCTGTCCATAAAGATTACTTATTGCAAAAGCTGGCTAAGTTATATATTTCAGAGATAGTGAGGTTGTATGGGGTGTCCATATAAATTATTTTCGATCGAGGTCCCCGTTTAACATCTTGATTCTGGAAGAAGCTCTAAGAGTCACTAGATACTTGTTTGAACCTTAGCACTGCCTTTCACCCACATTCTAACGAATAATTAAAATGGGTTATAGAAATATTGGATGATATGTTAATAGGCTGTAGTATTGAATACTGAGGTAGTTGCGAAGGACATTTTCCTCTAGCCGAATTTGCCTACAATAATAGCTTCCAGTCGAGTATCCAAATGACACCTTATGAGGCATTGTATGGTCATAAGTGCCGAACACCGTTGTGTTGGACCAAACTAATAGAAAAAAACTGGTCTGAAAGCGATTTTCTTGCATAGTGGAAAATAAAAAGTTTGAAAACTAACCCGGTTTGTGATATTTATAGCAATAAACCTTCGACCGAAATCATACTTGTATTTTTATATTAAGCAAATCCTTGATTTTTTTGGATTTCAACCAAATGATCTTTTCCGCTATTCTCGTACCACGAATTGCTTTGAGTGTGGGCTCGAACCAATTGAATTGAAACACGGAACTAGAAAAAAGTTTTCTTTCCTTTTGGCTTGAAAATGAAATTTTTTATTCTTTAATAAAAACCAGCAGAATCATTATTATGGAAAAAAATATATAAAGCAGTTGAAAATAATTTCTCTATATTTTTCGACAAAATAACAATCTCTCAAAGTTGTCTACATACCTCTACCGGTGCCATCTATTTATAGGAAGAGAAGGTAGAACCTTTGTAGAGTTGTAAAAGTTTGTTTCCACTAGAAAAATGATATCCTAGTTTATCTAGAATATAGGGGGCGACAACCCTAGTTAATGATACTAGGGTTTTGCCATCCCACCTCCTTACATCAGGGGTTTTGGGTCTCTCTCATATCGGGTCCAATTACAAGTATTTCCTGGGCCTTTTTGACCCAATATTCTATATTATGATCCAACCCAATTCAAATTTTCTACCCAAAATTAACTCTAATATTTACATATTAAATATTTTTTTCATCTCAATTTTACCTTAGTAAAATTTTAACTATTTTACCTTGATAAAAATTTGAGAAAATTTATTTAATATGTCACTATGACCGAATGATTTATTTTCATTTTCGGGCTTCAAAACAATCCAAAAACATAAACACATTCTTCCACCATTTTTTAAGTAATCCTATATAGGATTGTAAATTTCGATTTTCATTTTAATTTTAATTTTTGGAAACCTACTTTCATTTCCAAATGATTCCATTTCTCCATTTTCGAGAAAACCATAATCATTCTTGAATGTTTCACATTTCTCTTTTTCTATTCATTCTATTTTCCATTCAAACACGCAATTCATGTCTGGTTTTAATGAGCTAGCAGAGGGACCGATTAGACATATGTAGTTGAGGCTCAAATTATTTATAATTAAGTTTCAGATTTTCGCCTATTAATTATGAACTCATTTAGTCACGAAGTCATTGCACTACAGTATCGTGACTGAGATCTCCCTAATGACATACCATTACGAAAGTAACCACTCAGTGCTCGTCCAATTACCTTGTCATAAGTGTGTTACCTTCATAGGATATCCTTTATCTCTTTGGGATAATATCTGCTCTGCCAATATGATCATATTTTATCTCATGATCATGAAAAGTCAATCGCTATCAAATAGCGATCAAGTCATCCATTACAAAGACGGATGACCCGTGGCCACGTTTACTTTTCATCAACCATGTAATGCCAATGAGAGAATATCATTTACCCATGTTTTGGGCTATGAACTCCACTATTGTGAATAACACTACATACTACAAAAGTCGTACACCCAATACACCAGCTTTCGGTTCCTTATCTATTTGAACTCAGACTTTTACTTACAGCAAAGTGTACGAGTCACACATACATATTATGTCATCCACTTAGGATTTAGGTATGTCACACTATGAACGTCACAAGTGAATGAATGTAACACCCCTAACCCGTATCTATCACCGGAATAAGGTTTCAGAGCATTACTCAGATTTACATATCATTTAGCAAAAATTTTCGTTAAATACTTACCGATTCAATGCATCGTATAGATAAATATATCATTCAATCAATAGCTTGGCACTTGTCTTAGCATCAATCACACTTGAGTTTAATAATTGTCTCCACCTACATAATTTCCTTGTATCAATAAATCAAAGATAATCATATATGTGCATGTCATGAAATATATCATTCTCTTACCATTTAAAATCATTTATTTCATTATATTAAAATTTCATGTACCATGATTTCCATATATTTCACGTATATTTATTCCGATAATAATTCATATCAAACTTAACATAAATCAAATTCTATATGCACATACTTTCCACACCATGTGTCCATATAACATGTACAATTCATTATATATATATTTCAAGCATATATGGTAATAATTCATTTCGTATTCATATTGTTTCATATTATATGAATGTACTAATATTTCACATTCAACCCAATATAACATACAATTTAACACATTTTCATGCTCTATTATGATACACAAATTTACCTGACAAAATTGCAAAAATACCCAGATTTAGGGGCATTTTGGTAATTTTTCATTTTCCCCGATTTCCATCCGATCTTGATCTAAATTGATAATTCCATTCAATTTATTAATTTAGACAATAAGTCAATTCATTTCCTTCAAACTGGTAATTTTTTATATCCTTACAAAATTGCCCCTAAAATTTTACTTTTATTCAATTTAGTCTCTAAGCCTAAAACATACAAATTAGCCATGCTAGCTGAATATTCATACATATTCTCCTCCTCCTCCTCCTCTCCATTCCTCATCCTTAATTTATATAACATGCTACAAGTAACATTATTAATACTTTCACTATTCACTTATATGTATATTCAAAACTGTCCATTTGCGTCATAGTCACTAAATTATTTATATCTTGAGCTACAGACCTCAAAATTAAGATCGTCTAATTTTCCCTAAAGCTATACTTACATCTCTTCTTACCCTAAAATTTTCAGAACTTTTGGATTAGCAAATAAATACAGTTTATTCTTTAAAGTCACTTCTATTCTGCTGTCTAACAGTTCTGACCCTTCTTTACTAAAAATTAATTATCTCCTCGTACAGGATTCAAATGATGTTCTCGTTTGTTTCTATTGAAAATAAACTCATTTTTTAATATATAAATTTAAGCCCCTAATTATTTTTATCCAATTTTTTATGATTTTCCAAAGTCAAAATAGGGGAACCCGAAATCATTCTGACATTGTCTCACAAAATTGATCATATTTCATGATTTAAAATTCCATTACTTACAGATCTTATTCTATAAGAAACTAGACTCAATAAGCTTTAATTTAATGTTTTATTCAACCTCTAATTAAACTTTCACAATTTTTGGTGATTTTTCAAAGTTAGCTTACTGCTGCTGTCCAAAACTATTTTAGTACAAGATATTATTTACCATGTTTATAACACCCTTATTCCCTTTCTCTACAATATTTTCCATCACTTTCTCCTATTTCCCTTCACTAACTCATCAAGATCATAGAACCTTATATAATAAGACTCTACTATAACATTATTTCCATGTTTTCTCAATAATAACAAACTTAAAAATATATTGAAATATTGATGTACTTACCTTGTTCTATTGATTCTAATCTTTAATTTCATTTTCTCTCTCCTCCAGCTTCTATTCCTTGAATCCAATTTGATATACTAACTCCCCATAGTCTCCTTAACATTTTTCTCCCCTGGTAGCTAGGGAAATTCTTTTGATTTCTAGGTGAAAATGGTGAATTTTTGGTAGAAGGACTAAATTGTAAAGAATGAAAAGTTTTTTTCTTCTGTTCTCTTCTTCCTAACTTGAATGCATGGAAAAATGGATGAGAATTTCCTCATCTTTCTTTCTTTATATATACTAATAAAATAATAATAAAATAATAAAATATCATATAAAAAATCAAATTAAAATATTAATAACTAATATTTAATTAATTAATTAATCTAAAATATCTCCAACATCATCATTACTTTCTAGATTTCTCTCTCTTCCAATTGACCATTTTGCCCTTCTTGATCTTTTAAAATTCCATTATTGAGTCATCATTTAATTTTGGTAAAATACAATTTAGTCCCTCATAATTCTTCACCTATTCAATTTGGTCCTAATTCATCAATTTTTCCTTGGTTTCTAGATCCTTCCACCCTTAAAATATTTACACTATTAGCGCTTCAACTTTTTCATATTTACACTTTAATCCCTTAGATTTTGAGTATTTACTCTTGGGCCACAAAACTTTTCTCACTTCTACAATTTAGTCCTTTCTTGAATCAATATGTCATAATATACTTCCCAGTAACATAACTCAATTTTCCTTTCTTGTCACTTTATTTCCTTATTTTACTATATTAAGAGTAATATCTTACTGTATAAATTTTCGGGGTGTTACAATGAACCCATAAATGGATTCAGAATCTATTCTGCTTGGGTGCTGTCTAATGTACTATCAGTCCAATCAGTCCCATCTATGTCTCTATCTTCTAGAAGTCATTCGCTTTAATGACCAATACAAGGCATTTCCCCAATTAGACTTGATAATCGACATATTAGTCTTTCAATCGATTTTCTTATTTCCTACTAGACTAATGACATGTTTTGGTTCATCTACTAATACAAGCTGTCTTTTTGTACTACGATTCGACCACGTAATATTGCTTAGTATTAGTTAAACATTTAGACAACCAATGAGCAACATTTGCTTTTATTTTTCTTTGTGTACAAAACCATGTGGGGAAAACTATACAAATTTTATTAATGTAATCAATGAATTTTTTTTATTAATCAATCTGTTCGAAAAAATTGCAAGTGTATATTAATGAAAATACTACACTTAGGGAACCAGATTTAACACGAACTGGGTGAAAGGAAAGTTTTAGGTCCTGAGTTAGTACAAAAGTTGAAGGGGGAAATCAAATTAATTCAGGATAGATTGAAAGCAGCTTTAGATAGGCAGAAGTCGTACAAAAATTTAAAAGGAACGACATTGAGTACAGTGTCGGCGATCAAGTCTTTTTAAAAATATTCTTATAGAGGAAAATGTTGAGGTTCGGTCAAAAAAGTAAGTGAAGTCTAAAATTTATAGGACTGTCGAATTCTTAAAAGAGTTGGACCAATGGCATGCCAAATAGAATTACCTCATTAATTGGATCGAATCCATGACATTTTCCATGTCTCCATGTTGAGACGATACTGATTCGACATTTCCCACATTGTTTTGATCGAAGAGATTACAGTGTGACTAGACTTGTCCTTTAAAGAAGAATCTTTGCAAATTTTAGATCGTGAAGTAAAGATTATAAGAAGAAAATGGGTCCCATTTGTTAAGGTTCTTTGGCAGAACCATGGCACCAATGAGGCCACATAGGAACCAGATGATGTAATTGATCAACAATATCCCCATATGTTTGGACAGGTAAATTTCGAGGATAAAATTTCTTTAAGGACGGGATGTAACGCCCCAAAATTTCTATCTTTACTCCTGTGAAATCTTGACACAAATTTCTATCTACTTTAGTGGTTAAGTGTTCTGGGTATATGTGAGAGGTCCCAAGTTCAAGCCTTACCTTTGGAAAATTTTAATATTTTTCTAGTCTAAGCCTTGTGTTTGGGGAGTGGCTTATATTTAATTATTGTAGAATCATATCAGAATAAGCCTGCTGGTTCGAGTGGTAAGAGAGTCTGTGTTTTGTGTGGAGGTCCTGTGTTCAAATCCTTGCGTTAGTGTGGGTATTTATTTTTGCTCGTTTTCCTGAAAGAGTATGGATGGGATTGAGACTCTTAGTTAGTGGGTGGTTAGAGATGTGGATGTAGTGGGAATTGGGAAGAATTTGATATCCCAAAAATCTCTCCCTACTTTGGCAAAAAATTGACGTCTCATTCTTCTTCCTCCATAATTTTTTTTCCTTTTCCTCTTTTTCCTCCTTTTCTGCTATTTTCTTTTTCTCTAATTGGCATCATCCTTTTTGTCCTTTAAAGTACTATTTCTCTATCTACTGTTCTCATACATATTGGTAGGTGGAAGTGGTATTTATACCCGAGTAGAGATTTCTTCTTTAGGATTGTTAGAACAATTTTATTTTTTATGATTAGTAAAAAAATTTGTATTTTGGTAGTAGCGAATCAAGAAGGTTTAGACTCTCCTCTAATGAAAACGTATCAAAATCATTCGGGATAGTGGGGCTCTAGAAGGCTCAGGTGTATTTTCGCATCAAAACGATACCAGGTGTGTACCTAAAATGCCAAAAAAGGGTTACAACGAAAGCCAAAAAACCCCTCTGTCGATGCCACACGCCCGCGTGGTTGGCTGTGTGGAAGGCCATGTGCAACAAAACTGCCGTGTGATCGACGAAGGCCAGGCTGTGCACAAAAAATGACCGTGTAATGGCTGGGGTGTGGCCGTGTGGGCCACACAGGGGTATGGGCCCACACAGGGGTGTGAGCCCACACGGGCACTTCACACGGGTGTGTGGTATCTAGGCCAAGTCGTGTGATCCACACGGGCAAGGCCAATCTAAGCGTGTGGGCCTACACAAGCAGGCCACACGGGCATGTGGACCCATTATATTGAATTTTTTGTAGGGTCACACGGGTTATCCCAATCAACTGTAGACCTTCTGTAGGGTCGGTAAAGGCTTACTAAACCCTAAAGCTATGAGTTCTGTTAGTCTAATATACTGTTATGAGCATGCCTATACTTGTTTACCTATATACAAAAGCATGTTAAGTATGATTTATTTGTTAATTCTGTATGCATGATCTGTTGCTATGATTTGGGTGGGATGATATATATATATGTTGAAGGAAATGTTTTGAAAGGAAAATTAAGCCTAATGTCTAGCAGCACACCTACATTATATCTGATATGTGCCGCATCGGTATAGCGTGGTGTGTAAGGCTGGGTGGGTGTTTTAAACCCCACATGATGTGTAGGGATGGTCGAAGATGGTGTGTAGAGAATGGGGGTACGATTCTGTTATCTGAATGCATGTTTGTAACTGTATCTGTATTTAAAATGGGCTCAGGCTCGAATCTATATCTGTATCTAACATGGGCTCAGGCCCGATTATGAATCTGTTTGATTTGTGATATTCTGTATGTATACATGCTTAACTCTATTGGGTTACACACTGAGTTTTTCTGTTTGTCTGTATAGGTAACCCACAATCTTAGACTGATAGGTGCAGCGGAGGTCTCGACGGTGACCACCTATTTTACTATTTTATTTTGTTTTGGGTTATTAAGTTTTGGCATTGAAGTTGTAATTTCTGGGACTCTGGACTTCTTTTTCTTAATATTTTGACGGTGGTTTTGGGTTTTTGGTTTTACTTATCTAAAGCGACGACGGTTTTCTAAAATCTTGAAGGAATTTTCTAGACACAACGTTTTTTAAAGCTTTCGCAACAAACACGCTTTATCTCTAAATGTTTTAAAAGATTTGGAAATAATAATTAATCTAAAAGCTAATGACTGGGAAGTTTTAACTTAACAACAACGTTTTTTTTCAACCCATTTCATGTAACACTTCCGAATTCGACTATAACGTCTAGGCCGAGTTTGGGGTGTTACATTTAGTGGTATTAGAGCCAGGTTACAAAACTCGACTGTGGATTTTAGGTTTCAAAAATTTGGCTTTAAAGAATTGGGTTTAGAAGATTTTAAACATTCTATAGTAAGTATGTAGTACACCGAGTCTCCGGAGCCGATCCTGTAAGTATTTTTGATTTCTAATAGAAAATTTTAAAAATGTTATTGATAGTCTACTTGAAAACATTATAGCTAGTACACTCTAAAATTGTAGTGAAACTGATTGAACTAAAACTTTCGAAAACAACTCTAAATTTCTGATACTTTATGCATAAAATATCTATTAATAAATATTGAACTGATGCATAAAACTCTTAATGTAGATAAACTCGATTAGACAATGAGCGCACAAGGTATCTGTGGAGCGTGTTAATCGAGGCTGAGGTAGAGGCCGTAGAGGGCTCGAGCTAAGTCCTCATATCTGGGCAGCATGCCAAATCTGGACACGAGTGAGACACTTGTGTCACCTACTACTGAGACTCGGTCTCAAAGTCAATCGACTTGGGATGACGTACTATCCTAAGCCATGTTGAGCGAGTTTGGTCTAATGGAGCTGAGTTATTTAGGGGTGTCACAAGAGTTGCCCCTAATGTGGCAGAGTACTGGTTGGAGGCCACTGAAAGAATCATGGATGACTTAGACTGTACCCCTGAGTAGAAATTAAAGGGTATAGTCTCCTTGCTTTGCGACGAAGCATATCAGTGGTGGTTGATAGTTAAGGAGGGCACTTAGCCAGACCATCTGACTTGGGAGTTCTTTAAGACTACATTTTAGAGCAAATATGTGGGAGCCAACTACGTTGATGCTCACAGGCATGAGTTCCTGAACCTCACGCAAGGTGACCAATCTCTGGCTGAGTATGAGGCTAAATTTCTGAGGTTGAGCTGCTACACTCGAGGCATGATGGCGTTCGAGTATGAGAGGTGTGTTAGGTTTGAGCACGGCCTAAGGGATAATCTGAGGGTTCTGATTGCTCTACAGAGGAAGCATGATTTTTCTGTTCTGGTAGAGAATGCGAGGATCGTCGAAGATGTTAAGCGCGCTGAGCGCCAGAATAGAGATAGGGAGAGAGGAAAGAACAAGAGGGATTCAGATTCTTCGATTTCTGTGTCAAAGTCTAAGAAAAAAGCCAGATCTGAAGGGCCAGTTAGAGTGGGGACTTTTGCTACTTCAGTTGAGTTATAGCCTTGCAATGATTGCGGTAGCCGCCATCCAGACGAGTGTTGGAGGCAGATTGGGAATTGTTTGAGATGCGGGTCCCTTGAGTATCGTATTAGGTAGTGTCCACAGCGAGCAGATCAGACGCAGGCTCTGGGTTTTGTTCAGCCTTAGAGGTCAGCAGCCACCTAGGGGTCATGGGCAGGCTAGGGGTGGTAATGGTATGTGGCCGAGGGTAGAGAGCAACGGGTAGAGGTGCTGGTCAAATTGAAGTGAGGTACCCTGCTCTAGTTTATGTTGCACGACACTAAGAGGACAGAGATACTCCTAACGTCATCACCAGTACGTTCTTTATATTTGATGTACTTTACATTGCTCTGATAGACATAAGATCCACTCATTCCTATATAACCTGTTTTGTTTTTGAAAATCTGGGGTTATTGGTTGAGAGTACTTCAAGTGAGGTTACTATGATAAAATCGTTGGGACAATCTATTTAGATTAATAAATTGTATAAGGATGTTCCGTTAGAGGTGCAAGGGGAGATATTTCTGACTAATTTGATTGAGCTTCCATTTGGGGAGTTCAACCTGATTCTAGGTATGGACTGGTTGGTGAAGCACTAAGTTAATTTGGACTACGCATCTAAGAGGGTTGTTATAAGGACCAAGGACGATGTGGAGGTGGTTATGATTGGTGAGCGTTGAGACTATCTGTCGTATCTGATCTCCGCTTTAGTAGCTGATAAACTAGTTCGGAAAAGATGTGAGGCGTACTTAGCCTATGTAGGTGTTTCACATTCTGAGGACTCTTCTATTAGGAACATCAGAATAGTAAAAGGCTTTTCGAGCATTTTTCCTGAGGAGTTACCGGGATTACCACCAAATCAGAAAATGGAATTTGAGGTTGAGCTTCTTTCGGGTACAGCTCCGATGTCTATTACTCCCTATCGTATGGTACCGAAGGAGCTTACAGAGCTTAAGGCTCAACTATAGGAACTTTTGGACGTGGTTTCATCCATTTAGTATTTCTCCATGGGAAGCACCAGTTCTGTTTGTTAAGAAGAAGGATAGGACCATGAGGATATGTATCGATTATCGGTAGTTGAACAAGCTGACCATTAAGAATAAGTATCCACTTCTGAGAATCGATTATCAGTAGTTGAACAAGCTGAGGGAATTTGAGTTGATCCTCAAAAAATCGAGGCTGTACTCGATTGGAAATAGCCTAAGAATGTATTTGAGATCTGTAGCTTTCTAGGTTTGGTAAGATACTATCGGCGTTTTGTTAAAGGGTTCTCTTTGATTGCTGCGCCGTTGACTAAGCTTCTGCATAAGGGTGTACCGTTTGTCTGGACTGATGCACATCAACAGAGCTTTGAGAAGCTCAAGACTGTTCTGACTCATGCTCATGTTCTGATACAGCCTGAATTCGGTAAGGAGTTTGTAATGTACAGTGATGCGTCACATGTTGGATTGGGTTGTGTTCCGATGTAGGATAGTAAGGTTGTGGCTTATGTATCCCGTCAGCTTAAGACCCATGAAGGAAACTATCCGACACACGACCTCGAGTTGGCTACTGTGGTTTTTGTACTAAAAATCTAGAGGCACTACCTGTATAGTGAGAGGTGTCTCATCTACACCGATCACAAAAGCCTCAAGTATCTCCTTACCCAGAAGGAGTTGAACCTTAGGCAGCATCGTTGGATTGAGCTTCTTAAAGATTATGACTGTACCATTAAGAATCATCTTGGTAAGGCAAATGTGGTGGCCAACACTTTAAGCTGAAGAGCGATGTCTAATTTGAGGGTGATGTTTACTCGCCTCAGTCTGTTTGATGATGGAAGTCTATTGGCTGAATTACATGTTAGGCCAACTTGGATTGATTAGATTCAGGATAAACAGTTGAGGGATAAGTCATTGAGTTTACGATTCTGTCAGGTTGAAAATAGTAACACTTTAGATTTTGGACTGAATGATGACAGGGTACTCTATTTCCGTGGTCGGATTTGTGAACCGAACGATATGGATCTAAGGCAGTCGATTCTGAGGGAGGCACATAGTAGCCCTTACGTTATACATCCCAACAGTAATAAGATGTATCATGACCTTTGCGAGTTATACTGGTGGCCGAGTTTGAAGCACGAAGTTACTAACTTTGTGGCTCAATGTCTAACGTGCCAGAAAGTTAAGGCTGAGCACAAATTACCTTCGGGTTTATTGCAACCAGTCAAGATTCCCTTATGGAAGTGGGAACGAGTGACTATGGATTTCGGTAGTGGGTTGCCCTTGACACTCACTAAGAATAATTATGTTTAGGTCAATATGGATTAATTGACCAAGTCTGTGCACTTCATTTCGGATCGGGAGGACTTTTCTCTTCAGAAGTTGGCGAAGTTGTATATCTCTGAGATAGTGAGACTGTATAGGTTCTAGTGTCGATTATTTCTGACAGAGATCCTCGTTTTACTTCTCGGTTCTAGAAGAAATTGCACGAAGCTCTCGCATCGAGATTGGACTTCAGTACTACATTCCATCCTCAAACAGATGCTCAATCTGAAAGGGTGATTCAGATACTAGAGGATATGCTACGGAGTTGCGTGATTGATTTCTGAGGTAGTTGGGAGGATTATCTGTCGCTAGCTGAGTTCACCTATAATAACAGTTTCTAGTCTAGCATCCAGATGACACCTTACGAAGCTCTGTATGATTGTAAGTGTCATACTCCGTTAGGTTGGACTGAGTTGGGCGAATAGCGAGTTTTGGGTCCTGAGTTGGTTTCTGAAACCGAGGATAAGGTCTGTCTGGTTTAGAATCGTCTAAAAGCAGCTTCTGACAGATAGAAATCGTATGCAGATCTGAAGAGGTGTGAGATTGAGTATTCTATGGGGGATTTCGTGTCTCTTAAGGTTTCTTCATAAAAGAAGATACTGTGGTTCGGTCATAAGGGCAAGTTGAGCTTTAGATTTATTGGGTCATATCAAATTCTGAAACAAGTGGGACTAGTTGCTTATCAGTGGAGCTACCTCCGGAGTTGGATCGTATCCACAACGTTTTCCATATCTCGATGTTGAGGCAGTACCAGTCTGATCCTTCCCACATCGTCACTGTTAAGGATATCGAGGTTAGACCAGACTTGACTTTCGAGGAGGAGCCAGTTCAGATTTTGGATCGTGATGTTAGGGTTCTGAGGTGGAAGTCCATTCCGTTAGTGAAGGTGCTATGGTGGAATCATAGAATTGAGGAGGCCACGTGGGAAATTGAGGATTCGATGCGTCAATAGTATCCTGAGCTGTTCTAATCAGGTAAATTTTGAGGTCAAAATTTCTTTTAAGGGGTGGATTTGTAACGCCCCAAAATTTCTATCTTCAGTCTTCTGAAATCTTGAAACAAATCTATATCTACTTCAGTGGTTAAGTGTTCTGGGTGTGTGTGAAAGGTCCTAAGTTCAAGCCTTACCTTTGGCAAATTTTGATATTTTCCTGGTCTAAGCATTGTGTTTAGGGAGTGGGCTTATATTTAATTATTGTAGAATCATATCAGAATAAGCCTGTTGGTTCGAGTGGTAAGGGAGTCTGTGTGTTGTGTGGAGGCCCTATGTTCGAATCCCTGCGTTAGTGTGGGTATTTATTTTTGCTCATTTTCCTAAAAGAGTTTGGGTGGGTTTGAGACTCTAAGTTACTGGGTGGCTAGGGATGTCATGTAGTGGGAATTGGAAAAAATCTGATATCCCCAAAATCTCTCCCTATTTTGGCAAAAATTTGACATCTCATTCTTTTTCCTCCACCATTTTTTTTCCTTTTCCTCATTTTCTACTATTTTCTTTCTCTTTAATCGGCATCATCCTTTTCGTTCTTCAAAGTACTATTTTGTTGTTTGCGGTTCTCGTACGTATTGGTAGGTGGTAGTGGTATTTTTGCCCGAGTGGGGATTACTTCTTCAGGATTGTTAGAACGATTTTCTCTTTTATGATTAGTAACAAAATTTTTATTTTGGCAGCAGCGAATCGAGAAGGTTTAGACTCTCCTCTCGAAAAAATGTAATCAAAATCATTCGAGATAGTGGGGTTCTGGAAGGCTCGGGTGTATTTCCGTGTCAAAACGATACCAGGTGTGTACCCAAAATGCAGAAAAATGGGTTTCGGCAAAAGCCGAAAAACCCCTCTGTTGACGTCACACGGCTGTATGATAGGCTGTGTGGAAGGCCGTGTGCAACGACACGGCCGTGTGATCGATGAAAGCTAGGCCGTGTGCAAGACACCGCTGTATGACGGCCGGGGTGTGGCCATGTGGGCCACACAAGCTACGCCAAATTAAGAGCGTAGGCCTACACGAGCACGCCACACGGGCTTGTGACATCTGGGCCAGGCCGTGTGATCCACAGGGTAAAGTCATTCTGGGCGTGTGGGCTCACACAGGTAGGCCACACGGGCATGTGGGCCTATTTTATTAAAATTTTTGTAAGGTCGCACGAGTCATCCTAATCAACTGTGGACCTCTCGTAGGGTCGGTAAAGACTTACTAAACCCAAAAACTATTTGTTCTGTTAATCTGATGTACTGTTATGAGCATGCCTATGCTTGTTTATCTGTTTACAGAAGCATGTCAAGCATGATTTATTTGTTAATTCTATATGCATGATCTGTTGTTGTGATTGGGATGAGATAATATATATATGTTGGAGGAAGTTTTCTGAAAGGCAGATTAAGCCTAATGTCTGGCAGCACAGCTGCATTATATCTGATATGTGCCGCATTGGTACAGCATGGTGTGTTGGGCTGGGTGGGTGTTTTAAACCCCACATGGTGTGTAAGAATGGTCGGAGATGGTGTGTAGAGGATGGGGGTAGGATTATGTTCTCTAAATGCATGCTTGTAACTGTATATGTATCTGAAATGGGCTCAGGCCCGAATCTGTATCTGTATCTGATATGGGCTCAGGCCCAATTGTGAATCTATTTGATTTGTGATATTCTGTATATATACATGCTTAACTCTACTGGGTTACACACTAAGTTTTTGTAAACACACCCCTTTTCTTTTTTTCTGTACAGGTAACCCACAGTCTTAGACTGATCAATGCAGCAGAGTCTCGACAGTGACCACCTATTTTACTGTTTTATTTTGTTTTGGGTTATTAAGTTTTGGCATTGAAGTTGTAATTCTGGGACTCTGGACTTCTTTTTCTTAATATTTTGACGATGGTTTTGGGTTTTTGGTTTTACATATTTAAAGCGGCAATGGTTTTCTAAAATCTTGAATGGATTTTCTGGACACAACATTTTTTCAAGCTTCTACAACAAACACGTTTTATCTCTAAATGTTTTCAAAGCTTTGGAAATAATAATCACTCTAAAGGCTAATGACTGGGAAGTTTTAACTTAACAACAACATTTTTTTTCAACCCATTTCATGTGACACTTTCGAATTTGACCATAACATCTAGGCCGGGTTTTGGGTGTTACACGGGAGAACTGTAACACCCCAAAATATATAGTGTTAATTGAAATAAATAACTAATAAGTGACTTAGTCTTGATGGTTAAGTAGTTAGTACACTCTCTAGAGGTCCTAGGTTCTATCCACTCCTCTCTCATTTCATTTCTTTTTATTTTCAACAACCTAGGGAGAAAACCATATTAGATTATACTTTATTTGAGTAGAAATTTAATAATAAATAGGAAACAGCCTAATGGTTAAGCCCTTACATTTATCCCTTGCATGCATAAGATCAAACTACACTATTCCATTCTACTTCTCTTTTATCTTTGGCAACATGGGTAAATTGCCATCTAGCCCCCTCAAATTTTGAAAACCCTAAGTATTTAGCCTTTTCCTAATCACAATTGAACTATAGATTTTTCCAAATTAAAGTGAATTTTTTCTCCTCTCTCTATTTCTTCCCCCTTCCTTCTTCATCTTCTTTTTTGCAAAATAATCTTTCCCCATTGCTGAAGTTTTTTTTTGCTCCCAAATCAAAACCAATTCATGATTTCATCTCGTTTTTCAACCAAATTCGTACTCCCTAGTAGAAACATTTTTTGATCGTTGCCAAGAATCAGTAAGTACGTCTCAATCCTGATGTTTGATCTTGAATCTTTATAAAATTCCTATCTAATAATAATCTTGTGAAATGATTAAATGATCTTTTCTCAATTTATCATTGAATCTTTCAACAATCTTGGTTTAGCTTGGAATCCATCATTAATTATTGAGTAAATGTTGTTTGAAGGACTCGATTCAGGAACCTCGAATTAGATTTGACTGTGAGCGACGTCATTTGAGATCCTGGTGAAAGGTTTGTGTTATGTTACAAGCAAGCCGTGGCAAACTGTAGCGGCCCGTTTCCAATGAAATCAGAATAGTGGTTTCGAGACCACAAGTTCGAGTTAGAAAGAAAATTTATTTTAAAATTATTGCATGGTCTGCATCATGATAGGAAAGAATATGAAAGTTTTGATAAGAAAATTTTACCAATTTCATGTTTAATTATAGAAAGGACTAAATTGCATAAAATGAAAAAAGTTGAGTTCTAGTAGCTATAACTATCAAATAGCTATGGAATTCAAAATTTGAGGTCCTTATATGGCAATTAGACCATTAAGAAAAGTTAGTAGATATTTTTGATGAATCATCCTTGGAAAATTAGAAAAAAAATGACTAAATTGGAATTTGGAACAAATAAAGATGATCATAGCCAAATATCATCTTATTTCATAATCTTCCCCAAATTTTCTATGGAAACCCTAGGAAAGAGAAATAAAATCAAGCAAGCTTAAATAGGTAAGTAATCATGTCCCGTTTTCAATAATTTTTATATTTTTGAGATCGGAATAACCTAATCTATTTATTTTGGGGATCAATTTGAAAAGATATTAAAGTATTGAATTTTCTCCATGGATGAATATGTTGAAATTTTGAAATTTATGGTAGAAAATGAAAGGTTGTTGATAGATAAACAACTTATGTAAAGTGAATTTTCATGAAATTGTGATTTAGGGACTAAATTATAAATATGTAAAATTCATAGAAAATTCTGATTTTTATGAAATATATGTGCTGTAAATGTTATATGTAAAAATTGGTTAGGCTTGGAATAAGGATTAAATTGCATGAATTTCATTTTCCGAGCCTAGGGACGAAATCATCATTTATGAAAAATGTAAGGGCAAAATGAAAATTTTACCTACGATGTGAATTGAATTAAATTGAATATGAAATGGATTAAATTGACATTAAATTCATTTATATAGATCCAGAAGGACCTAATACGAAGTTAGATCGAGGAAAAGAAAAAGTATCGAACTAGTAGATTTCCATATACGAACAAGTGACGAGGTAAGTTCGTGTAACTAAACTTGTACATTTGTATGCTTGAATTGAATATTGTGTATGAGAGTTGTGTATTAATAGTTGTCATGCATATGAAAATTGAATACATATTTGAAAATGCCCGATAAATGATAAGTCTCATTTGAATAAATGAAGTTCGATGGATACAAGTTTCTCGATTGGTTGTGATCTAGCGTATGTTGCAGACACGTCATAGCTCTTATGAGCATCCTATTATAAGCCCTCTCGATGCTTCTTGTTACATGGTTCCTGCGATCATCCTGATCAGTAGTGATCTTGCATGTGTTGCGGACTACCGCAGATCTTCGTGAGTGTCTTGTTATACGATCAGTTGTGATCCTGCAAATATTGCGGACAAAAACAAAGCTCTTTATGTGTGTCTTGATATAGGCTCTTTATGAGTTTCCTAACATGGCTAGCTTGAACTTCCTGTTATATGGCTATCTGGAGCTCCCTAATAATAACTCTTTGGAGTTACCTGTTAAGCTTAATGAGCTTCTTATTTTAAACTCTTATGAGTTTCCTATTATAGCTCGGATAAGCTTCCTGTTACATGGCTCACATGAGCATCTTTTTATATGGCTCGAGAGAGTGCTTCTTGATTATGTGCCCTATTTAGGTACCCTTGGATATGAATTGACGAATTTTAGTTTTGGACACTTTAAGTGCACTACATGACTGTATCCATCGATATTTCAAATAAATTCAACGAGTAAAGTTCTAACATGGCTAAACTGAACTTGAAGTGATTTGTCATGGAAATGTACATGTAATATGGAATAATGATATGGAAAACATATGTATATGAAAGTCATTAAATGATGAGATCATCCATGTTCTTGGTATTATGTGAATTACTTGACTAACATGATTGGTGAAGTTGTGTGTTTTATGCTATTAGCCAAATTGCTTGGATGCATTTTTGTATGCTTATCTTAAATGTAAATATATGGTAAGTTAAATTCATTTTATACGAACTTACTAAGCATTTGAAATGCTTACTCGGTTTTCTTTTCTCTGTTTTCTAATGTTTAAAAGTTCGTAAAGGTTGGAATCGGTCAGAGTATCATCACCCTATCCTTAATCTCGTTTTGGTATAAATAGCAAACTTATTTTGGTATAATGGCATGTATAGGCTAATTTAGCCAATGTTGGCATGCAAATCG
The DNA here is from genome assembly GCF_007990345.1 of Gossypium hirsutum. Classification (NCBI taxonomy): domain Eukaryota; kingdom Viridiplantae; phylum Streptophyta; class Magnoliopsida; order Malvales; family Malvaceae; genus Gossypium; species Gossypium hirsutum. The sequence goes on from NC_053433.1 coordinate 106,064,184, forward strand.
TTGTTTGTAATTTAGCCATTGGAATGGCTAGTAATGGTATTTTAGTGAATGCATATATGCTTGAGGTTATAGTATGGTTAATATAAGTGTGCTTGGTATGGTTATATTGAATTATGGTAAACATATATGTCTATAAAAAGTTAAGTTTAAATGCATGTGATGATTTATCATGTATAATGTTCATGTTGGCTTGATTTAAATGTTTTGAATTGGTTTGGAAATGTGTTAAAATGTTAATGTAGGTACAAGGTAAATTTTGGATGAGAAATAAGGCTAGGAAATGGCCTTATTTTGTCCACACGGGTAGACACATGGGCGTGTATACATGGGCGTGTGGTTTGGCCGTGTGTCCCCTACATCTTTAAAATTTAGAAACAGAATGCTCAGAATTGGCCACACGGGCAAGACACGAGTGTGTCTCAGCCGTGTGTGACACATGGCCTAGCACATGGGCGTGTGTCTTGGCCGTGTGAATCTTGTACCTAATTTTTTAAAAATTAAATTGTCCACACAGCCTAGCACACGGGCGTGTGGCTGGCTGTGTTATTTAAGTCAGAAAGTTACACGGGTATGGACATGGGCTAGGACACGGACGTGTGCCTCACATCGAATGCCCACACGACCTAAGACACGGGCATGTCACTTGGCTGTATAAGCCACATGACCTACCCACACGGGCGTGTGTCCACTGCATTTAGGAAAAAATTTAAAATTTTGCAAAAAATTCTATGAGTTCTCAATTTAGTCCCGACTTGTTTCTAATGCATAAATTGGGCCTCAAGGGTCAATTTAAGGGACAATATGATTGAATATGATTGGACTTGGATATGAATAGTAAATGACATGGATTAACTATATTTGTTCTGTAAACTCCAGTCTCCATAACCCTGTTCCGGCGACGGATACGGGTTAAGGGTGTTACACAAACCATGTCTTAGAATAATGCCACACAACCCTTCACATCGTAATGTCCCCTTTAAAACCCTAGGAATTCGATTTGCACACGGCTAATACCTCTCTATACGGCTTACCACATGATTGTGTCTCCCTTGTAGCTTAATTTTGCTTGTTCCACACGGCCACAATCTATTACATGACCTAGCCACACGACCGTGTAACCTCTCCACATGGCTTAAGGCATTGTAGACGGTCATGTGCCCCTGTTTCACAATTTTCCCTAGATTTTTTGTAAACTGTTTAATTAGTCACTGCATGATTCTTGAACTGTTTTTAGTATTTTAACTCTTTCAATTAAGTCTATGATTTTATTTAATGGAATCCATGATTTGATTGATTAGATTATTATTATATGTGCATGAGATGTAACTAGTACATGCCTTCTATGATTGAAGTATTGATAAATTGCTACTGTTACTCGTATAACTGAATTACTAATTGCATGAACAACATGGTTACTGTACCGATAAACCAAATATGTGACATATATGTCTACTGCTACTGTTGACCTAACTACATGATGAACATGTCTACTATTTTTGCACTGTATACTCGCATGTCACATTGCATGGGCTGGGACGCTTTGAAATGAGGAAGTATTGGCATATTCTCTGCAAACACTGGTGGTTTATCCACAAGTTTAACTGGTACATTTTATCTGCAAACCCGTTGTGTATTCACAACTATTGGTAGCGTATAAACCTACAAACAATGGTGGTTTATCCACAACTTTTAATGGTAGCTTTTATGTAATGCCTCAAAACCCGGCCTAGAAGTTTAGTCTGAATCTCGGAGGTCACATTGATCACCGAAGTGATCTGGAAACCATTTTACAAAACAATATGTTCAAATTTCACTATGAACCCAATTTTCTAATCTCGAACTAGATCGACTAATCATCCAGATTTCAATCAGAAAATTTAAGTTATGTTTAAAATTTCATGAACATAAGTCCACAATTTAAGAAAACAATCTAAAATAAGAAATTTGAAAAATCCTAAAACGAAACTTGAACCAAAATTCTTATAAAATCTTACAGTCCAAAACCATTTATTAAAACTCAAAACTAGAGAAATAATTAATTAGCATGTTTAAAACGTGGTTGTCTGAGATCTCTAGTATGCCGTGTCCAGCTATAGAAAATGAAAGTACCTAAAAGAGGGAAACGAATTAGGTGAGCTACACGAGCTTAGTATGAGTTCGAAATGTAACAAATGACAAAGTTGCAAAACAGAATTTCAATTAGCAGTGTAATAGCGAAATGTATTTACAAAGCTATTACAAATTTGGAATGTAAACACGACACTAATGTCCCAACCATACGTATCAAATAATGCACATCATATTATTGTGAACATATCTTTTAAAGAAACAGATGTTCATACAACCATAAGTATGTACAAATGCAAAACAGATTAAAAAAAACCCACCCCACCAACCGAAACCACTCCGATCCCCATTCATACCACAAATAAGCTAAAGGTAGCCCAACCAACCATGCACACCACATAGGACCTCGAAAAGTCCATCCCACCCTACACACCACATATGTGGAACTAAGCCACGTAAATGAAAATATGCAACTAACACTACAGCAAAACAGGTTTTTAGCAGCGTTTGAATGCAAAACGCCACTAAAGGTCGAGCATTAGCGGCGCTTTTAAAAAACGCCGCTATAGGTTCACCTTTAGCGATGTTTTTTGAAAAGCGCCGCTAAAGCTCGATCTTTAGCTGGGCTTTTCAAAAAACGCCTCAAAAAATTAACACAACGCCATCATTTTGTATTGAGCCTAACGCCGCTAAAGATCAAGTATTAGCGGCGATTTTATAAAAGCGCCGCTATATGTACACCTTTAGCTGCGTTTTTTGAAAAACGCGGCAAAAGAATTTTGCAAAACGTCGTCGTTTTGTATTGAGCTTTTAGTGGCTTTAGCGGAACTTTTTGAAAAACGCCGCTAATGCTCGATCTTTAGCGACGTTTTTTTGAAAAACACCACAAAAAATGAAAAAAATTAAAATACTATTATTTAAAATAATTTTAAAGATTTTTGGTATATGACTAATTGTTTTTTAATTTATATGTTAAATATTTTCTTATATAATTGTAAAAGAGATAGTATTAATTTTAAAATATTGAATTAATTATCATTATAATTTAGGGTTTACGGTATATGGTTAAGGGTTTAATGTTTATGAGTTACTATTTTAAGGTTTATGGATTATGGTTTAAGAGTGGTTTAAGGGTTGGGGTTTAAGGTTGTTTAGGTGTTAGGGGTTAAGGGTTAAGGGTTAGTGGTTCAAGGTTCAGGGTTTATGTTTTAGGACTCATGGTTTAGGGTTAGGAATGAGGAGTTTAGGGTTTAGATTAATTAGTGTTTTTTAATTTATATGATAAATATTTTCTTATATAATTATAAAAGAGATAGTATTAAGTTTAAAATATTGAATTAATTATCATTATAGTTTATGGTTTATGGTTTAAGGTATATGGTTTAAGGTTTAAAGTGTATGAGTTACTATTTTAAGGTTTTTAGGGATTATGGATTACGATTTAAGGGTTGGGGTTTAAGGGGTAGGGGTTAGGGGTTAAGTGTTAGGTTTTTAGGGTTTAGAGATTTTGTTTATGATTTAGGGTTTAGGGGGTAAGGGTTTAAGGGTTAGATTAATTAATGTTTTGTAATTTATATATTAAATAATATATTATATTGATGTATTTATTTTTTAAAATGTGTATAAACAACTAATGCGGACCATACTTAAAAGAATAATGCTTGTATTATTGTATCATTTTTATTTTTTTTAATTCATCGATTCTATTTTATTCTCTTAAAGTTTCCTTTTGTATTTTATATGTTAATTTAAAATTTATAAAAATCTTCAAAAAAATATAAAATTTAAAAATAAAAATAAAAAATAAAAAACTTAAAAACTTAATATTTAATATTTAATAATTTAGTCCATATTTCAATTAAAAAGTTCAATATTCAAAATTAAAAAAATTCAAAAAGTAATAATTTCAACACAAAAATTTTAAAAGAAAAAAATAGAAAAAAATATGTTAAAAATGAAAAAAATTTAAAATTAAACAATAGTGGCGCTTTTAGGTAAAACGCAACAAAAAATTGATCTATAATAGCGTTTTTAGTGGAAACGCCGCAAAAGAGAAAATTAAAATCCCCAATTTTTGGTTACCCGCTCGTTACTCCCTCTTATTCTCATCTCCGTCGCGCCCCTAAATCTCCCAACTGACTCTCAAAATTTGCCCCCAAATTTCGTATTTCCAGCAACACCAAGTCAATACACCTAGACCAATCACACTTCTTTTTCCTTTTCATTTCACTGCACTGAATTCACACACCATAGCTACTCATTTTCTCTTCTCTCGATTTGTTAGGGTTTCTTTTAATTCTAGGCTTTACAAATGGAAGCTGAAGAGAAGGAGAATGAGGAAGAAGAAGAGGAGGAAGAGAAGAGGGGGATGAGGAAAAAGAAGAGAGAAAAGGATTATGGAGGCGATTTCATTTTTCTGTTTATTAATCCCCTTCCTCTTTGTTGCTTCCCCCTGGTAAGTATCACCCCACGCAACCTATCTTTTATTTTACTTAATCTCCACTCACTACTATGATTTAGAATTATGGAGGCGATTTCATTTTTCTGTTTATTAATCCCCTTTTTCTCCCTTCTCATTTTATCCTTCTTTCAAAATATATTTCAGTCTGACATCATTTCATTATATAAAACCCAAATTGCTAACTTTACATGTCTTCCAGTCGGATAGGAGTCTATGTTTGATACAATATACTCATTTGTCTTTTTAAAAGGATTTTTCTCTCATATATTTTTAGAGGGTTGTATATCGTGCGCATGTGTGTCGGTGTGTATATATAATATATGCTGGAATACGTACATAAATTTTTAAAGATTTTTTGGGTGGTTCAGCTGTTTGAATTTTGAACTTGATGCAACTGCGTTAGGTTCTACATCTGAGAAGAAACTGTATGCCAATCATATGGCCTTCTCAAATATCAGGGCTCAAGCTATAATTGTTAGGTCTTCAAGTTGTAAGACAAGGAAATACAGCAATGGATCGGATTTAGTTACACGAAGGGATGTGATGGGGTTGCTTTTCGGAGTTTCGATCATCTCGTTGAACTCGCCAGATGCCGATGGTGCCGATTTGCCACCCGAAGAAAAGCCGAAACTATGCGATGATGCCTGCGAAAAGGAGCTTGAAAAGGTATGGTGAGATTGCATAGCTCCCTTATCTTTGATTTTTCCTCGATCCATAGGCTGCTAGTGCTAGTTTACTTATTTAACAGCATTTCGTGTATCCTATCGTGTTTGGGTTCTTTAACATATCATATCATGTTCAAGTTATTTTATATAAAATTTGAGACATTCATGTATTCATGTCGTGTAATCTGCCAAGTAGGCATTGCATCTGTAAGACATTAGTAATGTACTAATCAAGAAACCTAACCTTGCTAAATATCTAATGAAGTTTACCTTGATGCTTTGAAACTTCTTGTTAGCATGCTTGATCATCTTATACGTTAAAGTATAACACTATGTTACACTGATTTGATGTGAGTTTTGAATACCAGTATGTGTTCAGCATGTATATATACTTAGTATGATTGATTGCTGATGTAACAATGTTTGATTGCTAATCACATGATTTTCACTTTTGTTTTCTCTTCAATAATGATTGATTGCTAATGTAACAATGTTTTTTTTACCAGGATGCTGTCTAACAATTGCATAACCGAGCCATGTTTTTAAGATTGATTGCAAATGACTGATATTGTGAAATAACACTTACATAAGATAAAGTAGTAACTCTAGCTTTGGTATGTAGGATGAACTGCTTTGGTTGGAATTGTTTGATAATTAATGTTGTGGTATTTTTTTATCCGAGAGTAATTTGGATGTGAATGTAACAGTAAATGTAATAACCCTCTGTATTGCATTAACAAAAACCACTGCCTTCATCTAGCAAATGATTTCATTTCAGGGTGATATTGGTGATTTTGGGTTTTATTTATGTTTTATAGCATATTCAAAGTCTGCAGTTAAGTTTACAGTGAGCCAGTTGACTGCATTTCTTTTTTTCATTTTTTATAACTTTTTCTGACCAACAATTTATTTGTTACATATATGTTTTATTTTATTTTAATCGTTAGTTGTATGTCACTAATGCTTAATTGTTATAAATTTTTACATAAATGTTTTTTTTACTCGGGGCTAAGAAGTTAGCATCACAATATCAAAAGGAAACGGATAAATGCAATTCAGGTATGGAGACTACTGAAGGACTTTTATTTGCTGAATAACTATTGAAGCTATAATAGATATACAAATCAAAACTTATGGATTTTATTCCTCATTGCTGTTTTCTGCTTTCCTTTTGTTGCATTCTGGTTTCAATAGTGTCAAAGACACAGTTGATAAGTTAAAAAGTGATGCCAGGCAAGAGTTCAAGACAAAATTAAATATGGAGGATTGTATGGTTCCTGGCAGAGGTAATTTATCTGTTGCATTTATTATCTATTTTCCTTTTTTTTCTCCTTTGCAACTCTTGTCTGTTCTTTACATGTGTCGGTCATTAAAGGGCTTTTGTGATACTTTAAATTTATAGAAACGTTATTTAATTTTATGATCCAGAGAAGAAAAAGAAAGAGAGATCCAAAAATTCATCATCAGTATCAGAAGTTATGAATATAGATGAAGATGCTGTAAGTGCCCCATTTATACATTTTCTTCCATTCTCTTTCTAATATAGGAAATCTTGAAAGACCATTTCTTAGTATTTTCATTCCAAGGAAATATTACCTTATTTTCTAAAATATTGGCTGCACCGTTCACTGCACACAACATTTATTGTCAAATAAAAGACTGGGCTTTGTTTGGGATTGTTTTAGGTTGCAAGAAGAACACGGAGTACGAAGGTATAAAGTGGAATCGGAAGGTGTAGTTATTGAGGAAAGAGCAACTGAAATGGCAAGTGATTTTACTCACTCTTGCCTGTAATCCCTTGCTACCAATTGGTTATATATATATATATATAGTGTTGTTTTATATATTAGCTGTAAAAATGGATCATAGTGTCACCATCTGTAATTATCCTAATTTTTATGGTATACATGTTTTTTAAGGTTCTATTAAAGGAATTCGGTTGTGGTATACTTGATTAATTAAAATACAAGAAGATGAAGGCCAGTGGAAACTTGAGTGTCAGAAAACATCCAGTTTTTGATCTTGTAATTTTCATAAATTGAAAATGATACGAAAGTTTATATTTCAAAATTAGTTAAGACATGTGAACTTTGGCTTTTTTCAGAATTAAGACATTTGTCTCCAATCTTGAACAATGTTATTTTATTAAATATAATAAAATTTAAAGTGCAGAAAGTAGTATTTGTACTGACTTGGTTTTTTTTTTTCCGAGGATTGAGTGCCGCCAACATTTAGAACTATTGCTTGAAAACATCCCAACAATGTTTCAGAGTAGTACAATTGCTGAGTCATGTTTTGGTGCTGCAATCAAGGTAAGTCATTACAAGGTTATACCTTCATAATCTGTTTGAGGTGTTGAGTGTATGTAACTTGGTTACTTGAAGAAAACTGAGGTTAAGATACTGATACATCAATCCTTATCTTAAACAATTTGTATGTAGTTTACATATGTAGTTTATTTGAGTGTTGGAGTTTTTGGACTGCTTTCTCAAAATTTTTATTGACTAGAAGTTTTCTAGGAAAATTTGACATGGTCCTGAATTCAATTTATAATTTGTTGCTAATATTCTTTTATTTTTAGCTGAATTAACTGACCAAATTCGGTTTGTTGGTTAACCATAAAAAATTCAGTTTGGTTAACAGAAGAGGTTTTAAGAAAATTTGATATTTGAATGTTATTTTGGTTATTAGTTAGGATTAGTCCTATTAAGTTTTTATACCTTCATTTTATTTGTTTTGAACTTTTAGTATGTGTTAATTTAACATCTGATGGTGATTAATATCTTCATTGTATTGTGCTTGTAGATTTTGATTTGTTCTGATATTTTGGTTGGATATGTAGAATTATCCATTGAAAAAATGTTGAAGGTTAATTTTGTTTCGTTAACGAAAACCAACCAAATTAACCGAAATATTAAGTTGTTCTCTCTTTTCCTGCAATTTTGTAGTTAACGGATTTGGGTTTCACGTTACATTATTTTGTATGTTGTAGGTACATATTATGCACAGCCTTTTCAATGACTTCTGCATTAACAGACTGGAGTAGTGTACAAAAATCCTTTAGACACTTGCAGACTATTCAAATCTATAATATATTTTCCCCTCTGTTTGTAGGTTCATTGGCATCTTGTCCTGATGAGAGTGTAGTTTATGAAGCTTTAAACTTTGCATTGTCCTCCGAGGTATTAGAATTCCTAGTTCAAAACTTAGCAATTTGTCTTTTTATAAAAGACCAAATTTCCAATTTTCAATGTTGTTTAGGTTCGCAAACAAGATGATGTATTTGGACTTGTTGTATTTTATTTATATCTTTATATTTAATCTAATTTTTATTATTTATTTTAGTTTTGATTCTATATATTTTTTTATTTTAATATTTAAGTCCAGTAATGCCTCTTAACCTATTCCGGCGACGGTTATGGGTTAGGGGTGTTACACAATCCGCATCTATATAAATGCTAGGAATATTTTCAAACTGACATGATTCATAGGCCATAATTTATAGTGTTTTGCAAGTATCGAAAGATTCATTTAACTGATTTCCAATGAGTTTTTGTAGGAGACTGCATAAACTGACAAAACTTTAATTACTGCGGTGAAGCAATTGGAGAGAGCACACATTTACTATCTTGAATATTTGTTTCAATTAATAAATCAAGTAAATACTTGGATTGGGTTAAGAACAAACTGTTAGTTTTCTGAAGAACTTTAATTACCAAAAAAAAAATTGAGTATACCAAGATCTTTAAGAGGAAAATATTTTTAGAGGGAAAAGATAGCTTGTTGAACAACTATAGGGTTGCTACCACTTATTATGAAATCATCAACATATCCCAGAATATAGAGTATTGTTGTTGAAGCTAATAGAATAAATAATGAAGTGCCACACTTGGATCTTTTGAATCCAAGAGATAGAAAAAAATTGATCAATTCCTTTTACCATTGTTGGGATGCCTACTTAACTCCATATATTGTTTTTTAAACAAAAAAATGCGTTCGTCGTTGTAAATATTCAAAGCCCAAAGGTTGCCTCATAAAAACTTGTTCATCCAAATGACCTTGTAGGAATGCATTATAAACGTCAAGTTGATGTAGAAAGCAATTATTTTGAACAAAAATAGAGAGAATCAAACATATCGTTAAGGGTTTAACTACCAAATTAAAGGTTGAATGATAATCTACACCAGCTATTTGGGTAAACCCTTTCGCTACAAGACGTGTTTTGTAACGTTTAAAAGTGCCAATCGATTTGTGCTTGATTTGAAAAGCCCATTTGCAATCAACAATATACAAGTGTTATTTCTGTGTAAAGCATCATATTCTTCCGTTATAGCAACTTCTTGATAAGGGTATTTAAAAGCCTATTTAAAGGTTGATGGAACAATTTATTGGGAAAGAGTAACAATATAATCACTAATTTTCTTTAGGCTTATAAATATTGTTTTGTAATTATGTAACCATACGGTTGGGTGGTGGATGAGAGTGAACATGTTGATTTGGGGAGCTTAGGGTGATGGGAGTGTTTTAGGTTGGTGGAGGGATCAATGTTTCAAAGATTATTTGGTTTTCTGGTTGGGCTGGAGGTATAGTAGGAGAAGATAGTGTATGAGAATTGGTTTGATATGAATTGGCATGTCTAGATCGTCGACTATAAATGAGAAGAGGTTGAGTTAGGTTAGGTGGATGTGACTGGTTGGAGCTAGAGGGAGAAGACATACTTGAAGTCAGTTGACTCAGTTGTTATTCTGTGAGTAAGAATAATTTTGTGCAATGGGTGTTAAGGAAGCTGATAGTTTGGGATTGTCAATGATAATTAGCACTGGGATATGTAAAGACTATAACGAGATATGATGATGATTTGGTGTGCTTTCAGTATCTAAAGTGTGCACCAGTCAATGCTTGAAAATTTTTTTTTAAAGTTGGAGTAAATAGTTGCAAAAGGAAACATATATTAAAAAATTTGGGCATCACGAGAGAAATTTTTTGGAGTTTACTAGGTCAAAACGTTGATGGCAATTGTGGGTTAAGGAGAAACTTAAGTATATGCAAGGTTTTGAGCGTGATTGTAATTTATTTTGCATGTATGGCTTTAACCATGGATAATAGAGACACCAAAAAATGTTGTTGATGAACTAATATGTATCAGAAAAAAAAAAAAAGAAAATTATCATTTAACAGAATTCAATAACAAACTAAGACAAAAAAACAAAAAAAAATGTTAAATCACTATACGCTTCCTCAATGTTTCTTGAAACCAAATTAGTAATATCTTTAAGTTAAGTTTTATGACTCTGAAGAACATCCTAAACTCATATTACAGAGGCTTGTGAAATCAACTCTAATGCCATTTTTTTTTAGAAAAGCCACAACATATACAACAAAATATTGTTTCTTAAAATCAATTCAAATTTTCAATTCTTTTAATTTTTTTTCAAAACCCAAATTGTAAAAACCAATTATATTCTACTCTTTCTTTTCTTTTCTTTAAGGAAAAAGCCATGTTAAGAAACATAAGAGGTAAAAAACAAAAAACCAATAATTTTGCTTAATGTTTTTTTTATGTTTTTTTTTAAAGTATGGGTATTGGATATTTTTATAGAAATAATACAGAGAGAAAAATTAGAGGGTTTAGAAACAATTTTCCCTCATTTTCTGTCACTTTATATATTTTTGAATTTTTTATATACTTTTATTTTTTTTATAATTTTCTAAAATCGTTGAAAAAATCTCAATTTTATCATTTTATCATTTTACTTATAAGTGTTATGTTTATGCTTCAGGTAATTTGGTGAGAGAGTCGGACAGAAGGGATAATACCAGGATTACGCCAAGGTTTACAGAAATGATATTTCGAAACCGCATTTTTGACACTTCCCAAAACTGGTTCATTACAGTTTGAGCTATTTTGATTCAAATTTTACTTAAAAAGTCATTTTGCATAAATATTATTTCTTGGTATTTTGTAAAAGTTCTTTTGGCTTGTTTTAATGTGTTAAATTTGATGGTTTAAGTGTTATAGCATGTTATATACGTTTGGCATAGGTAACTAAAGGTGTTGGAATGTGTTAACAATTGAAAATTGCATTTTCGGGCATAGGTATTGGAACTGCAAGCCTAGGAATTAATACCTCTTAGGTTGGGTATTAATACATAGACTCAAAGTATTGATACTATCAAAGTTATTAGCGAAGCTCTTAAAAGAAGGGGAGGCAAGTACCAGTACCTAACCCCGAGTATCGATACTTGATGTCAAGCATCAATACATGGCTCCCCTAGCACCTATACGTGTGCTCGAGTATTAATACAAGCCCTTGGAGTATCAATACTTCAAACCATCAAATCTTATTTTTTAAAATATAGCCAATGTATTGATACTCACAACCTATACATTGATACTTGGGTTGCATGTTACATAATTGAGCCTCATGATATTTTAAAATCTTTTTTAACCTCATTTTCATTCATAATTACTTACGAATACTTGGAATTATAAGGTTTTGTAAAGGATGAGAGGAAAGAATAAAAAATTCATTGATAATAGGCCCTATTCATGCAAGTAAAAAACTAATTCATTGATAATAGGCCCTATTCATGCAAGTAAAAAACTAACTAAAGATAAGATCAATAATTCAAATAGCAACAAAAGATAAAAAAATTTAAAAAAATAAATTCAAATTTTAAAAAGAGATAAAAAAAAATGGAAGGCTTGGTCAAGCTCTATCATTAATATGCCCCTTCAAGTTTGGGGTTGTAGAACAACACCGAACTTGGAAAGTTGATGAACAAAAGCAAGTTTGGGTAAGGTTGATTTACATTGAAAGTTTTCCGGTCAATGTGATCTTGGATAAAGTGAAGATCTATTGTGAGGTGTTTCATATTTCTATGCATAATAAGACGTTGACAACAATATATGGCCCCAAGATTATAAAAAAAATTGAGGAGTACGAGAAAAAGGGACTTGAAGTTCTTGCAAAAGATAAAACACCCAAAGTGTTTTTGTAGTAGTGGTAGCCACAACCCTATATTAAACTCCAATAGAGGATCTGGCTATAGTTGGTTGTTTTTTCGACGATCAACTAATAGGAGTGTGCCCAAAAAAGAGAATATATCCAATGGTGAAAACACAATCTGTTGGGTCCCTACCCCAATTCGCATCTACATATATGCTAAGAATGTTTTAAAATTGGCAATTGATTCATGGGCCATAATTTATAGTGTTTTTCAAGTATCAAAGGATTTGTTTGATTTCTTTCTAGTGAGTTTCTATAGAAGCGTGCATAAATTGAGGAAACTTTAATTGTTGGGGTAAGGCAATTAAAGAGAGCACACATTTACCATCTTGCTTATTTGTTTTAGTTAACAAACTTGGATTGGGTTAAAAACAAACTATTAGTTGTCTAAAGAACTTTAATTCTAAAAAAAAAAAGACTTACCCATAATTGGGTGCTAATTAATTTTTTTTTTCTTGACAATAACTCAAAAAGTGGAAAGGTTTGATGGCAAAAAAGAAATATAGATTATTTTTAAATCAAAAAATAACTTTTAAAATAAATTTATAATTTTTTAAAATATAAAATATTAAAATAAGAACAGATGATTCACCGTAGCATGGGTGGCAATTGATTATGTTACTAATTTTGGAAAAATAATAGATTTGTTAAATTTCGTTAATTTCGATGTTTGTATTTTATTGGTAAAATATTGTTAATGTTTTCCTTTAGTATTGGGTTGGGTCAGTTTTGATATTGGGTCGAGTTGGGTTTCAAATTAAACCATAAAATGTAAGAAACGCTAGAAGGAGGGCTTGAACCTCCGACCTTGTGGTTAACAGCCACACGCTCTAACCAACTGAGCTATTCCAGCAGGTTACTGTATTTTTCATGCGTAACCTATTTTTTGGTTCTTCTTGTTTTATAATTCTGTCCAAGCACTTTAATTCAACAACGCCGGTTAAAGACCATATAATTTTAAATTATTTAATAACAATAGTAGTTGTATATACAGTAAACAATATTATTGCAATAATTAGTATATGTTTGCTACCAATGTTTTTTGAATTTTTTTATATTATATTAATAAATTATTTTATATATTAATTTTATCTTAATATTTAATTTACAATTATCATTTTAAATTAATTGTCATTTAATTAGTGTTACAGTTATATGCTAATTAAAAGTAAATTGAGCTTTATAAATATTATAACACTTTCAAGTGTAATTTAAAACAAGCTAAGAAAACAAAATCATTTTTCGTATTACTTATTAGGTTCCCTTGTTAACATTATTAAGGCACTAGAATGTGATGGAAAATCAATTTAATCGAACATAAAGTTTTTTTGTGATATTTATATTTTATTTTTATTCACTTTTTACTATTTTAATTTTTAATTATCATGGAACTAAAATTCAAGTTTTGATGATTCATGATGTTGTGCTAAAATTCAAGAACCAATTTTAATTGATGATGGCGACGAGGATGATAAATTGAAGAAAACATCAAGAAAGAGGATAATGACAAGGAGGATAGATTGAAGAAGAAGATCAATATTGAGAACATTTAAATATGTTTATTAGATTTCATTTTAATTCTTTTAGGAAGTTGAATTTTAGTTTGGTAACATATAATTTAATTTTAATTATTTTTATTTATCTATGATTTACAAAATATTATTTTTTTAATAATATAATTAAATGATTTAATTTCAATAATTATTTCACAAATTACTATAAAATTTTAAAAAATTATTATGACAACCTCATCTCAATTAAATAAAATCAATTTTGAACATGAATTATGAAATTTGATTGTACTTGATTCAATTTTATTTTACCTTTAAATTGAAATTTTTTATTCTGAATTAAAATATTTTTTAAATATAAGATGTTAAAAATTAATTTTTTTAAGTGAATTTCAAAAATTAAAACTAATGTTTCTACTTTAAATTTAAATTTAAATTTAATATTTAATTTGATAACTATTAATAGATTAAAATCACAATGTTGAATTATACTTTTATATTCATCTTGAATTACATTTCATTTTTAATTTAAATTATTCAAATATCTTTTATTATTTTGTATTATTTCTTCCTGGAAAATGTTTTTATTATTACATTAAAACTAAACTTGAATAGATAAAATTCAATAAATATTAAATTATATTTTAATTAATGTTGAATTATACATTAATTGTGATTTAAACTATTGTTTATAGTATTATATTGAAATTAAATAATAAAATTAAAAGAAAAGTCTAATAATATTGAATTACACTTCATATTTAACTTGAATTACATTTTATTCTAATTTTTTAAACTATTCAAATTTCTAGTTAAGGAAATATTATTTTCAATTTAGATTACTTAAACATAAGAAATTATTATTATCTTTACATTAAAATTTTTTAAAAGTTTGAATAGATAAAATTGAATAAATATTTATGTGTTTAAATTTTATTTTATTTAAATTATTTTTTAATATTATGCATATTTTATGTATTATTATTAATTAGTTTCAAAACATATGTTTCATTATTTGTTATATGTTATTTTAAAATACATTTTTATGTTCTAAATACATGGTTTCCGCACGCATAAGTATGTAATTGAATTTTTAATAGATATATAAGTATTTTACTGAGTTAGTGTCACCCTTAACCAGGTCAGCAACTCGATTATAAAATTACATAAATACCTCTTCTTTTAAATTATAATTAATATTATTATCATGATATTTCAGTCTTTTTTTGCTTTTATATTATTTTTAAATAGAAGAATTAAAAATTACTAAATCAAAAATTTAACATGTGTTTAATAGCATTAAAAATTCAAATTTGTTACCACACAAGCTATATACATTATTATTGAATAAATTTTAAAAGTTAATACTTATATTTAGGTACTTTATTGAGTTAGTGTCACCTTTAATTGAGTTACTAATTCAATTATGAAATTACATAAATATCCTTCTTTTAAATTATATATAATTAATATTTTTATGATTACATTTTTATTTTTTTCATACTTTTATATATAATTAATAATTACAAATTATAAATTTAAAGATCAAACACTTGTTTAATAGTATTAAAATACAAAATTGTTACTATTTCATTTATTTTTATTACTGAATAATTTTTTAACAAATATTTTTAACCTAAAGTATTTTTTTATTGACAATAAAAATATGACAAAATTTAGTATATATAAAATTGTTTATGCATATGAACAATTATGATGAACTGCGTCGCGAAGCTGTGTTTTCAAGTCAATGTTGGGACCAATCACTTGACTGCCTATATAATATATAGTGAAAATAACATTAATAAAATAAGCAATTTTCATTAGACTCTCTTGAAAATTATACTGATAAAAAGTTTTTGACTTTTACAATTTATAATTATATTATTAATTATTAGAATTAATTAATATAAATATTTAATTGAATAATTAATTTAATTCAAATTAATTCTCCTACACATAGTTTATACCGATAAAATACCAACCTAGATACTAAAAGTCATAAGACTTTACTCTTGCGATTTAAACCAATGCTTAGTTGATTTTAAGACTAGACCTTTTAATGCAAATTTACATTTACTATTATAATTTAATCATTATATTATTAAAAAAATTAAATAAGTCCAAATTCGAATAGATTTTATATTTACTATTAAAAATTTATTTAATGTTTAATAGAGTGAATATTTTTAAAGTTTTTATAGTTATGTAAATAGAATATTTTATTTAGAATTAAACTGTAATTGAAAAAAAATTCAAGATATTTTTATACAATAAATATTAAATCTGTTTCAATTTGGACTTATTTAATTCTTTTTAATGGTATAGTGGCTAAATTGATCCATTTAATAATAGATAGGCTAATTTAATTCATTCTCTATAATATAAGGACCTCTCAAATACTTTAACCCTTATTTTACTTTTCTCTTATGGGATCTTATTTATATATATATTTACTATACTTTTTATACAATTAATATTTTAACAATCAAGCTGTTAAATTTATTAATATAATTGTATTTGTCATACATGTAAATTATTGAATGAATATGATATTTCTTTCATATCGATCTAAAATATTGTATATATTAATATATGTTGAACGGATGAAAGTTTTTTTACATAAAACAAATTGTTGTAAATTTCTACTTTACATCAAACCTGACATGCACGACCTACATGAATAAAACATAAAATATAACAGTTGTATTGTTAAAATATTAATTATAGAAAAATTATAAAAGTGAGTAAAACCATGTTAGTTTCACATTGGTGTAAGTGGAGGGATATATATTATCCTATCACACGCATATGCGTGTGGATACCACATATGTGTGTTTAAAAATAACATATAATAAATAATTAATGAAATGTATGGTTTGAAACTAATTAATCATAATAATGCATGCATATTTGTGTTTTTATTGGTTTTTATTAAAAGAAAAAAAAAACTAAACTACTCTGAAAATACTTGGTTGATTCGTGACACCAACTAAATTAGAAGTTTAATAGAAGTATAGAAACAAATTATGGAGATAATAAATTGTACATATTAAAATAAAGATTTAGTTGAGGGGTAAATATAATATTTTACTAATCCAATTGGTGAGGATTCAAATCTTACTAAATGCATATTTTTATTTTTGATTTTATTAGTTTTTGATATTGTAAAAAGACTAAAGTGACCTTAAATAATATAACTTATTTTACTATCTAATTGGTGTGAGTTTAAATCTCATTAAAAAAGTCATTACGAAAAATTCCACGAAGTATCATTCGTTCAAAATCGAGGAAAATTTAAAAATTTCAAATTAAAATCTTAAATCTTTAGAGTTAAAAAAATTAAGATTTGGTTTGATTTCAAGAATTAAAAATCATTTTTATTTCCATTTTATTAGTAAATGAAAAACATTGACAAAACATGTTTGATAGAAAATTAAAAAAGAAATGATTTTTGAAAAATGAAAATGACTGAAACTTAAAAAACATGTTTTCACTAAAAAATTTTATAAAAGTGAAAAAAATGAAAAGAAGGGTTTTTAAATCTAAATATAATATATGTTTCTCATTTATTTATTGTAGAAAAATAATTACTAAACATAATTTCATTATTAAAAACAAATTTTTAATGGTGTTTTTTCAATTTTTGAAAGATAAAAATTGAAAATATTTTCATAACAAAATCCTTTATGCTAGCAAAATTGTAGTCTCTGAATAGACCCGTTAAAGGTTGGATAACTTGACGTGTTCCATTCGAGTTGTAAATAAGGTTGTTTTAAATTGAAGCCACTTGGATTTGTTCTAAATTACTATTTAATAATAAAAAAATATATTTAAATCTAATAGCAAAATATATAAATTTTAATATAAACAACAAATTAGGATTTAGATAACTTGAAAAACTTTCAGATCATAGCTTAATTCATGAACAACGTTATTCGGAAATAGATGATCTAATAAAACCCTAAACTTGGATTATATGATCTGAATATGAGAATATAGGGATGGAAAGGAAAGGTAAGGAGTTTTACTAATAATTTGACCAAGAAGGAATGCAATTGAAGCAACTTGATGTGGCATACTCTAATTGGGAATCCAATAAAGTACCAAATATGCCCAATTGAAGAATATTTCACCCCCAAAAGAAATTGTCAAAAAAAGATGTCACTATCTCTTAGCTTAATCTTATACCACACTCTATTGCATATATTTGATATATACATTTTAATGAATCAGATCATATCATATAATCATTAAAAATAAATATTTTAATTAAATAATATTACCCATGCATCAAATTTGAACTATTACTTGAATAGCAAATGAAACCACCAAAAGTTTTGCAAAAAAAAAAAATTAATAAAGGCAAAAGGCAAAGCTCAAAAGGAAGGCTGAAAAGTGAAACGGGATAGGAATGAAAGCCAAATTTTCCAAAGTCACCAAAGCACACTGGGGGCAGTGAACGGTTGAGAAAAGAGAATGATAGTTAAAATTTGGAGGGTGATGGGATATATGGGAGAGTGGGTGACAGACCCACGTGAATGACCCACCACCACCGGCCACCACCACCACTTCCACCACCACCACTATCACCACTACCCCCATTGGATTTCCTTCATTGGCTTCATTCCATCGCTAACAGCCAAAATAACCCAACCACAGCAATAAAACCTACCTGCCCTCAAGTAAGATACCACCTCTCCTTCAATTTATCTACTCATCAAATTTATTAGTGATTGCAACCTTAATGTTATAATTAGATCAATTAATTAGGAAGGTGTTCAACTTTTTTTTTTATTCATGTCCATTTCAAATTAAATTTGGGTTACCCAAATTTTTATATCAATATTTACATATTTTTATAATTAATTATAACAATAATTAATACAAAATTTAGATAAAATTAATACATAAATTGCATCCATTTATGTAAATTAAAGTGAAAGAAGAGAGAAAGTTAAGAGGTTACTATCATTAACTCCATTTGACAAAGCTACCATCTTTTGTAGTTGCCCACTAACTCTAACCCTATAAGCCTTTTCCCTTTATTTCTTTTTGTTTCTTGGCCTATTCTCTTCCCCTCTTCTTCTAATGCTAGTGGTTCTCTTCCTTTCTTGGTGTTTAATTCATGTTGAATACTAAAAAACCAGTGTAAAAGTTTTGTGTTTATGGTTTAGTATGGGGAGAGATGGACAAAGAAACTAATAACCAAGAAAACCCATCTCTCCTCTCTAATAATAACACCAACAAAGAAGACTGTTCCCCTAAGAAACACCCTGGAAGCTCCACTGTCACTGGCGGTGGAGGCGGGAGTAATGATAGGCTGAAACGCGATGAATGGAGTGAAGGGGCTGTTTCGAGCTTACTCGAGGCCTATGAAAACAAATGGGTGCTTAGAAACAGAGCCAAGCTTAAAGGCCATGATTGGGAAGACGTTGCACGTTATGTTTCGGCTCGAGCCAATTGTACCAAGTCGCCCAAGACTCAAACGCAGTGTAAGAACAAGATCGAGTCCATGAAAAAACGGTATCGGTCGGAATCGGCCACGGCGGAGGGATCGTCTTGGCCTTTATATCCACGGCTTGATCTTTTATTACGTGGTAACGCTGCCGCTGCTGCTGCTGCACCGTCTCCTCCACCATTACAGCCGCTGCCTCCGCCACCGCAGCAGCTGCATCTGACAGCAATGGTTCAACCACAACCACCTGGCCCTCTTTTTACTAACCTTCCCTTGACGTTACCAGAAGCGTCCACGCTGGTGGTGCTGCAACAACAACAACAACAACAACCACCACCGCCACTACCAATAGCTGCTCCGCCGCCTGCTTTGGCTCCTCAGGGTCTGGGAACTGCACAGAATTCACACGGTTCCAATGGTTTTGAAAAGATACCCAAGGTCAGTAAGAATTATGTGTGCAAGTATGTATATATACACTCGAATTCAAGATTTTAAGTTTTAGCTGGACAGATTATGTCCGGAAAATTCAAAAATAATTTACATGTTAGTATTAACTTTTGAATAAATTCATGAAGCTACTTTTTTATATAAAAAAAAAGTGTATTTATTAGGTCGATACTATTATTTCTTTTACTAGAATTTAAATAAAAAAATAAAAAAATCAGAGAAATTAAATTATATTATATTTATCCTATTTTAAATTAAAAACAGAATAAAACATTTAAATTTCAAAATTTTAATTATTTACGACCAAAATAACTTCTTCCTCTTTTATATATTTATACTATCATAGCGTAAGTTTGACGACACTCCACTGATACTGACTCTATTAAAATTTGACAAAACCAACTAAAAGAACACCTTAAGATTTTAAAATTAATATTATAAAAGTCTATTCAATTTTTTAAAAAAATCATTGTAATTTGTTTTATATTTTAAAAAATAAAAAAATTCCACCTAATTTATTTTAACCACGGTGTCCATAATCTCATTAATGGAGTCGACGACACACGAGTAAACTCTAAATTAATAACACAAATATAAAAGTATATCTATTTTAAAAAATTTAATTAATAAATAAATAAATAAATAAAATTATCTCTTTTATCATACTTTAAATTTTTATTATAAAGTAAGACTGCAAAGGAGGTTGATATTATATTCCTTTTTACACCACAAACCAATCATATTTGTAGAAAAGTAAATGGTAGTCAAAATTAGAAAGTTAAATGTCCATATTCCACTTCCAAAATTATTCTTTCTACATACCATTCAAACTTCATCATTAACTCTCATAATTAATTTCGCACCCCAAACATTCAATTCACTCACTAATGCAAGTGGTGTTGATGAGACCCATCATAGCTGTTGGTAGTTTACTTTTTTTGTATGCTGTGCCCATCCTTACCCTCAATATGCTAGACTTAACAATTCATTTAAGGTTGTTTACCATGGTAGGGATTAAAAATGGAATTTTTTTTAAAGGTAAATTGCAATATTCATATATATCAATTTGTAATTTTATTATTTATAAGGGGATTGAATTGACAATTTTTTATTTTTGGGTGCCTCCTAAATTCACCCGGATCCATATATACATGTTCTGTTTGTGATGACAGGATGACGGAGCCGGAACGAAAGTATCGGACCATTTATCGGACAAGGTAGCCATAGAGACAGATAGTAGTACACCGGGTCTTTACAGTGACAAGGAAAAGCTAAGATCGAAGAAATTGAAGATGAAAACAATGGAGAATAAGAAGAAGAAAAGGAGGAAAAAGGATGAGTATAGAGAAATAGGGGAGAGTATCCGAATACTAGCTGAAGTAGTATTAAAATCAGAAGAATCAAGGATGGAAACACTAAGGGAAATAGAGAAAATGAGGATTGAAGCTGAGACTAAAAGGGGGAAATGGAGCTTAAAAGAACAGAGATCATAGCCAATACACAATTGGAAATTGCTAAGCTCTTTGCTGGATCAAGTAATAAAGGGATCGATCCTTCGTTGAGGATAGGAAGAAGTTGACATACATATGCGCGAATGTGTATGTATGTGTAGGTTTAGGGTATTGACAATGAAACAATGTGGGAAGGTATTTTAACTTGTAATAATAGGGTAGTGGGTTGTTGATCTAAATTATGTAACCGGTACAATGCAGTGTGAAGATTACTTTCATGTTGCGTAATGACCCCTTTTTCTTACAACTATCAGACTAATTAATTAGCTAATGATAATTTGGGTGGGGGAAGTTTGGTAATTCCTAGCTTCTGTGAAAGGAAATGAAAATTTATCCTTTTTAACTTTTACACAAAGTTTTCATAATTAAATTGGTGGTTAAATCGACTAGATCATTAATTTAATTAGTTCGATTAATTCGAATAGTTTAATTAAATAATTCATTAAAAATATTAAAAATTAATTTAACTATTTTTTAATCGATTCAATTGGTCTATATTGATTCGCAACTCAACCAATTTAAAGTCTTTTACCAAAACAACATCTCTATAAATTTTTAATTCAACCAATCCAACCAATCAAACTTGCCAAAGTACCTATGCTTCTAAACTTCACAAAGCTAGATTAATTAACGGAGTGGCATATTTTTTACATAATAATCTAAAAAATAAATGGTACTTTTATGATATTTTTTCTTAATTTATTGTTGGAGTTAATAGTCACGACTCAACGTGCGGCTTTGCAAAGTTCTTTTCTGTGTGCGAAATAAATTCTAGTTTTTAAATAGACATAATTGTAAAAAATACCCTTAATGTTTATGTGTTTTGGGGTTTGAACTCTTAATCTTTTTTTTTTGGACTGACACCCTCAACATTACAATTTTTCTGTGAGTTGACCATCAATCAACCGCAGGTAGATGACGTGTCAAAGATGCTCGACTAATTTCAAAGATGCTCGACTAATTTCAAAGATGCCAACCCCTTCTCTCAGTTCTTTCTTTGTTTCTTTTCCTTTGCTCTCGCAGTCTGGCTATCTGATACGAATCCCGACGTATCATGGTTCGACACAATTCGACAATATCAAGCATGGCCTAAGTTTGAGGGGCCCAAGTTCAAAATAAAGCCTGATCTTAAATTTGAACGAGCTCAATTCAGCCCGATTTTAGCTCAATGAGCTTGTTTGCTCATTTTTCTAGTTTATTTTAATTTAAGCATTTTATTAGTTGCTGGAATAAATTAATTGAGTCTAGTTAAACTTAATTAAATCAGCTCAATAATTTGGTTGTGTTATTTTTAATAAATTAAAATCTGGACATTTTTAATCATGTTTAAATGTGTTAGTTAAATTAGTTAATTTGCTTAGCTCATAATTGTGTTTAGTTTAATAATTGGGTTTTAATATGTTCCAGCCGAAATTAATATGTCTGAATTGGGACATGTTTTAATTTGTTTTAGTACAGCCATTTAACTTGTCTTAGTTTAGGACACATTTATTTCTTGTCCAGCCGAATGTGGTTTAAATTTGCTGTCAATTTAATATGTTCAAAGCTGATTAATTTTGGTTTAAATGTGCAGCTATTTTCAATATTAAAGGAGCAAGCATGCCGAATTCAATGTGCTTATTGCTACAGCCGAATTAATTAGTGAACAAGGCATGGACGGCACATTAAAGAGCTGCTGGTGTGTAGGGGCATGAAACGTGATTAATGCATTAAAAAGCTGCTGGTGCATGAATAGCCTAGGAGCATGAAACGTGATTAATGCTTGAAGGCTGCTGGTTGGTGTTCCCAAATGGCCATTCAGTCAAAAGATGGCTGAATATTCAATGTTCCAAGCTGAATTAAAAGGCCATCTGCTGTTTAAGTTTCTCTAAGTGCTTTTTCGGGAATAACAAGGGCCATGGCTAATTATAATTAATCCCATTCAGCTGCTCACATTCAGCTTCTATATCTATTGTCCATTGGCGTCCTCAAGGAGCATTTAAGCTGCCCAAGCCTATCCAGCTGGTCAAAGCAATATATTTAATATCATGCACTCTCTTTGGCCGAATATTACAAGATTTTTCAGCTCATTTAATTCTCCAGCTGATGAGGAAACTTCTAAGAAAATTCTCAACTCTTCTAGTTGAATTACAAAGTGACCATTCGGCTTTCTAGGTGGCTGATTAGCTCACCTTTATTTTAAATGAAACCAGCTGCATGAAGACACCTTGGAAGCTGTCCAAATACGTTCTTAAGGCTGGAGGAAGCATCCTAGAATTTCCTAAAATTTTCTGGAAATTTCAGCTCATTTAAAGGTTTAATGAAGTGACCATTCAGCTACTTTTTGAGGCCATTCGGTTGACCATGTTTTAGGCTATAAATAATTGTTAAATTTCCTTTGTAAAAGGTTAGACATTTTTTTTAGACTTTTCACTTAATGAAACTCTGTTAAACTTTCATGGAATTTGTGAGATTTCTTTCTCTCATATTTCGTTGAGGACTTCGTTGGCTTATCTAGGAAGCCTAGTGGCGTCAACCCTGTTCTTCACTATCCCGAACTTATCACTATCAAATAGTGTGGCGTTCACCCATATACCGAGGTTCCTACTTTGCTAAGTAGCGGGTCGAGGTTTATCACTTTCATCCTCCACCTTGAAAGCCTATAAGCATTTGGGTCGATATTTTCTAATATTGGTTCGTGCTTGTTTTCAAGAACCCTTTTCTTCCATATCCATCATCGATTTACTTCTTTCACTTTCCCTTCCAATTTAACCGAACCTATACATATTATTCTTATCCATAAACCATCATAGAACCATTATACATAGCTTCCGTCCTATTTTTCCATCAACTTCATTTCAAAAGTGAATTGAACGATACTTTCTCGTAGACGATCGGGCAACTTAGCATACGACTCGACTCTCCCCGAGGCGGTTCGTATCATTTGGTATCAAAGCTACTAAAACGAGAAGATCGTGCGACAAAATTAAACCCGAGTTAGTCCAAGTGTACGCAAGTAAGTAGGATCCGGGAAAAAAAAAGTATAGAAAAGAAAAAAAAATTTGTATACCGAAGTTTTCTCATTTTGATTGGTTTGTTGCTGTTATTATAAAAGCAAAAATCTACGCAGCCGAAGAAAAAAAATCGTGTACAAAAGTGCTTCTATTGTATTTAGTTTGCTGATATAGTACAAAAAAAAGTTATACAAGTTTGAAAAAAAAACCGAAAAAAATTCGAAAAAAAATTAGAAAAAAAATTCAAAAAAAATTGAAAAAAAAGTGATTTATGCAATTCAATTGTTATTTGATCGTCAAGCTTTGATCTGATATAGTTTCCCGATCCATCTTCTGTTCTAAACCCCCTAATCATATGCACGCCACACTTTCTTACCCAATTCCCTGTTCTTTCAGCCAACCTTAAACCTATACGCATTTCCCTTGTCACCCTATTGAAACCGACCCCTAAGCCTATGATAAAGCCTTGGCAAATCCGACTACGAAGTTGCGAGAGAAAAGATTGAGAGGTAAAAGGCACGAGCGAGTGAGATCATTCGAGTGGAGGTAAAAGCCAAACGAGTGTAAACATGAGCGGGAGTGACACCTTTTCCTTCTTCTTTCTGAGCGAAATTGTGAGGTTTGTGGTGAGGTATTTAATTTTTTTTTATTTTGTTTTGTGATCTAACGTTTTCTTTTTAGCAACAAAAATAATGTCACGTGAAGAGTTCACCGAATCGGAATACCAATACTTGGTTCAAGAAATGCGAAGAATGGCGACTAAACGAGACCAAAGTAATCGAGTTTCTTCAAGTCGTAAAACGGAACCAAGAACCCCACGGAGATATACCCCCGACTACTACCTAAAAAAAAGTTCCAATCGTGACTCCTTTTCGCCATCTACGTCGGGACAAAGAGATTCATACTATGACTCATATTCATCAATGAATTCAAGAAGTGACTTCGATCGAAAGTCCTTTTCATCAAGAAATTCGAGAAGACGAGAAACCGATTACGATTTTGATTCGTTCCAAGATGGCGATCGGAGAGAAAGACATACTCCTAGTATATCTTCAAAGAAATCATTTAAGGAGTATTCTTCACGAAGTTTTGATTGTGAATCATATATAAATAGTTCTTCATCTTTCGAACAATATTTGTATTCTCATGATTCTTTTGTACATTCTTGTAAAGAAAAAACAAAGAAAAGAAAAGAAAAAGCAAAAGAAGAAAAAGAAAATGAAATAAAAAGAAAAGAGAGGCAAGAGGCAAGTAAGAGAGAAAATGAGCGAATCTTGAGAGAACTTGAAAAAGCCTTTGAAAAAGCCTTTGAAAAGCAAAAAGAAAAAGAACTTGAACGAGAAAATAAAATTGAAAAAGAGATTGAGAGTGAGTCTTTGAAAGAAACAATTGAAAAAGAGAAAGAGCTTGAACATGAGATTGCAAAAGAATTGGGAGGAGAAGACAAGAGAGAACAAGAAAAAGCGAGGAGTGTTTTAACTAATCGTTCTATGAGTTCTCCTTGTATTGTTTCTTTTCAGGTTCTTGAAGATTCCAATGACAAGCTACAACTTCAATATCTTTCTGAAGAGAGACGATTTCGAATGATCGAGAAAGGTAATATCGAAAATGAAATTCTCCCTTAAGAGCTTAAAGGCAAGCAAGGTAAGGAGTCTTTAACAATTACATCACGGCAAACTGATTTGAACATTGTTGAAAAAGGTATCGATGACTTAATCTTCGAAAGATCGCTGCTCACTTTGTCGATTAATTGCCATTCTCTGATTATTGATGATTTTGTTTTTAAAAGTGGTAAGAAAAGTTTTTCTTGTAATGAGTACGGTGTTGGCAAGCTTGTTGATGAAGTACGACTAAGTAGGTACGAACAAAATTTGATCTTATGTGATAAAGAATTGTCACGTAAAATGCCTAATTCGTTTGTTTATGATGGTAATGTGAATTCTCTATATCGTTGTGCATGTTTGTGTAAGTCTGATCAAATGGGAATTACGATGTATGAGTGTTTGAAAATATGCATGCTCAAATTTTCTTTGACTCACTTGTGTGAGTTGTTGATGAAAGAAAGGCCATTGTCTCTTGTAACAATGAATGACCAAAATCGTGTGTTTAAGCCCGGAGCAAGTCATCTTAAGTTGTTGCCAAGCAAAGGTGAGCATTATAATTTCTGTTTAGATAAATGTGTGAACAACTTTTGCTTACTTGATGATGTGTTTCTAAATCTGAAAACAAATTCGTTGTACCGTGATAATATGCGAATGCAAAATCAAACCTTTGATTCTAGAAATTGCACTATAGTAGGATTTGAAGGATTTAAGCATGTCTTGCATGAGTTTAACTTTCCATTGTTTCATATTTCCCCTGTGTTATTCTCAATGAAACCTTCAAGTCGAAATGAAACAATAAGAGAAAACTTTGCTTCTGACACCGGAGATTATTGTCTTACATCGTTTGGTATTGAGTTGTCCAAAGGACTTGAATCAAGTACTTTTGTTGTCCAAAACCATAATTTTCGAGTGCTTAATGGTTCTGTTCTGACGATTATGCTTGACCATTTTATCCATTGTGAAACAGTGAGGTCGTTTTCCATCTTTGACCTTGGTATTAGTTTTTACAATAAATTCGTGAATGAGAATGAGAAAAGTTCTTTAGAGATTTTAATTCCTAGTGTCACTAATTTGTTTTACTCTTTTGTAGGTGACATTTGGAGATGGTGTCCCCCTAAAGAGGGAGGGTGTGGAAATAACCCATTTCCTTTTCGAACCATTTGTGGTTCCTTGGCTTTTTGAAATAATTCCGTATCGATCATGAACAAGATGGTTTGTGATCTTGGAAAAAAAATTTCGAGCAAGTGGCCCGATTTGAGGACAAATCGTCTTCAAGTGGGAGGGAATGATACGAATCCCGACGTATCATGGTTCGACACAATTCGACAATATCAAGCATAGCCTAAGTTCAAGGGGCCCAAGTTCAAAATGAAGCCTGATCTTAAATTTCAACGAGCTCAATTCAGCCCGATTTTAGCTCAATGAGCTCGTTTGCTCATTTTTCTAGTTTATTTTAATTTAAGCATTTTATTAGTTGCTGGAATAAATTAATTGAGTCTAGTTAAACTTAATTAAATCAGCTCAATAATTTGGTTGTGTTATTTTTAATAAATTAAAATCTGGACATTTTTAATTATGTTTAAATGTGTTAGTTAAATTAGTTAATTTGCTTAGCTCATAATTATGTTTAGTTTAATAATTGGGTTTTAATATGTTCCAGCCGAAATTAATATGTCTGAATTGGGACATGTTTTAATTTGTTTTAGTACAGCCATTTAACTTGTCTTAGTTTAGGACACATTTATTTCTTGTCCAGCCGAATTTGGTTTAAATTTGCTGTCAATTTAATATGTTCAAAGCTGATTAATTTTGGTTTAAATGTGCAGCTATTTTCAACATTAAAGGAGCAAGCATGCCGAATTCAATGTGCTTATTGCTACAGCCAAATTAATTAGTGAACAAGGCATGGACGGCACATTAAAGAGCTGCTAGTGCATAGGGGCATGAAACGTGATTAATGCATTAAAAAGCTGCTGGTGCATGAATAGCCTAGGAGCATGAAACGTGATTAATGCTTGAAGGCTGCTGGTTGGTGTTCCCAAATGGCCATTCAGTCAAAAGATGGCTGAATATTCAATGTTCCAAGCTGAATTAAAAGGCCAGCTGCTGTTTAAGTTTCTCTAGGTGCTTTTTCGGGAATAACAAGGGCCATGGCTGATTATAATTAATCCCATTCAGCTGCTCACATTCAGCTTCTATATTTATTGTCCATTGGCGTCCTCAAGGAGCATTTAAGCTGCCCAAGCCTATCTAGCTGGTCAAAGCAATATATTTAATATCATGCACTCTCTTTGGCCGAATATTACAAGATTTTTCAGCTCATTTAATTCTCCAGCTGATGAAGAAACTTCTAAGAAAATTCTCAACTCTTCTAGTTGAATTACAAAGTGACCATTCGGCTTTCTAGGTGGCTGATTAGCTCACCTTTATTTTAAATGAAACCAGCTGCATGAAGACACCTTGGAAGCTGTCCAAATACGTTCTTAAGGCTGGAGGAAGCATCCTAGAATTTCCTAAATTTTTCTGGAAATTTCAGCTCATTTAAAGGTTTAATTAAGTGACCATTCAGCTACTTTTTGAGGCTATTCGGTTGACCATGTTTTAGGCTATAAATAATTGTTAAATTTCATTTGTAAAAGGTTAGACACTTTTTTTAGACTTTTCACTTAATGAAACTCTGTTAAACTTTCATGGAATTTGTGAGATTTCTTTCTCTCATATTTCGTTGAGGACTTCGTTGGCTTATCTAGGAAGCCTAGTGGCGTCAACCCTGTTCTTCACTATCCCGAACTTATCACTATCAAATAGTGTGGCTTTCACCCATATACCGAGGTTCCTACTTTGCTAAGTAGCGGGTCGAGGTTTATCACTTTCATCTTCCACCTTGAAAGCCTATAAGCATTTGGGTCGATATTTTCTAATATTGGTTCGTGCTTGTTTTCAAGAACCCTTTTCTTCCATATCCATCATCGATTTACTTCTTTCACTTTCCCTTCCAATTTAGCCGAACCTATACATATTATTCTTATCCATAAACCATCATAGAACCATTATACATAGCTTCCGTCCTATTTTTCCATCAACTTCATTTCAAAAGTGAATTGAACGATACTTTCTCGTAGACAATCGGGCAACTCAGCATACGACTCGACTCTCCCCGAGGCGGCTCGTATCACTATCCCTGACTCCAAGAAGCCCTCTCCTCTTCCTTTTCTCTCCACACATCCCAACCCTCACCACCGCTCCTTTCCCTCTCACTCCTCACCGTCGATCTCACCACAAACGTCCCAAAACCTTCTCCATCTCCATCTCCATCTCCATCTCCATCCTTCTC
The DNA here is from genome assembly GCF_007990345.1 of Gossypium hirsutum. Classification (NCBI taxonomy): domain Eukaryota; kingdom Viridiplantae; phylum Streptophyta; class Magnoliopsida; order Malvales; family Malvaceae; genus Gossypium; species Gossypium hirsutum. Next base: position 106,093,245 of record NC_053433.1, read on the forward strand.
CTCGTCATCATCATCATCAACATCCGGTCCATTTCTCCTAGCCTTCATTGGGCTCGCCACAGTCGCAGCCAAAGGCTTAAACGAATACAACGATTGACCGCAAGCATTACGTCCACAATTGGATTTCACGATCATTGTCCCAAAATTTTCGGCACCGTCATCATTGTCAAAGTTTGTAGGATCGTCATCGAAATCTTTAGGAAGATGTTTGAGGAGAGGAGGGAGTGAGGAGTCATCTTCATCTTCTTCGTCGTCATTATCCTTGTAAATCATTGTGGCATAAAGGTCCGATATTCTCAACAATTATGCCTATTTACAAAAGACAATTTCATCAAACACCTAAAATTCTATGCAACCAAAAAAATAAAGAAAAAGTAAAAAAAAAAAACTCACTGTTATAACCCATTTTCGAGTATAGCTTGCTCTTCTACAGTCCAATCCTAGGAAATACCAAAGCCAAATCAAACTCAGCCGACATAAATCCACTAATCAACCTCCCTTAGCTCTTTCAAAGCATAATTGAAACCTCCAACAAATAGAAAACAATGCTCAACAAAGCCTCCTCTCAATCGTTTTGCCTTCTCAAGAGAACCCAAAATGAAAAAAATTTTGACTTAGATACTGCTAGATCTAGCAGAAAAAAAGAGAGGAAAAAAAAGGATTAGAAATCTATGGCTCTGGTTTTTCTCTTTCAAACACTATAATAAAAAAAATATAATGGCTCAAACCCTAAAACCCATAAATGTCCAGATTTTTTTTTACAATTATGCCTTTTAAATATATTAAAGTTCACTTACTTGTATTGGTATATAAAGAAGATAATTTTGATTTAGATAAATACTTTAAAAAATAGATTTTAAATAAATCAAAATAACGGGATCTTTTTTCAAATAAAAAATTTCCAACTAGAACAACATTGATCATATTGTCAAAATAGAACACATTTTAGTTTTGGCAACAAAAATTAGTCTGTTGGAATCGATTTCAACCTGAAAAAGGAGCAATTTGTGTCAATTGGGTTGAAAAGGAGAAAGAAAAAGAATGTTGTAATAATAAGTTGTCGGTTGACACAAAAAAATGCTAACAATAAACTAGTCACATCATATTAGGTTTGTCAAAATCCAATCGCCTTTTTAGGTCGGGCCAAATCACCCAGTCCTAATTCCAGGTCTAAATCAGGCCATGCAAACCGATTTTCAAGCCCTTGGAAACCTAAATTGGCCAGGTCAAATTAGTGCAATCCGAAAAATGTGAAACCGGTTCAAGCAGACTAATTTTTGGACCTTTTCAGGCCCACTGAACCCAAGAAAAGATCGATTGATTTGAAAATAGATTAGGAATCAGATTCTTCGCCCAAAAATAAAACAAAAAAATATTTTAAATTTTTTAAATATTTATAAAATCAACCCCACTTAAGACGTAAAAAAAAGCATGAATTAATTTGGTAGATAAAAATTGGAGTTTGAAATATTATAGGTGTAGCAGGCCCAATTTACCCGGCCTGCTATAAAACAAAAAAATAATGATAAACCAAACCCAAAATTACCCAAATCAAACAAGCCCAAATACCTAACCCTAGCCCAACTAAACCGTAAACAGAAACACACAAAGTTTTCTAACCCTAGCCATCGTAGCCTCCACTACCCACGTCTTTCACCACTGTTCACCACGCACGTCTGCCCCACTGCCACCACGCACCTACGTACCACGTTCTAGCCACGTCCGCCATACCTGCAAACGTGCACAAAAACAATTGTAAAATGGCTATATAAAGCCACGAAGAATGTAATATTTTTGGTTACAAACTCAATACAAAATACACACGAATTCAAAAAAAGAGGAAGGCAAGAAGAGATTCAAACATTTTTTCCAAAAAAAACAGCAGCAAACACCTGAAGAATTGAAAATGAAAAAATCAAGCAAAGGTCTTTGAGTTTTTTCCTTATCTTTTCTTTTTTCATTTTTGAAACTTTTTCTATTATTGTTTTTCATTTTGCAAAATTATTTACATGTATTACATATTAAAAATACATCAAAAAAATTTTTACAAGGCGGCACTGGCGGCGAGCAACGGTGGTCTACACCAGAGTCCGACCGGAACCTCAGGCCTGCAGAGAGAATAAAGGGGGAGGAGGGGAGTTTTTTTTTTTGAAAGGGAGTTGAAAGTGTTTTTTTTTTAAGATTTTGGCCTTATATAGGCCCTCAAAATGACGTCGTTTTGGGACTGGCCTCAAATGCCCAAAACGAAGTCGTTTTGCCTTTGACCCGTCCGACCTGACCCGCTCTAGCGTAGTTTCTGAGTGTTTTTAATCAGAAGGGCTAATTGTGCATTTAGCCCTTCCGCTTTTTTATAGCTTTGCAATTAAGTTCTATTTATTTCTAATTTGGCCTTATAATTTTCCTTCTGTTTTAATTTGACCCTGCATAAGGTGATGTGTTTTGAATGGAGGGGATAATTACTTTTTCGGTCCCTCTATTTAGTTCACGCGTTTCAATTCGGTCCTTCCCCACTCTTTTATTTCTGATTGGCCCCAAAACTTCTATTTTTAACTCAATTTAGTCATTTTTCGTTATTTTTTCTATTTTATTCTTTAAATTATTATTTTAATATTATTATTGTTATTGTTAGCATCATTATTAATTTTTTTATTTTTTTATTATTACTATTTTCTATTTTTGCTATTGTTATTATTAGTATATTATTATTCATATATTTTTTATCAGCAATATTGTTAACCTATCATTATTATTATTTTTTATTATCTTCTATATTTTTATTATTAGTGTTATTTCATTATTATTATATGTTACTATTACATTCATTATTTTTATTTTTATTATTCTTTTTATTAATATTATTTTTACTATTATTTTTTTATACTATAATTATTCTTATTAATATATTATTATTTTCTTTTTTTATATTATTATTATATTATTATTATTAATGTATTATTATTGTTATTTTCTACTTTATTATTATTGTATTATCACTATTATTATTACCATATCATTAATCTAATTAATTTTATATTATTACATTATATATTTTTTTTTGCATATACTAACATTATTGTTACTGTTATTATCATATCTTTATTCCAATTTATTTACCTAAGTCTTAAATATATTTCATGTTATTATATATTAGCATTATTTATTTACTTATTTTTTATAATTTCTAATTTCAGATTATTTGTTATTTTGTTATTAATATTAATATTATTTACTTATTTATACATTTTTTAGAGTCTCAAACTTTATTATTTTTGTTATTAGTATTATTATTTTAGCCATCTTATATATCATTCATTTGTATATTCATTATTATTATTTTCATGTTAGCCTTAGCATTGACATTGTATTATTTGCGTTATTAACTATGTTGTTTTATTATCCTTTCTTTTGATTGTCTATGTTAGCTTTAAAATTGGTCTATCTCGTAATTTTCGTGAATTGTTTTCTAGTATTTGTGTTTTGTAATTTATTAGCGCGACATTTTATTCACAAATCATTGTTTTAAATAAAAATGCATTTCATTTAATGTTACATTTTATTCAAAAGTTTTTCCAAAATAAGGCAATACTCGTATTTGGAAGCTTCGAGAAGATTGTGCTCTAACTTACTGGGTTCTAATTTTCCTCGTCGAATCTAAGTAATCGAGTACCCTTTCTTAAATCAAAACAAATAAGTTTCAAATAAAAGCTTATTCTTGAGAATTTGAGATGTTGTGTCCTAATTTATTAGATATGACACTTTGTTTTCTCGAGGTATGGATTTCTAAAAAAGTAAAGGGAATATTCTGTATTTGAAATTTTAAAAGATTATGCCCTAACTTACTGGATTCCGATTTTTCATTTAACCCAAATAACCGAATATACTTTTTAAACTTAAATGCATGAGTTTTGAAAATTAAAAGATAAGCTTATTTTCGAAGGTTTGAAATGTTGTATCCTAGCTCACTGGGTGTGACATTTTATTTCTTCGAGATAGGAGGGTCTTAGCATTTAATTTAATTTATTCAAGCGATTTTTTTAAGATAAAAGGATCATATTCTAAAATCTTTTCAAACATTCAACATTAAGACATTAATTAATCAATTGGGTACCAATTTTGGGCGTTACGAGGGTGCTAACCCTTCCTCATGCGTAACCGACTCCTGAACCTTTATTCTCGAATTTTGTAGATCAAAATCAATGTTTTAATAAATCAAAATATTTTATTAAAATGATCAATCTCAAGGTGGTTCGATCACACCTTGAAAAAAATCGGTGGTGACTCCATTTTTGTTTTTAAGTCGACTTCTGTTTCAAATTAAAAAAAGGTTTCGACAATAGGTAATACAAAGATTTTAATTAAGGTAACGAAATCTTAATTTTTTAATTTATTATATGAGTATGATGAATTCTTAACTAATAATTTAGTATGTTTTGCTGATAAATTGTGAAAAGATGGAGAACCAATTTGCATTTTTGGTTTATTACAACGGACAAATTCAGGAAACCAACGAAATTGGAGTTGTGTTCAAATCAAGGAATAAGATTAATGCAAGATTGAAATAGAATATTAATCTTGAAGGGTTGAAATTGAATATTTGTAGTAGAATTGCAACACGTTGTGGGAGGACAGTATTTACGATCTTCTATAAATTTTCAACGTCATTAAATTCGGTCATATTTAGCCACCTTCAGCTTTTTGATGCTGAAGACGTAGAGGTAATGTTAACAATTCATTGCAAATCCGGAAATCATGTGATTGAATTATATGCAGAGTTGAATGATGATGAGCGAGTGAATGCAGTTCTTGAAAATTCTAGTTCACCTAGTCAAACTGTGAATATTTCCATCAACTTCGTCGGTCAACAAAATGAATTGCAAGAGCCATACAAAGAGGTGCCATGAGTGTCTCAAGGGAGGTGATCTTTAGTTTGCTGGTTGGATTTTGATCTAAATGTTGTTAAAAATCAAACCAACTTTTCAAAGTCAAAAATTGCAACCAAAGAGTTTGTATCCAAATTGGCTTCTACCTCATACATCTTGGTTTTCAAATTGAATACAACTTTGCAAATTGGATAAAGCTTATCATGTTAGAAACTTCATGAAAAATCAAGATGGTAGCAACATTGAAAAGTTCTACAAGGCAAGGCATGTACAATGGATAAGCATTATCATTTATGATATACTTAAGGGATAAGCAATCATTAAGGTAACTAGACTATGTCTATATATATGTATGTATAGTTCATGTGTGTGAGTGTTGAAAAAATTAGTGAGTTTGAGAGAAAAAAAAGTGCTGTGAGTATAGAAAGAAAAACTAGCAGCAGCTAGTATAGAGAGAAAAAATAAAAGAGAGTTTGTATTGTATTTTGTATTGTGTTTATTTGTGTGTAATAAAATTAAACTTTGAGTTATTTTTATTACTATGATTCCAACAAGTGGTATCCGAGCTAGGTTTGTATTGTATTTTGTATTGTGTTTATTTGTGTGTAATAAAATTAGAATTTGAGTTATTTTTATTACTACGATTCCAACAAGTGGTATCCGAGCTAGGTTTGTGTTGACGTCACAATGACAAACATGATTCAACCGCAGATCCCAAAATTAAAAAATACAAATTATGGCAACTAGAGCATCCAGATGAAGGCTTTGCTCGGTTCTCAAGATTATTGGGACATTATTGAATAAGGATATGTCGAGCCCAAAAATGCAGCTGCTGAAGCGGCTTTGACAAATGAAGAAAAAATAGTATTGAAAGAAGCTCGTAAAAAGGATAAGAGGGCGTTGTTTTTTATTTTTCAAGGTGTTGATGAATCAACCTTTGAAAAAATTTCAGATGCGAAGACATCAAATGAAGCATGGGGAATTTTGCAAAAATCCCTTCAAGGAGCGGAAAAGGTAAAAAAGGTACGTTTACAAACCCTTAGAGCCGAATTTGAGACGTTGAAAATGAAACCATCAGAAAGTGTTAATGATTGTGTTATCTGAGTGAAAGCGGTGGTAACTGAAATGAAAAGGAATTGAGAAACACTTGATGATGTCAGAGTAATGGAAAAAATTTTGTGGTCATTGACACGCAAATTTGATTATGTGGTAGTTGCCATTGAAGAGTAAAAAGATTTATCACAAATATCAATTAGCGAACTTGTGGGTTCCCTCCAAGCCCATGAGCATAAAATGAAGCTAAATGATGATACTGGAAATTCGAAACAAGTTGTCCTTCAACGAAAGTGGAGCTAGGGATAATTATGGACAAGGTACAAGCAATCGTGGAGGATATCGTGGAAGATATAGAGGCAGAAATAGAGGTGGACAAGGAACACATAGACGAGGCAATCAATTATATGCTAAATTCTAAACAAGTGACGAATATCAAACATCGAGTCATGGACAAGGAGCTCGAGGCCGAGGTCGAGGCAGAGGTAGATTTTAACAAGGAAATAAATCTCAGGTACAATGTTATAATTTCAATAAATAAGACCATTATAGTTACGAGTATAGATCAAATCCCAAGATGGAGGAGAGAAATCATGTAGGAGCAGCTAAAGAAAGAAGAAAACGTGGAATCTAGTGTATTCCTCACTTATAAAGAAAGTGAAAAATCAAGAAAAAATATTTGGTATCTTGATAATTGCGCCGGTAATCATATGTGTGGCCGAAAAGACTTATTTTCAAAGTTGGATGAGAATATTCATGGACAAGTAACGTTTGGAGATAAATCGCATGCCACGGTCAAAGGCAAAGGCAAAGTCACTATTACACAAAAGAATGGAGAAAAGAAATTCATTTCAGATGTTTATTACGTACCAACTTTGAAAAGCAACATCATCAGCCTTGAACAGCTTCTAGAAAAAGGATATGAAGTACATATAAAGGATTCCATGCTCACCTTAAAAAATAAGAGCGGTGAATTAATTGCCCAAGTTGATATGACTCGTAATCGTCTGTTTACTATTGACATTGAATCTGGAGAGGTGAAATGTATGAAGAATGCAATTAAAGATGAATCATGGTTGTGGCATTTAAGGTTCGGGTATCTTGGATTTTCTGGCCTGAAGCTATTGTCAAAAGAAAATATGGTGAATAGGTTGCCAAAAATTAATCCTCCTGATCAACTGTGTAAAGCCTGCATTAAAGGAAAACAACACAGATAGAGTTTTGAAGTGGGAAAAACTCAACGAGCCAGGAGACCATTGGAGATCATGCACTCCGACATAGCAAGTCCTTTTGATATACCATCACTTGGTGGAAACAGGTACTATGTTACTTTTATTGATGATTTTAGTAGAAAAAGTTGGATATATCTTCTTAAAACAAAATCAGATGCATTTTGCAAGTTTACCGAGTTTAAAGCCATGGTAGAAAAACAGAGTGAACATTTCATAAAGATACTTAGAACTGATAGAGGTGGTGAGTATACTTCAAAGCTATTTGAAAGCTTCTGCAAGGAACACGGAATTATTCACCAGTTGAAAACTGCGTACACACCACAACAAAACGGAGTCACTGAAAGAAATAACCGCACTATTCTTGACATGGCAAGAAGCATGGTTAAAGGTAAGCATTTACCAAGAACTTTCTGGGCTGAAGCTGTTCAATGTGCTATTTATTTGTTGAACCAGTGTCCAAAAAAAAGTGTGAAATACAAGACACCAAACGAAGCTTGGAGCAATCAAAAGCCAGGAGTCGGACATCTCAAGATTTTTGGATGCATCGCATATGCTTATGTTGCTGACCAGACGAGAAAGAAGTTTGACGATAAAGGAGTAAAATGTATTTTCATTGGTTATGAAAAGAGAAGCAAGGCATATAGGTTATACAACCCTCTTACCAAGAAAGTCATTATTTCAAGAGATGTCGAATTCGATGAAGCTGATTATTGGAGATGGAGTGTAGAAGAAAAGAAAATTGAAGGATTATTTTTCAGTGATGACAAAGACTACGACTTCGTTAATCATGAACAAGGCGACGAACAAAGCCCTCCTTCAAGTCCTGTTGTAACAACTCCTACAACATCATCATCACCAGCCAGCAGCAATACCAGCAATTCAGAGGAAGCACTTGCAAGAATGCGTAGTTTACACGATATTTATGATGTTACAGGACCCATAGAAATAATACTTGATTATTCATTATTATGTTTAATGACAGAATGTGATCCAATAATATATGAAGATGCAATTAAAGACGTCAAATGGAAGAATGCAATGGATGAAGAAATTGCAGCAATAAGAAAAAATGACACATGGGAGCTAACAAATCTACCAGAAGGACATAGTCCAATTGGAGTCAAATGGGTGTATAAGATGAAGACCAACAAAGAAGGAAAAGTGGAGAAATACAAAGCAAGACTAGTTGCAAAAGGCTACAAGCAAAGATATGGTGTAGACTATGATGAAGTATTTGCTCCAATCGCAAGAATTGATACTATAAGGCTTCTCATGGCAATTGCAGCACAAAATAAATGGAAAATTTATCAGATGGACATGAAGTTAGTATTCTTTAATGGCTACTTGGAAGAAGAAGTCTACATTGAACAACTACATAGATATTGCAAACAAGGACAAGAAGACAAAGTTTATCGCTTGAAGAAAGCTTTATATGGGCTAAAGCAAGCTCCGAGAGTATGAAACACAAGAATAGATGAATACTTTAAGAAGAACGGGTTTATGAAAAGCCCATACGAACATGCTCTATATATGAAGAAAAATGAAGTTGGTGACATCATGATTGTGTGCTTATATGTGGATGATATAATTTTCACGGGAAACAATCCAGGTATGTTCAATGACTTTAAGAAAGCTATGACTAAAGAATTTGAAATGACAGATATAGGTGAAATGTCATACTTTCTTGGAGTCGAAGTGAAACAAATGAAAGATGGAACATTTGTGTCTCAAAAGAAGTATGCAAAACAAATTTTAAGAAAATTCAATATGAAAGATTGCAAGCCAGTAGCCACGCCAGCAGACCCAAGTACGAAATTAAGTGTTGATTCATCCAGAGTGCCGGTAAATCTAACGTTGTTTAAAAGTATCATTGGAAGTTTAAGGTACATGACTATCATGCGGCCAGACATCATGTACGCAGTGGGAATAATTAGCAGATACATGGAGAAGCCAAAACAAGATTACTTGATTGCAGCAAAGAGAATTTTGAGATACATCAAATGTACGATGGATTAGGGTCTATTTTATACATACTCACAGAGTTCAAAATTGGTTAGTTATTCAGATAGTGATTATAGTGGTGACTTGGATGATCGCAAAAGCACATCCGATATTTATTCCATATTGGCTCTGTAGCATTTTCATGGTGATCGAAAAAGCAACAAATAGTAGCCCTTTCAACATGTGAAGAAGAATACATGGCTGTAGCAACATGCACATGTCAAGCAATTTGGTTGAAGAATATATTGGGTGAATTATCTATTATACAAGAAGGTCCAATTACAATTTATATTGACAACAAGTCCACAATATCTCTTGCAAAGAATCCAGTGTCTCATAGTCGAAGCAAGCATATTGATATAAAGTATCATTTTATTCGAGAGCAAGTGAAAAATAAAAATGTGGAGTTAGTTTACTGCAGAATAGAAGATCAACTGGCGGATATTTTTACGAAGCCATTGAAAGCAGACATATTTCATAAACTCAAAGAAAAGCTTGGAATAAAAAGTTCGGTTTGAGGGGGAGTGTTAGAAATCAAACCAACTTTTCAAAGTCAAAAATTGCAACCAAAGAGTTTGTATCCAAATTGGCTTCTACCTCATACATCTTGGTTTTCAAATTGAATACAACTTTGCAAATTGGATAAAGCTTATCATGTTGGAAACTTCATGAAAAATCAAGATGGTAGCAACATTGAAAAGTTCTACAAGGTAATGCATGTACAATGGATAAGCATTATCATTTATGATATACTTAAGGGATAAGCAATCGTTAACGTAACTAGACTATGTCTATATATATGTATGTATAGTTCAAGTAAGTGAGTGTTGAAAAAATTAGTGAGTTTGAAAGAAAAAAAAAGTGCTGTGAGTATAGAAAGAAAAACTAGCAGCAGCTAGTATAGAGAGAAAAAATAAAAGAGAGTTTGTATTGTGTTTTGTATTTTGTTTATCTGCGTGTAATAAAATTAGTATTTGAGTTATTTTTATTACTACGCTTCCAAAAAATGTCCCATTAGAAGATCAATATGACTCTGTATGACCATCTATATCTTGGGGCATTCAAAATACAACATTCAACCTTAATGGAAATGTTGTTGACCCGGATACAGAAGAAGTGCAAGTTGATGTTGCATCCATTGATGGAAATAATTCTGAATTTAGTAATCCTTATGTAGACAATGCACTGGAAGAAGTGAATGCTGGAGAAGTGATGATGATTCTAATTCAAACCAAGGCGTCCCACTGAATACTATTGAAATCCAAGCTTACTCCAACTGACTCAGTTTGGTTCTTCCACCGCATGAACCTCGATCTTATATGCTTAACATCAACTTAAATGCAATGCATGCCATAGGATTTCTCGAATATGGTCATGCATTATTGGCCCATGTGATGTGTTATGATGCACGTATTGGAGATTTACACATGGATTTACAATTCCCAACAAATGAGGCTATTGTAGGAGCCATTAAGGAGCACGACTTTAAACTTGATGTAGATTAAAAAGTAGCCATTTCTACAACAACCAAATATGTTGGTGAGTGTTGGAAAGGTAATTAATGATGCAAATGGAGGATTAGGGTAGCGTTAATGAAAAAGAAACAAATATGCGAAATTTGAAAATATGAGGGTACTCGTGCATGCACAACTGCAGGGCTAAAGAGGGATCATCACAAATTGGATTCAATGTTTATTTGCAAATGCATAATCTTGTTGGTTAGAGAAAATATGATACTTTAGGTGTCAGTACTAATAGTTGATATGCAGTCTCTATTCGAATATTCCATCACATACTAAAAAGCTTGGAAAGCGAAGCTAAAGGCCATGAGGGAATTGTACGCTAATTGGGACAATTCCTACAATAAGCCGCAAAGATGGATAGTTGGGTTGTGGGAGTTTGTTCCTAGTTTCATAATGTCACCCGAGGTGCAAAGACCTAAGCAAGGCTAAACACGAGACTAAATCTTAAAAATCAAATCAAAGTAGAGCCGTCACAAACCAGTTTGAACTAGATCGGTTAGCCACCTATCACATAAAATTTCAAGACTAAACTTAAAGAAAAACCCTAAAATCTAAGCTCGATCTCAATACCAAATATGTGTTAGGGAGTACATTTGCGCATAAAGAAGGCTATTGCACCTCTATAACACTTATCCAAAAACAAACCTATCAGGTTCAAGAATTAGGATTTCCTATCTAGAAATCTAATTATGACTCCAACCCGATTTTTTTTAAAAAAAATTCTAACTTAAAACAAATTAAAAATTTTAAATGTATTTGAAAACTTGGAAATCCAATCTTAAAAACCTAAAATCTAATTTACTTAAATTTAATTTAAAAGCTAATCTTAATAAAAACTTAAAATCTAATGGAAAGAAATATAACCTAAGATTAACATTAATTAAAAATAATAATCTAAATTAAATTTAAATCTAATCAAACTCAAAATTCAAAATCTACTAATATTTACAAAATCTATACCTAATCAAACTTAAAAATCTAAATCTAAATCTAAGTATAAACTTAATCAAAATAAAACTTAAAGTCTAATCCTAATTAAATCTAATCGAACTTACAATCTAGTCATAATAAAACGTAAGATGTAATTGAAATTGACAAGATTTAAATCTAACTTAAAATAAAATATTAAAATCTAATAAAAATATAAAGTTCTAAAATATTTAAAATATCAGACAAAAATCTTAAAATCTAATATAAAAATACATATAATCTTAAAATCTAATATTTAAAATCTTAAATAAAAACTTAAAATCTAACCTAATATGAAAGATGCTAAAAAAATCTAATATTAATATTTAATAAAAAATCTAAAAATCCAAAATTTAAAATCTGTGAGAACTAAATTAAAAATCTAATCCAAAACCTATATTAAAAATAATATAAACATAATCTAAAATAAAATGTCCTAAATTCAACACACAAATCCACTAACAATAAACAATTCAAAATATCCCAAATTAATTCAAATAATTAAACTGAATAAAATAAAAGGATTTAAATAAAAGTTGAAAATAAAAAGATGTGGTTTCGAAATTAGAAAAATATAAGAAGCAGAGAGACTTAAACAGCAATTAAGTTGCCCTAAATTTCAAATTTGAAAAGAAATCGAAAATGTTGGGGAACAATGTTGGAATTAGCCCCTGCGGCGCCCCCTGTTAGCAACATCAGAAGGCTGAGGTTCACGGCACCCATGGTGGCTGAGGACTGCTGATCCGATTTATATCCTTGTAAATGGGCTGCAAACTTTAAAATTACGCTCAAAAGTAAAATAAAAAATAATAATAATAAAAAGAACAATTAGGTTGCAAGTTAACTTGGGCTACAAAAAATTTCAGAGCAAATTCGAGCTTCAAAAAGCAAGTGGGCTTTAAAACCATTTCGGGCCTTAACAGTTTATCTAACATTTAATTTTGGTTTTAAAAAATAACCTGATTTGGGCTTTAAGCCCGAAAAACAATTGTATTCAGAATTTTCTTCTCCTTTTTTTAATTTCTAAAAACAAATTTTGTTTTTATTTCAAACAAACTTTTAATTTTTATTATGATTTCTATATATATAATTCATAAAACTTAATATAAATCAAATTTGAAATAATTAAAATTAATTTCAATTTAATTGAATCTAACTTAACTCGAAATTCAAATTTTAAAAAATAAGGCAAAAAGAAATTATTTTAGCCTTGAAATAATCTTGCTTGAAAATTGAATTTCCAACAATTTGATTCAATTAAATTACCTTAGAATTGAAATAATCTTGCTTGAAAAAGAAATTCATGTCCCTTTCAAAACTTTGAAACCCAAGTCGTAAATTATGAATCTTGGACAAAATTAGATGTCTACTCCAAGTATGATGGTTGAACTGTAGACTTTCAATACACACAATTAATTTGGTCAAATAGTGGAATGTAAAAAAATATTTCACCGAATATTTTGGACATTTGATAGTGGTGTTTGTGCATTTCCATGTTGCAAGCCCATTGTGTAAATAGATGAGACTTGGATGTATATACCCAAATACTGTTGATTGCCATTGCGCAAGACCGGGATCAAAGAATCTTGCCAATACCATTTTCCATCATTGAGAAAGATGACATGGGATAATGGGAATTTTTCCTAAGAAACTTGCACTTGTCTATAGTTAAACCGTCTCATGTATGTTTGATGTCCTATTATGGTAAAGGCATTCTATTGGTAATAAGGTGATGTGGTGGTATGTGGAGCCCATCAAATACTTATCACGTGCACTGCTTCCAACACATTGCTTGCAATTTTATGAGACAGTTCCACAATGCTGACGAGGATGAAGTTGTTAACATGGTTACACGCTTGATTCTTAAATCTATAGCTGGTATTTAATGTTTTTCTCCGTACTAATAATTAATTATAACCAAAATTTGTTCCAAGGGTACGAGCTCCAAAGATTTCAATTTCATCAAAGGATGAAGAAGTTACGAGTGAAACATTTGCGAGCTAGGCAATGGCTCGATAACATCCCCCTTAAGGCTTGGGCTCAGTCAGACGATGAAGGGCGCCAATACGGGTATATGACTACCAACTTGATGGAGGCCGTGAATTTCGTTATGAAAGGGACGTGTCATTTGCCATCACTTCTATGTTTACTTTGACTTTTTGGTAATTGTTTGCGACGATAAAAGAGAAATATCAAACATTGATGAACGTTGGTCAAACCTTCTACAAGCAACTATTACGAACCATGGAGGACAATCGTAGAAAAGCACGCTTGATGTTAGCTAAATGTGTATTGTGTGAATATGAAACTTTTAACGTGTATGAATTTATAATGCAACACACAGCTTATCTAAATATGTTATATGGGGTAGACCTTAGCAAAGGTGGTTTGATTGCTAGGGGTTTCAAGCACTCTAATACTCGTGTTCTCATGTGGTTATGGCATGTGTACAGCCCAATTTTGGCCCGAGCTAAAGAACAAAGCCCAAATGAATTAAACCCACCCCAAACTAAACCCAACAGACCCTAGCCCAAACAAAAAAACATAACCCAAATTAACCCTAGCCCACAAAACTAAACAGCAAGGGAAAGGAAAAAATTTAGGTGTCGCACCTAGGTCTCCTTAGTCCCCTCTATCAGCGTGCACTTCGCTCGAAGGTCAACTCTCCTGGCACGCTAGCACCAAAATGGCCACCTGCCTTCGTTGACCGAACGCAACCTGTAGAGGAAAACCAAAAACAGCAAAGAAACTAAGCAGCAGAAACAAGGCAAATAACAGTAGAAATATGTAGCAAAGCTTTGGTATTCGGCTATAAAGCCACCGAAAAGACGATTGTAAAAAGGGGGGAAAACATTGTATTTAAACACAATCAAAAAAATAGAAATAAAAAAGAAACGATTTTGCTAAAGGTGATTTACTATTTATATTCTGTTGATTTCTTTATTTTCTTTTTAATATTCTTTTCAAAAACAAATAAATGAGAAGAGCAAAGGAACCTACTTGCGGTTTCGACCATCGGAGACCCTTTCTCCGGCGTGGATATCGAACCAAGAGACGCCTCTCTTTTTCGTTGTTCCCGAGCCATGAGCCACGATGGGTGGAGGCATATGGGATGAGGCCCTTGAGTCGGCCAAGCAGAGAAAGGAATGGAAGAACTTTTAAGTTTTTTTTTTTTTTGGAATTAGTGTTTCAAATGAGGGTTTTGAAAAATTTTGGAAACAACACCGTTTCGTCTAGTCCCAAAATGCTTCAAAACGGCACCGTTTTGAAGTCAAACCCGATGACCCGACCCGATGTCCTCAGGGATCCGCGTGTTTTTGCGGAGAGGGGGTATTTTTACGTTAAGTCCCTCCTTTTGGCATTGACATTCAATTGGGCCCATTTATATTTTCTTTATTTTTTTAAATTATCTCTGTAATTTTCGCATAAATTCAATTTAGTCCGAACCTAAACGCTGCGTTTTGGGGGCAGGGATTAATTTCCCAATTGATCATTGCGCTTTTACGTGCATTATATTTTGGTCCTTGTACGCATATTTCTTTGTTTTTCTTCCTAATTTTATTTTTCTTCTGATTTAATCCCTAGTTCGTTGGATTTTAATCCTTTTTTATATATTTGTTATTTATTTATTTATCTTAATATTTTAGGTATTGTTTATTTAAAATCGTTTTGTTCCTTTTATTATTATATATTATTTGATTCATTAAATATTATCTCTTATGTATATTATATAGTTTTAATATTTTTTAATTGTAATTTAAAATTTGTTATAGTCTTTACTTTTATATTGTTCTATTCTTTATTTACGGGTATTATTTATTTTAACCATATGTTATTTACTTTACATTATCACGTATGTGTATAAATTATTCCTTTTTTTAAATTTATCACATTATTCATTTTTTTCAATTGTTTTGCTATTCACTCAAGTTTTTTTTTAATGTTTTATCTTTTATATATATATATATTGTCCATTATAAACTTCATCATATTTTTTTTAGTTGTCTTGCTAATTATTTATTTTTATATATCATTAATTTTACATACTTTATTTTATATAGATTTGATTTCCTTTATATAAAGTCTCATTTTATTTCTTAGCTCTTATTTTATATATATATATATATATATATATTTTCGAACCGTTAATTTCTTTATTTTTATTGGAATTTCAATATTTTTATCATTTTTTATGTTAGTCTTGACATTGTTTTTGTACTATTTGAGATATTAGTTACGTTGTTGTTACATTTTCTCTTAATCGTTTACATTAGCATTGAAAGTTACCATGTTGTGCAATTTCCGTGAGTTATCATTTAGCATCTGTATTCTATATTTTATTGGTGTAATGGCTTTATTAACAAATCATCCTCTTAAATAAAAAATGTATTTCATTTAATTATTGCATTTTATTCAAGAGTTTTTTAGACAAGGTAAAAATTTTGAGAAATCGTGCCCTAACGTGTTGGGTTTCGATTTACCGTTTGACGAAATAACCGAATATCCTTTTTAAAATTTCAATGCATGAGTTTTGGAAATCATGAGATGATTTTGGTATCGAAGGTTTGAAACGTCGTATCCTAACGTGCTGGATATAATATTTTATTTCTTCAGAACAAGAGAATCTCAATATCCACTTCGAGTTATCCAAACAGTTTTTTATAGGGGTTGTATTCTGAAATCTTTTCAAATTTTCGACACTAAGACACTAATTAATCAACTAGGTACCGATTTTGGGCGTTACGAGGGTGCTAATCCTTCCTCGTGCGTAACCGACTCCCGAACCCGTTTTTCTGAATTTCGTGAACCAAAATCGTTGTTTAAATAAATCAAACCATTTGTTAAAAATAAGCACTTTTACGAGGTGACCCGATCACACCTCATTAAAAAGGATTGGTAGCAACTCTCAATTTTCGTTTTTTATTTTCAAAACCAAAGTCGACCCATTTTTTTCCAAAAAATAGTTTCGAAAAAATGGTTTCGATAGCATTTACCATTTTTTATGTCAACTATATGCAAAACGTGGACGACGTGTACAGATTTGAGCAACTTTCCAATGTTTAGAGACATGAGTTCCTTCGGATGAAGAATGAAGCATATTAGGATTTTTTGCCAAAACTTATGTTTGTTTTCCTATTGAACTCGGAATTGCGTCACAAATCACAATGTTAATCATAGTCAAGTCGAATTTAAAACGAGATGGATTTAAGAAAAACATGTAAACCAAAAAGATGTGGCCTTTGTAGAAACGTTGGGCACAACTGCAATAAATGTTTCCATTGACATATATATGTTAGACAACCATCAACTTCAAGATCTAGATCGTAATTACATTGTTTGTAAAGTTAAGAATTTGAAATATGACTAGATTGATATTATTGAAAATAGTATGATATATGTTAATCCTGTATTTTTATTTCTATCGGTATGATTTAGTAAAAAAAATTGTTCAAACATCGAAACTACTAAAAACAAAAAATAAAATACAACTAAAATATAATAAACAACTAAAAACCAAAAATATACAATTAAATGATAAAAAAAGATACAACTAAAAAGAAAAAAGTTACAACTAAATGATTAAAAGTACAAGTAAAAACAAAAAAAAGAAGTTACAACGAAATGACTAAAACAGTACAAATAAAAACAAAAAAGTTATAACTAAATGTTGAAAAAAAATGCAACTCACCGTCTAAAAATTCTGAGAAGTATATGATTTGACTATGTCATATATCGTTGGGGTAGTTGACGTTGTTGGGCAAGATGCGAGTTTGTATCATCAAAGGGGTGCCAGGATCATCATCTTTTGTCCGAGACATCATTGTAGCCAGTGGGGTAGGGATTGTATTAATAGGATCAGGAGCCTCCAATTTTAGAGTGGATGGGCTTGACAGACTCACGAGGGAGGGGTTCTTATTACCAAACAAGCTCTCCCCAACATTAGGTCATCTGTCAAAACTAAAGATGTCGGATTGTCGCTGAAAATTTTGATCATCAAATGTTACATTATTTGACATATTCTAGTCCAAGAAATTTTCTATAGGATCTAGAACCCTCTCTTGAGCTTGCTCCGAATCAATAAAGCACATTGTGTCCACCTGGTAATCTTCCATTCAAAGTGGAGCTTCTGGATTATCTGCAAATTCAGCAACAGGGGACGATGAAGGTGCATACATTGGAACTGATCCATGCTTAAGGTTGGCTGCACTGGTTGCGTATCAACGAGGTGCAAGCCTGACAACGCCTTGTCTCAATCGAACACCAAATATGAATCCATCAATATCAACACGTAAAAATGGTTTCCCATTTTCCTAGAGCCACCTCTAATATTGTTTGAACATTTAAAAATCCAATGTTTAGTATGCTAACCTCGTCAGCAACTCATCCTAATCTGTTGTCCCAGAGGCAGATCCACTGATAATGCTCCTGGGGCCAAAACTTGTTTGCCTTGCCTCGAAGGTCCTCGTCATGAGTCTTGCTTAGCTCAACTAGTTCAACTGGAAGACGCTGATATGTTCCGAATTGACGCAACATGCGATTTTCGTGATGCTACTCGACAATTGCAAAATTTATATTTGCCAAGTTAATGTTTCATATGCTCGACCAATTGATACATGCATGGATGGGGTGAAATTTATTAAATTTCATTCACAGAAGATACCAATTTTCAAGCTTGGGAAATCAGCAAAAGTGCGATGACTTTTTGGATAGGATCTTGGCATTTCTAGGTTGAGATGTCTTAATAGCGTTCGAAGATCTATCCCTTAATTTCGAAACGCACTTTGAATGACTCGATTTTAAGTTCGGGAACTCAAGTTATGACTGTATTAGTGAAGACTCCGCGAGCAAAATTTTTTGACAGGATTATGATAAGAATTATGAGTATTGTGCTTTTAATTCGAGTTTAAATCATATTGGGTTCAAGTTTTAGGCTTAATTTTTATTATATATGAGCCCAATATTGTATTTATCAGTTCTTATTACTTTATTTTTCTGAAATTTTAATAATTATTAAGTAGTTTAAAGTTATTTGGGAGTTTTATGTCAATAAGAAAGTTTAGTTTAAAACTACTTCTTGTTTAGATTAATTAAAATTCTAGTATACTTAAGAGTTTTTATTTAGATTTATTTAGGTAGTTGCATTGTCCACAAATCAATAAATTCATTATTATTCAACTTTTCTTTTGAATTAATAAATTCTTTTTGAGTTTTCTTTTTTTAAGAATTTCTCTTGAGTTTGTTGTTGAAGAGTTTTAACAATCTTTACAGATTGTGGGGATCAATTTCAAACTTTTTCTTGCTAAGTTTTCTTTCTTGGAGGGAAAGTTAGGGTTGTTTGAAAGGGATTGTGGATTCTTCGTGTTTCTAAAGCTTCTTAGAACTTCTATATACCACGTTCTATATTTCTATCTATCTTCTTTATTAATTCTAATATTAGATTTCATTATTCTATCTTATTCACCTTAGTTATTTATTTATAATTGTTTTCTTTATTTTTATCTGACTTGGATTTATTTGCGTTTCAGGTTGTGTCAAAATTCAAGTTTCTTTTTGAACATCTAAAGCCCTAAGTCAAATCTGCGACTTTGACAAACTTTACGATCCGCTTTCACATTCATCCGCCTCATTCCTTATCACCAATAATATAGGAATTTGGGTATGACGATACCGACTATCTTGGGGTCAACGTTTGACAACCATCGAAACTGTAAAAAAATAAAAAAAAATGTTAACTTGCATTTCATTTTACTTTTCATAAACTGAAGTCTTAAAGTCTTAAAGCATAAGTATAATATATAATAACATATAGATTCTATGATTATCCTAGATCTAATAGAAGAATCTACCAATTTGTTTAAAAATGAGTAGATTCGTCCCTTGAACTGAACCCATGTCAAGTTTCCCCCATTTGTTGAAAATATTTTAACACGGTTATTAACAACAAAAAATAATTCGAGCATTACTATACAAAATAAAAAAATTTATAGGTTACCTATTAACCAAAGGGAATAAATTAAATCGACCTACTAGGGCCAAAAAAGGCATTCTGTACGAAGCCCACGATCAAAGCAAAAGTAGGCATCTTCCAATATTTTGTGACTTTTGATTCGTTGTTCAACACATTTCCTAATACAAGAATGTTAAGATAAAGCCTCCAACAATAATGCGAAATCAATTGGAAGTCTCGAATTAACTCTAGGTACATCAAATGTACCCTATTTGTCGAATTTCCTAGCATCAACACTCCACCTAACAAATGTAAAATATAGGCTCTTATGCGAAAATTTCAAAATTTTTCCTAAACCATATTCACTTTGGCTCCCTCCATATCTCCTTTATCTGGTATCTTGCCAAGTAGTTGTCTGCAAGTTTCAATGATTGCGCTGACACTGGTGACTGGGAAGCCATCTATGGGAAGCCCCAATCAGAATGCTACATGTTGTAGTGTGATTGTACACTCCCTACATAGCAAGTGGAAGGTATGTGTTTCAACTCTCCACCATTCCACCCATGTATATATCAATTCCTGGTTCAAATTAAAACTCTCGATCCTAAATGCATGACCAAATCTAACTACATCTAGGTACACATGCAAGCAGTTATCTCGATGATCTCATTTGTTATGCCTCTTTGTTTTAAGAACATGATCGTAGGACTGCAAAAAGTTTGATTATATAAAAAATTTAATTAGTAATGACCATTTAGATTATTATTATCAACATTTTCCTAATGCTATAAAAATTATTTTACCATTTGAGTAATATAAAAAGAAGTGTAGTTCGAAATAGTTTGAGAACATGATGATGTTGTCATTTTTATAATTTGTAATAATATATTAAATTTAGAATATTTATATATAAATATCTATATCTCAATATTAATAAATAAATAAAATTTTGAATTTAATATAATTAAATTTAATATAATTCTAATTTAAGATTTTAAACTAAAAAAAACATTCTAAAAACACTGATGAAGATGACTTTGAGTAAAATAAAATTTGACAACTCTTTTTTTACCATGGATATAGTGTAGGCTTTGGGGGTTTTAAAAGGTTTAGTGGTGTGGGAATCCGGGTAAACAGGCCTGGAAAACGTTGCTCGAATTTGACCTTTCTATGTCAGGCCTGTATGTTGATTTCCATGACCTGGAAATCGATCTCTGCCGCCCGTTTTCCGCCTTCTCAGTTTGCCAGGATTTGACTCAATAGGCCACGGCCCCAAGCCTCAAAATCGGTGTCACTGGACCCATTTTGCTCTGTTCAAGGTTGCAAAAAAGCTTGTCGTATTTTGATCAACTGTGCTGATATGACCGCTTTCATTTTACTGGTTTTTGGGTAAAAAAGGCCCTGATTATTATATTATTATTTTTTCACCTATTTTTCAATCCAGCTGACAAAAAAGAAATTGTCAGGCTGAAATTGGTTTGGTGAAATAGATTTTGGCTGATAAATTTAAAATGTATTCTAATTGAGGGTGGATGAATGAAATATTTATTTGTGATTAGTATAAAAATATTGATAATATTTAAATTAGATATTGTAATGATATTATAACATAAGATAAAAAATAAAATAAATATATTACTTTTCATTATCTATCCAAATTCATCTTTAGTCAATATAAGCATATGACTAATGTTTTATAGTTGAGAATCTATTTTTTAGTTAATATAATACCAATCAAATTAATAGTTAATTAGTTAAAATCATTTTGACTATTAATTTGAAGATATCCTTTATGTATATAATTAACTAAATATTCAATTTTATTAAATTAATTTTTTAAAGTGTAAAATATTAAAATAAATAAGAATTAGATCATAAATGAATACCTTAATAGAAATCATTATCCGAATAAATAAAATTAATTCGAATAATATATGAAATATTCAACATTGTTCCAACCAAAACTAAAACATAATAATATGGAATAATCGACTTTTTACTATCCCTTTTCTTATTGGCTGCAAAGTGAGAAAATCTTAATTCCGAATCCGAGTAAGAATATTCATGTAACCAAACATATCCACTATAATATCTACAAAACTTTTCTTGCTTAGTTAAACCCCTCAAACTGCAAATACTTGAAGGCTTAAACCTCTATTTTTTTCATTTTCAAAAAATGGCTCTCCTCCAAATCCACACACTTCCTCACCAAATTCCTTCACTTTCACCCATTGTTTTTTCATCAAAAACCCATTCCAAAAACTCACTCTTCTTCTCTACAACAAAGGTTAGACCTTTCTCACTTTCAACACAACCCAGAAAGCTGCTTTGCAAACCCCCACTTGGCAAATATGTCAGGGAAGATTATCTTGTGGTAATTCTTCTTCTTTCTTCTTTAATTTATTTTTATTTTCATTTCTGGGTTTGTTTTGCTTTGTCATTTGCACTATTGGGTTTCTGTCGAAATTGAAAAAAAAAAGGAAGATAAATGAAGTGCTTTTATGACTTTTTAGGTTATTCATCACTGGAAAGATTAAGTGAAATTATTGATTGTTGACTTGGAATTCAATTGTATTTTTCGTTTTTGTTTCTCATGAATCTTCCCATATACATATAATTCAGTTTGTAGCTTTTTTCCCTGTTGGGTTGCTGAAATTTTGAGAAAATAAAATAGTGGAATTTGAAGAGTATTAATCCTGTTATTATACTTCTTTAGATAGATTGTTTGTAAGGTTGGCAAAACAAAATAAAAAATGGAAGGGGCTGGTGGAAAAGTACTGTATATACTAAAACCATATATATACAACAATCTTTTATATAGGTATAGGTATATGTATATGCATATGTATCCATATACAAAATAATTGTATATGGTGAAGTTTTGTTCATTAACAAAGTTATTATACATATTTGTACAATATTAAACTAAAAATCATTAGTAAAAAGTGGGTTGCGGCGACTAGGAGTAATATGGAATGACTATATATGTAACCAACATCTATGGAGGCAAATGTTTTTCAGTACCCATGCAGGAGCAGGGAATGAGGTGGACTAAGTCCTGCTTCCACCCGCAGCCTTGCCTCTGCTATTGAGAAATAGAATCAATTGATGAATAGAGGATACTAATTATTAATGGAAACTTTGGTAGGAGGATGCTTTTCATTTTCTGCTTTTGTCCATAATGAAATGGTGTATTATTGACTTTTGAAAATTGATGACTTTGATATTGTCATTTTGGGTGAGCAGAAAAAGATGTCATCTCAAGAAATTGAGGAGCTAGTAAGAGGGAGAGAAGAGTACCCATAATTATTGATTTCTATGCAACATGGTGTGGGCCTTGTATTTTGATGGCTCAAGAACTTGAAATGGTAAGCTTTATTTTAACTCTGGATTATTTATGAAAACGATAGGATGACTAATATTTAATGTTTTGTCTGAGTTGGTTGAGTTTGAGGTTCTTTCAATTTTGAACATATTTTACAGTAACCATCGAGAACTTGAAATGGTAACCTATCCCTATGTTGCTCCCACTCTTTATTTTCTTGAAATACATGTGTTCGATGCATATCCGGACTTGGGTATGAGGATATGACTCACCAAAAAGCATCTAAATACATGGAAAAAATTTACTCATGCTGGACGCTAATTGTATCTAATGCTCCCACCCAAGTCCGATTGACATAAGCTTGTCCAGTTGTCCTCCACCATCATGGATATGCAATTAATTCCTAAGCCTTTCAAATCATTTTAAGAGAATTTTCTGACTATCCTAGAACTTGTGCTACGTTTACATGTTGTCCGAATTGATAGCATTCATGGATAAGGATAGTATTTTTGCTATCTGAAGGACGTATCAGTTTGGCCTGTATCTCAATTTTGCGATAAAATTTTACCGGAATAAACTGCAATCATACTAATGTAATCAAGTAGAAGATGAAACTATGATTTCGTTTCTGCCAAGATCTGGTCTGGATGCGGTACTTACCAAAATAGATTAATTTCATATTACAGGTTATCGGTGAGGAAATTATATTTCAGATTGCATGATAGACTTTCTGGATCTTAGGACTGAAAACAAGCCCATGCACTAGACCATTGATGAAACCTAAAAAATGGGTAGTGGAAGGCAAGTCCATAACCTGAAACTTCCAGATATTTAGTTGGACTCATGTTATTGAAGTAGTTCCGTGAAATAGGACAAGTATAGTATGGGGCTTTTGTTTCTCTTCCAGAACTCTAGGAAGGTTTGTGACACTCATTTCTCTCCTTGAGAGTAGCCTTTGTGGTAGAACTAAAGGAGCAGCAATGTTATTGACATTTTGTACTACAGAATAGACTGCTAACTAAAGATGCTGTCGTGAGTTTTCTGCAAACATTTTTGACATAGCATGAACTTAAATGTTGGTGGTGGGTCCATTGAAATGGCATTGAAAAATGCTGCAGTTTTGCATTTAATGCTCAAGTAAGATGCTTTCTGAAATTTCTCAGTTTCAACACAGTTTTTAAAGTAGCTTATATGTTTTTGAAATATTTTGGGATGCCGATTTCTGGGAAAAGTGGCAGAAACACTGCCCTTAACTATGATATGTGCTAGAAAAAGTCTAGGAATCACCTTGCAGAACTTAAGGAACACTTTCCCCCATTTCTTCTCAAATTAAATTCAGACATTTGGTTGCATTAAACTGGGGTTTGCCTTTATATTCGGTTGCTTTGCTATAAAAAGTTTTGGAGTCAACTGGATTACTTATTTTTGTTAACTCACCTAAGTTTCTACTTGTTAACATGTAGGACCAGCTTGATTTGTTTGATCGGTTTGAAGATTAAATCAAGTATAACCGTTTAGTTTTTTCTTTCTCTTTTTAATCACAGCTAGCAGTGGAGTATGAGAAAAATGCAATTATTGTCAAAGTTGATACCGATGACGAGTATCAATTTGCGCAAGATATGCAGGTAAGTTTCAAGTAATATTTATTCCTCAACTTCTTTTTCACAATTTGTTTCTCTAGTTGTGGTCTCGACACTACATTTTTCTTAAATGTATCCATGTCTGACTCATATTCGAACAAGGTATGGGGGACATTACCCTCCCAGAACCCTTCAAGTATAGGGGAAAAGAACTTTTTAAAAAATGAACATATTCGTTGGATGCATACCCGTATCTGACACGTCCAAATCCAAGCAACCATTCACCTGATTAAAGTAGCTTCTTTCCAAATGTCAATTTGACTAGAAGTCTTCCAGTCATTTTAGTAAAGTAGTGAGTGAATGGAACTGGAAATTCTGTTGTACCAGGTTAGAGGGTTGCCTACTTTATTCTTCATCAGTCCTGATCCAAACAAAGAGGCAATCCGGACTGAAGGCCTTATTCCGATACAAATGATGCGCGATATACTAGACAACGAGATGTGAGAAGAAGACTGATTATTTACTGCATAACCGAATTAAGGTACCAGATTTTGCTTCAAAGTGTTAATATATATTTTCCGGTGCTGATTTGATGCACAATGTAATAGGGAAACTGTATGATGTTGTAGCAAACTTGGGATGGAGTTTAAACATATTTATGATCTAGTTGTTGTATAGATGGCATGTCAACTATCTCTTCTTTGTCAAAGGATTATAAACTAGTTTAATTGAGGGAATTGCGTTGAGATTTCGTTATCACTAATGTAATTTGATTATTTCGTTATCACTATTATTTTCTTAATCAAAGATAATTTTTTATGGTATACATCAAGCTTAAAAGATTAAAAAAGAAAACCCTTAGACTATATATGTAATTAAACTTAAGAGGATTAGAAGAAAAGCTGGAAGTGACAAGGTGATGAAGCTGCTGGTGCTGATGCCCTTTTGACCACTTCCTATGCTTTGCATATTTTGTTTCCATGGTTTCAAGAGTAAGAATGCAAAGCCCATTCCTACTGGACCTCTCCTCCAAGCAATGTAAAGAATAGATACTGTAAAAGTACGAAGGAAGCCTTTTATACTCAAGGATGGATTGTTTTATTGAAAAATGGATAAATTGGTTCTTGTGTATTTCGAAAAGTGCAAATTAGCTGATCTTAAATTTTTTTGTTAAATAATAATGTGAAAATTGCTGAAAATTACTTTTTTATGGGTAAACTATGAAAATTGGTGCATTTTGTTCTATTTTAGTCACCCAATTATTAATTTTTTTAATTTGGTTATTAAATTTTTCAAAATTAAATATTTTAATCATTCTGAATTAATGTGAGTTTTTTATATTAGTCTAGTAATAGAATTACACCTCTAATGTTTATATATTTTATAAATTTGATTTTAAATATACAAAATTTAACAAATTTAGCTCCCAAATGTTTACAAAATTTGTCATTTTAGTTCTAGTTCTAAAAAAAATAATAAATTTGGCATTCAACATTTACAAAATCTATCAATTTATTCTTAACTCTAAAAATTTAAAAATATTAGAAAAAAATATTTTTAGCATTTTATAATCTATTCGCTAACCCATGTGAGATATTAAAATAAGACAAAAAAATACCCTCATTGAGGTCACTTGTAACAAATTTTTTTACTACAATGTAGGTTTCACATTGGACTAGAGGTGAGCATGGGCCAGGCTGGGCTCAACTAAAAATGTAGTCCAGTTTGCTAGGCCCGGCCCAAAAAATGGGTTTAAAATTTTGTCCAAGCCCGATTCAGATAAAAATGCTAAAATTTAGGCCCCACTCGGCCCTTCCATATTAATTTTTATATTATTTTTAAATTATTTTAAAATATATATAATACATCAAAAATACTAAAAACATCAAAATAAATATTTCTCAACAAATTGAAAATAAATTTTAAAAAATATATATACTTAAATAACACTAAGGTAGATACAATTTAACAAGCAAATGTCTCTAAAATAATAATAAAATTAACAAATGTCTTTAAAATAATAACAAAATTAACAATAAAATAAGTTTTATACAATATCCAAACAATAACAACAAAATAGTAGCAACATAATAGTAAAATAGTAGCAAATAGAGAGAAAACAACAAGAAAATAATATTAAAAAATTATATTTTTTTGTCCTTTAGTGAATTCGGGCCGGGCTAGTCTAGGGCCAAAAATGCCTTACTTGAGGCCCGACCCATTTTTTAAACGAGTCTTATTTTTTTGTCCAAACCCATTTTTCGAGCCTATATTTTTACCCAAACCCTCCCACATTTCGGGTGGGCCGGCCCGACCCATGATCAGGTCTACACTGGACCAAACCAATTGATTTGGAATCTCTCTGGAATAATTAGCTATATTACCACCCGAACAGATAATGTTTTTAATGCCTTTATTTTCTTTTGGATCTTAATTTTTTTATTCCAACTTTTTAGAGTTGTTTTGCAAGTGACTTGAAAGAGGATATTTATTTTAATATCTCAAATAGGTTACCCAAATCTGATGGGTTTTGAGCTAATCCAACTTGATAGGGTCAGGTTTTTTTGTAGAAGTTGGGGGTCGAGGCAGGTTAATTTTTAAAAATAATCGGATCAAGTCGGTTTAGAATGAAGTCGCCCATCTTGCCCTGAGATATTTATGAAATTACCCTCTATACATATTTAATATTAATTAAATAAAAAATCTCTACAATTTATCACTACTTGTAACGACCTGGTTTTGAGTGGTACCAATAATTGCGATTTCAGAACCTCATTTTCGTAAATCAAGTCCTTAAATATTAAATAAGGATATTTACGGAGTTATTATATAGGTGAATTAAAATTTGGATGGTCAATTTAGCTGAAATTATAGTTAACTAGGGCCGAGAGACTAAATTATAAAGTCCAATTGCTATAGATTTTTAATTAGGAAAAGACCTGGAGACTTAAATTGTAATTAGCCAAAGAGTCAAAACAACAATTAGATCATGCTTAAGTAAGAATTAGTAGACTATAATGATGTTAGTTAATAAATTAATCAAATTGTGATTAATTAAGGCGAAAACATGATTAATTAAGTTAATTAACAAATTAACTTTAATATAAAAGGAAAATTAATTGAAGAAGGGATGAAAAATCATCTTCTCCAACTGGACAAAAAAAGAGAAACCAAGGAGGACGATGCCATAGCTAGGTTTTTAAGTATTTGACCCTTAATTCAAGTAAGTCCCTAGCTAATTTTGCTTTGATTTTTTTATGAAAATTGAATTATGGGAGCTTGAGCTAACTCATGTACTAATTTGTAGAACTGTTAAAGTTTAGAAAGTTACCATTATTGAGAATTAGATGAAATTGGTGTGAAATTGTTAGAAATAAAACTTAGATTAAGAAAAGGAATAAATTGTAAAGCTTAGTTGTTAGTTTAGTACATTAGGGACTAAATTGAATAAAATGAAAAAAATTTAAAGAATGTTGGTAGGAATAGCAAGTAGGAGGTCCCTAACAAAAATTTGTGAAATCGGATTTCAATTCAAAGTTTTAAATTGAAAGTTATGTTTGTCCTGGGTTTAAGGACTAAATTCAATAAATTGGAAAATATACTTGACTTTGTAATTAATTTCAATTTGAACTGACTTTTACAGTATTATATGTTTATGATTTTTGAGATAACACTGACACAGAACCGCCGAGGGGGAAAGGAAAATTGAAAGTCGTCGATGAGTAGCTCGAAAATTCAATTGTATTTCTATAATTCGGGACCAATTTAATTACTGTATATTCATGTTATTTTGCATCATATAATATAGAGGTGAATTGCTATTGGATTTTTGAATTGAAATGCTTCGGTTGAAAGTGATTATCAAGATAGAGACTAAATTGAATAGCATAGAAAAATGTATAATTTGATTGACATATGAGAATTTGTATGAAATTGAGTTGAAAACTGTTGTATTATATGATGAATTGATGGTTAACTGGATATGATAAAGTGTGATTTGAACTATATATAATGAATTGAAAATTTGGTTACCATATTAGCTGTTCGGACCGAGTTGGATATTGCTAGCATGCTATAGGGTTAGATTATTTGATTGGAAGCCATCATTTCTGGAAAACCCAAATTCGTAGATTGTACATATAAAGTCATCGTTGTCGGAAAACTCGAGGTGACAAAATAATCAGATTGTGAAAGCCATCATCATCGGGCAACCCAGAGTGACAGATTCGCATATCCATTTTGAATTCGTGTCTAGTTAATAGGGTTATAAATACTTGAATTGGTTAAATGATGTATGAAATGAAATGATATTGAATTGTGAAATACAGTAAGATACAAATGATTTTACAAAACAAATTGAGAACGAGCCATGGGGGTGGATTGACTGCTAATGAAATAATAGGCTCGAAAATGGTTAATTGTTATTATGAAATTGAATATACATGTGCCTACAGAAAATAATATGAAATATATTGGTACTATGAGAAATGAATGTGATAAGGTAAATTAGGTATGCATATGGTGAATTGTTATGTAAGATAGCTATATACAAGTTATGTATTCATGAAATTTTAGTATGAATATGTGTATGATTTGGACGCAAGTTGATTATATACTTGTCTATACATCAATGAAAGTGTTTTGGTATGAAATGGCATGAGATTAGGTTATAAATTGAGATTGTATGAAATATATGCATTGGTTTGCATTTGCTTATTTTGGCTTGAATTATAGAAATACTACTGAGCGGTATTTGGTTAGCGTACGGTTTGTTTTCTCCATGCGTGAGTAAAGTAGATTCCCGATAGATTGAGTAGTTGATCCAACATTTCGGAGGCAATCCCCCTAGTACAAAATATCAAGTTGGCATAGTACAAAATATCAAGTCAAGTTGGAATTTTTATTGTAATTATCAAGTTGGCATAATATAAAATATTAAGTTAAAAATATATAATTCCAAAAAATAATATTAGACAAATAATAATATAAGAAAACACAAACATTCTACAAAACTAATTTACAAAGATATTTATAATTTATATGCGAAAATATAAAATTCGACCAACAAATACAGATTAAAATATTTTTACAGCACCTCAAAATAAAACAAACATTTTAGACCAATTTTTATACGAAAATATAAAATTCAATCGACAAATAATACAGACTAAAATTGATTTACAGATACAAAAATAATACAAATATTTTGAATAATAGTTTCTCCACAGTTAGTCATATTCTGCTTGAATCAGGCATTGTTCGCCTGTCATATTCTTTAACCATAACTGGTCTACACAGTTCACTATCTATGGTGGAAGAAGTCATTTGACCCTTAATGGCATAACCTTTGTGGTTCAGGTGACAGTATATAATTCAACCCAAAAATTTGATTGTATACTCCCAAACACTACCATTTGCAGCCCACTACATCACACTTATTTGATGATACACTACCAAAATCAATATCTGCATTTGATAGTACACTCCCAAACACTCCCATTTTGTGGTACGCTCAACAATTTTTTTCTAATCAACTACAATATCACACCCTAAAACCTTCCATATATATAGATTAAATGGGTGTCAACCATTAGTGTTCTAGCATCCAATTTTTTTTCAAATCTGGTACAAAAACGCCGCCACCAATGTTCTAGCACCCAATTTTTTTCTCAAATTTGGTACAAGGATGTCGGCCATCAGGTCCAGAGAAAGCTAAAGCCGACCATCTAGTACCCCCAACCTTAAATTTTTTTGCCGACCATCTAGTACCCCCAACCCTAAATTTTTTTTCTAAAAAAGTAAGTGCCAGCCATTAGTTGGCCAGTACCCAAAAAGATTTTTTTTTAATCTGTAAATTTGGTGCTGGCCATTAGGATCCCTAAGCCCATTTTTTTTAATTACTCTTGTAAAATATATTAATATGGTACGAGTGGAAACAAGTATGACGGTGCCTACCATTTAGGTCTCACAGCCCTAAAAAATATTTTTTAAACACTTGAGAAAATTATCAGGTGATGATTGACATAAAAATCTAGGTGGTGCCGGCCATTTAAGTCTCCCACCCTAGTTTACAGTTCATTTCAAATTATTTTGGTGATTGTTTTTTAACTTAAATCATTTATGTAATTATTTATTTTTTGTGGCCATTTTAGTCAAACAGATGCAAGCGAATTTTATTCACGACTAGTGACATGTGAAGTGTACTTTCTTCAGTGAAAAGAGTATTCGAAGGAAAAGGGAAAAAAAATTGAAACTTCAATCAATAGCTTCAGGACTAGGTTCATAGTAATGCTTAGGGATTTTCAAGTAATAGGAGACACTATCGATAGAGAATATTGGATGAACAAATTGTCGTATTCCTAGTAAAGTTTTGCTTGGAAGCCTTCAATCCTCTAAATCGTATTATAGAACTTTTAATCAAATAAAAAAATTATCTATCAATAATTATATATAAAATAATAATAATTATATGACAACACCCAATTTACATGAAACTTCAGATGTTAAATTTTACTTCAAGAGCTACATGTTTAGATACATTGATCAATATATCTACATAGAGACATTGATAAATATATCTACGGACATTTGAATGCAAGTTTTGAGACCAAAGTTCAATGAAGTTAAATGAAATTTTTCGGCTGGAAGAAGAGATCAAGGCAGAGGAGCCATTGACTATGAGGACGAAGAAAAAATAGTCATGAAGAGTTCAACAGTTTTCAAGTTATTGAGAACTGTGAATGTTCACCAAACTTGAGTTGATCAAGTCAGACAAGAAGGTAACAACTCATAATATAGTTATTTTCCATTACTTTGGTTGATAGGTTTTCAAGGTTTAACTCAAAATATTTCCCAAGATTGTTGCTGATCTCGACTCCCAGTATTTGCTTAAAAATTATCATAAACATTAGAGGGCAATTTGGACTAATAAAGAGATTAGATTTATCCAAATTTAAGTACTGACCAGAGAAAGCAAATAAGAAATGATCCTGTCCTTGACAACTCTGCATTCTTCCAAGTATGCTGTGAAGAAAAGGAAGCTGTCATCAATAAAAAACGAGTGAGTTATTGGACTACTCCATCCGCTGACCTTGAAACCATGTAATTGTTTCACTTTCCTTAGGGCCATGGAATGGACATTGTGGCAAAGTGTGAACAAATATGTTGAAAGGGAATCCCCTGTTAGTTTCCTTTGTCACAAGTTACCAAAACAAAGTTTGTTCCATTTTAAGACAGCTCTCTTACATAGTTCAATCTTAGAACAGACCTGAAATGCCGGTGACCAAGCCTGCATCAGTTTTGTCTTATGACCTATCTTGCAATCAGGGTGCTGCAGCCATATGGCTTCGAATCTGTATGATCTGATTCCAAGGGGAGATTCAATACTTGAATAACCTCAATCTCAATCAAATCACTAATGTTTAAACAATGCCAAAAATCCTCTTTGCCCCTTGGTAGGTCAGAATTTACCACTTCCATTTTAAGACTTTGGTTAAAGTCTCAATCAAAAAAGAAATAATGTTAAACCTTTGGAAACGTAATTAGGCTGCTAAAGCAACACATCGAGGCGACAAAGCATGTGCTAACACAAGAATCGGTTCAATCGCTTGGACTTTTCAGTTTTATCATTTTTTAAAAGTATTTTTAAACACTGTAGTTATTATATTGAGATAATGATTAACAAACATATACATATGATTAGTTGAACCAAAGACAAGAGAAATAAACATTAACATATACGTATGATTAGTGGTATGGTTTTTAATAGGAAAAAATAAGGATAAATAACACCTGAGGTCATTAAACTATTAGTAAGTTTACATTTTGATCACTCAACTATAAAAAGTTATAAAATGATTATTAAACTAGTCAAAAGTTTTCATTTAAGTCATTAAGCTTACTAAGTACTAATAGTTTAGTGACATTGGATGTAATTTACCCAAAAAATTAATATGTTAAAATGTCATTTAATTATAAATAAAAAAATTTTATTGGTTCAATATTCGATTCAATCTTTTTATTGCTTTTAACCTATTTCTGTTTTGATTAATGCCCAATGAGAAAATAAAATAAAATAAAATAAAATAAAAAACACACAGATTTTACGTGTAAACCTTTTCGAGAAAAAAACTATGGGTAGAAGAGAAGAAAATTCACTATGTTGAATTCGAATGGTTACAAGAGGAATAGACTATGTCTATTTATAGGCTTGTAAAGCCATATTCTAGTAAAATTGAAACACCTTATTCTAATCAATATAAAATAGATGGAGTTTAATAAGGTTTAAAAAACCTTATTCTAAAATAAAAGAAAAGAAGTGTAATTTTATATAGATTTTGCTTTTATTTTAATTTACCACTGTATTTTATTTAAATAAGGATTCGGGTCATTTAATTCTAACAATCAATTTAATAAATCCTCTCTCCCCTCCCCCTGCACGGCAACGATAGTGTTTAAGTTCTTAAGGTTTTTAGGTGACTATGTGAATTAAGCCTTGAGCTTTGTTATGTATTTGTTTGGATTACTTTCTTATAAGAAAGATGAACACTCGACCAATAAGCCACAACATTGTAATTGAAGCTTAACTTTTTCAAAACTGAAATATCCTTGTAATGTTTATAATTTTGACTTGGGTTAATTGCACCAAAATCCTCAAATCATGACCCATATCCTAAATTGGTTGATGAATTTCAAATTTTTATTGAATTCACAAAGTATGAGTATTGTAAGAATCAAATACTTTCTTTAATCTAACTATTAGCTTAGGCATTAAATGGTCATTCAAATATGACCTAAAGCATATTTAAAATATATTGATCAAATTATAAATACATTATCTAATTTATAAACAGTTTGGATTCGAAAAGTATAGAAAATAGCCATCCTAAATTTTATTTAACACATCAAATTTAATTTGCTATGTAGTAAGTACATATATGTTTACAAGACTAGTTCATATGTTTAAATATGCTTCATATCATATCCAAACAGACTCTAAACACTTAAATTGACGAGTAAGCTAGAATGACCTAATTAATGTAACACTAGCACTTTAAAAATTCATTTAAAATGTTTCAAAATCTAAAGATCAGTTTGAGGGGGTTTGGTGAAATTAACCCTAAAACTTTATGCCAAAGTTTTGATGTTTTCTTTAATTTAAGGTTGAATCATTTTCAATCCTTTTGCTTTTGACTTGCTCCAAGGAGTTTTCATGTGGCTACTTAAATCAACAGAATGTTCAACGAATAAGTTATGAATTGTTTAACTTTTATTTGTTTGCGTTTGACTATGAGTTAAATAAATGATGATGAATACCATTTTGAGTATATTGAACTAGAAAAAGAAATCAAATCCAAATAAAATATACTTAGCTCATTTATATCATCAACAATATGAATAGTTCAAAATTTTCGTATATTGATTTAATGATTAAGGTGTTCATTATCTCAGGTGTAGTCCCAATATAAATCGCACTAATCGCATTGTTGTTAAGACTTTATCTTCCTCTTAAACTAATTAAGTTCGAATTTCATCTTATATTTGGGCTAATTAATTTGTTGGGTTAAGTTTAATTAGTTAATTAATTTGAATTAAATTATTCAATTAAATGTTTGTAACATTTAATTTTAACTTATTTTTTGAATATAATATAATTAATTATTATTTTATTAATATATGCGTTTTATTGTTTTATTTAAAAGAAATTTTAATTATACAAGCATAATTTATAGTTTTTTACAATATGTCATAATTACAATTACAATAAACTAGAATGCACAATCAAAATAAATTTATCATTAAAACTTTGAAGTCCGGTTTAAATTTGTCCTTTTTTTTTAATTATGAAATATGTGTATCGTTATTACATGAAACTAAAAACCATGAAATGAGAATAAAATCTCAACCCATTTTTCAAGGGTTAGTTTTTAATCTAATCGAGTAGAATTGATTTAAAAAAATTAAATTAATCGAATTGATAAGTTTTATTTTATTATATTAATTTAGTTTAATTTTTTTTTCAAATTGAATCCAATGAAATAAAATTTAAGTCCATTCAAATAAATTTATTTGAGTATAATTAAAAAAATTAAACCGATCATATTGAAATTTTATTGACAATGTAACTAAATTCCAAGTTAAAGACTTTCTTGTTAATTTTTATTCTTTTTACCCAAAAAATTCAAAGTTAAAAGAACAAAATTTCAATATATATTTAAAAACTCTTTTATAACAAAACAAAATAATTATTATGATAAACTTAATTTGATAACTTATTTAAAGCCTTAAATTTATAATTTTAGATTCTATTTTAAATATAAATAAATTAGCATTTTTATATATTTTAAAAATAATATTTATATATTTATAAAAATTTTAAAAAATTTTATATAAATATTATGAAAATTTGAAGATTATTTTCATTTTTTGTAATTTTGTTTTGAGAAACATCAATTTGCATTTTTCTAAAACTATCAATAACTTAAAAAAATATTTAAATTAGTCAAGTTATAAAATAGGACTTAAATTGAGTATGAAAAATTAAATTATTTATTCGAATTGATTAAAAACACGTATAACTTAAATAATTCCATTAAATTAATTCAAAATTTAAAAGTTACATAGTAAAAACTTAGAAAATAAACAAAAAATAATGACCAAGATGAAGGGAATATTCACAATTAATTTTATTTTCTATGCAATTTTCCAATTTTTTTCTCAAAAAATATAATGTATATTTATATGTAAGAAATAACTAATAACAAAATAATGTTAATGTTAATTGTATTGATACAAAAAGTAACGAAATAAAAAAAAAAATCATCAACATGTTGAATTTTTTTAGACACAGCAAAGCCGCCAGCAGCCGGCACAATTGCCGACCATTTTCCTATAAAACACGCGCTTTGTCACCGGTAGTTATAAAGAACTAGCAACCGCGTTGCCGACAACCTCTGCCGGGGAAAACGCCAAGAACATGAGAGCCGCCATGATCCCAACAGGAAAGAACAAAAGCACCAATGGCGGAGGCGGTAACGGCGGCAACATCAACGGGAGAAACACCATGGAGGCCGCCAAAGCCACCATCAACAGTAATCCCCCAATTCCAAAGCCAGAAAAAGCCATCGTACAGTTGCTTCCTTGTTGTTTTTGGTCGGATCTTGTCACCGTCGTCAAAACTCTTAGCATAATCTCACCAAAAAAAATGGCGACGAAATGATTACTTTTAGTAACGAAACTCGTTTAAAAGCTGAAACCCAATGTTGGACCACAGAAGAGAAAGTAATGGAGGTTTCCCGAATGAAAATTTAAGATAGGAAAGGATTCTGGATTTTGGGTTTGTTGGGAGAATAATGAAATTTTGAAGTGAAAATGGATGAGAGAATGTGTATATATAAATATATATAAATGAATGTGAAGTTGTATGATGGCTGCGTTAAATCTCAGCTGTTGATTCAGAGTTCAATCATGTCGTGTCGGTACTCTTGGACCAGGAAATTTTATGTTGAGTGTCCAACAAATTTCTATTCACTTTTGAAATATTAAAAATTAAATAATATTCTTTAATTATAAAAATATGTTTCAGATCCAGATTAAACTAGTTGATTGACAAGTTGAATTGAATTTCGCTTGGGTACTGAAGAGAGAAAAAAGAATTGGTTGATTCCTGAATTAATATAAATTAGTTGAATCAAATAAATTGTTTTATTAAATTGGATAAATTAATTAAATTAAAAATTAAAAATTTGATCAATTTAATTATCGATATAATTCTAAAAATATTAATATATTTATTATATCATCATGTATTTAAATTATTTTAGAAATTAAAGTTACAAATTAAAGAAGTTATTAGTAGTTGATTGAGCTTAATTTGGCTGGCATTGTTGTTATTGAAATAATTTTAAGGGTGTAGTTTCTGAGTGTCTTTAAACTAGTCTTTTATTTTTTATTTTTTTTATTTAAGAGTTTAAATAAAATATAAGTAAAAGTAGACATCGTATTAAAGAAATTATTAACGAGAGAAAATTTTTAAAAAGTAGAACATTATTA
Organism: Gossypium hirsutum; assembly: GCF_007990345.1. Taxonomy (NCBI): domain Eukaryota; kingdom Viridiplantae; phylum Streptophyta; class Magnoliopsida; order Malvales; family Malvaceae; genus Gossypium; species Gossypium hirsutum. The sequence goes on from NC_053433.1 coordinate 106,129,807, forward strand.
TTAGTGGTAAAAAATATTATTTAGTTTTTTAATTCTTGATTTTAAAATAATAAAATTATAAACATTCATGTAATTTTTTTTATTTTAATATTTTTTTATGAATTCACTAATAAAAATTATTTAGTTTATTGTCGGTGTAATTTTTAGACTCCGCAAATAGAATCATGTGTTGATAAGTGTTTTATATAAGGATATAGTAAAATATTGAAGAAGAAAAAAGAGAGACACGTACTAATTTTTTTAAAATTGCTTGTGAAATAAAAAAAATATATTGTCAGTGTATTAAATATTTATCTATTAAATTAAGGGAAAATATTTTGTACACCAAAAGTAGGATTGAGTTATCGGCAAGTATATTATATAATATAGTGAAATATTAAAAATATAATAATATAAAATAAATGAGATACATGAAAATTTTTTAACTATACTTGAGGAGTTAAAAGTATACATTGCTAGATCACTAAATACTAACAATTAAATTAATGTTCAATTAAATTTTGATACCAAATAATAGCGATAAACTACTCTACAAACAAAGATAAAATATTGTCATATATTCTTAAAAAATATTAATAAAATTATAATAGACAAGTATTATTTATTAAATCATACTTATAAAATTAAAAAAAAAAATTACTGACAATGACCAGAATAGTAACTCATAATTTAGTCCACCATTCTATTTTATTATAGATGTACAACGACTAAAGTATAAGAAGAGAAATTGAGAATTGCCAAGAAGGTAATAACACGATAAAAATGTGAAAAATCCCAATATTTGGAGCCTCTTTTTGCTGTTAGACATCAAAAACATTGAAAAAGTTGGATGATTTGAATTAACTTTAAGAAGGTAGAAATCAATATTCAAAGTATTTAATTCCGAAATTTTGGCACTGTTGGGTTGATTGGAAATTGTACCTGGGTTTCCTTAGTCAATTTGTCCGTCTAAATCGACTTTTAACACTTAATTTAGCCACCAGAATCATATGTCAATTTTCTTTATTTCGTGATGTCCTAAACCTTGTCTCTTTCCTTCGCCCTAACTTTTTGTAAATATTTTATTTTGAGAAACCCATTTATTTTTCCACGTGTTTAAAAGTTGGATGGTTTGTCGAGTTTGATGGGTCAATTTAGGTCGAGTTTATTTGGAGCAAGAGATTTTCATCTCGGTTTGTATTAGTTTTGATAGTGTATATGTTTCTCGAATTTAAAGGGGATAAAAATATTATAAAATTATTTATATTATAAGTTAAATTATATTTTATTTTTTACTTAAAAATAGATAAATTAGTTTATTACATAAAATAAAAAATAAATTAATCTTTCTATTAAAATTTCTATTTATTTTTAACTGCTTAATATTGATCTATGTATATTAGCATGAGATATCATGTGTAACGATTTGATTATTCCGTTAGTCACGTTAATTTTTAATAGTAGATTTGAAAGAAAATTTTTAATAGAATAATTAATTTACTCTTTGATCTTATGTTTAAAGAATAATTTACTTATTTTTTGAATAAAAAAAGTAAAATGCAATTAGACTTCTAATATATTTATATAATATTAAACCTCAAAGTTCACGCACTTAAAAAATTACTAAAATATCTTTATTTTACAAAATTAAAAATAAAATAATATTATTATCTTTTCATATTTTTAATAAAATAATATCACAGTAAAATTTTAACTTAATAAATATGAATTTAAAACCTTTGAATATAATTAATCATAAAAATATATTTATAAGAGTAAAACAAGTAGGCAGGTTGGGGTGAATTCAGGCCAGAGGAACTTTTTTTAAAAAAAAATTCCGCTACATGGGAGCCACGTCTTCTCCTTCTAGAGAAATTAAAAAAAAATCAAATTCCTAAAACTAATTAAAATTAAATATAGTAAACAATATGCTCAAATTATTGACAAAGCCATATTTGAATTAAATTATTAAAATAAAAAGATATTAATTTTTATAGTTTAATGTTCAAAATTTTAAAAAGAAAATGAAATTGAATTGGGTAATCAAACAAGATGTTTAGTTAAAATAATTAATCAGAAATGTTTGAAAATAGAAAATACTTGTCAGTTATCAGTCACATTTTCTAATAAAGCTTTAGTTAAATCCTTACTATGAATAGTTCCTAAGGAATTTGATTATATCTACAATTCTTAAGCTAAAATAGAAGATATTTTGGAATTCAGTTATAGTTAGACTCCTTTGTAACAATTATTTTCTTTAACAACATTTTGTTATAATATTTAAATTTTTAGTAGAATCGATATTTTTTATTTTATTTGAATAGCAACATCTATAATTATAAAATGTATATTTTTATTTAATTAATCTCTATAAAAATTAATTATTTCAAATTTTAAATTATAATGATTTTATATAAACAAACATATTAATTATATTTTATTAAATAAAAATAATTTTAGTTAAAATATTATTTTAATAATATATTTAAATTTCACATAAAAATTTATTAATTATATTTATTAAATAAAAAAATTAATAAGTGGAATTAAATATATAAGTTAAAAGTTTCAACTATTAAGCTTTTGAATAGCCTACAAGAGAAAGCTGTTGAGTTCCCTTTGGTTCAAGATATGGATTGAATTCTTCGCCAATATATATAAGTGTTATATTACCAGAATGAAATCTACCAACTAAGTTACCATTAAAAACTTATTTAATTAATTTTTAAAATTTTATATTGGTGTTTAAATAGTTTCATTTAATTTATTAATATAATACAATATAATTAAAAATTTCAATTTAAATATAGTTTTATCTTTTATAAGGTAAAGAAAATTAAGTTTATAACAATCATCTTTTTATTACATCCAAATATTGTTATAGATTATAATAGACAAAATCTTGATAGATAAATGGGATAGAGAAAATTAATTGTATTTTGAATTGTCTTCCAGTAAAACTTTGGTATTGTTGGTTAAGGTAGAGACTTGAGTCTCACCATTCTAATTGTAATATGGGGTCTTTAATCTCAACATATACATATGCCATGAAAGGGTTTCGTCCGATTCTCTATCTGCTCTATTTTATATCAACAGTGAAAATATCAAAAGAATTTGGATTATTAGAATTTAATATTTACATAATTTAGTTTGGATTATTAAAATTTAATATTTACATCAATCAATTTCAATCAAATTCCGTATAAGGTTAAAATAGAAGTTGTTCAAATTGGAGTAAATCGAAATTCTTGGTGTCCAAGACAAAATCAAGTTGGAACGTTGGATTCAACTTGTTTCGTCTCCCTAGTTACTGCTTTGCAAACAAAATCAAGTTGGAAAGTTTGGATTCAGTCCAAATTCAAACAAAATTGGTTAACTTTGCTGATTATAATTTAATTACATAGAATGATGTATTTTTATTATATATGTTTGTATGTAAAAATTACATGTTTAAAATATAGGTATGCGTTTATAAATAATATATAACAAATAATAATATGGACATTTTGAAATTAATAATAATAACAATACATTTACAAATGTACGAAATTAAATTGGGAGTAAAAAAAAATTAAATAGATAAATGTATCATATAAAGCATAATAAATGTATATGAATTATTTATAATGGTATCGTTTTTTTATAGTACGTCAAACAATTATCACCTTATTAAAAGAAAATTTTAATATTAAAAATTAAATTATAAAAAAATTAAATATCAAATTGACTTGTCCCATCAACTCAATTAATTAATTATATAAAAATATAAAAAAAACACCATCAAATTAATAATAATCATTCATGTATTTTAATATTTTCCCATATCAATTTGAGAATCTAATTACCCATCACCTACATAAAATTTTCAAATTAATTTATATTCATATCAGACAGTCATGATTGTTGAAGCTTTTTTTTTTTTTACCTTTGAGTAAATAATTGTTGAATTTTTTATATAAAAAATATTTAAATTTTACGGGCATAATCCATTATGTAAACGAATAAAGTATAAAAAACAAAAACATATAAAAGTTAAAATACGTGACTATATGACCACAAAAAACAAAATGATGGTAAGATAAGATAAACATGTGAATATATATATATATATTCATATATATATTCGTATAAGTAGTGAAAGGAGGAGGTGAGAAGTAGCAATCCATAATTTAAATCTCTTATTTAAACACACTTGTGGAAAGTCCCAAAAAATCCATTTTATTATTTAAAAAACAATAAATTCTATTCTCATGATAATATTTATATAAATTAAAAGTAATATTTATATTAAATAAATAATAATATTAAGTGGAATAGAAAGAAGTGAAGTTCGAAAATGCTCCCAAAATGGAAGAATGTTGGGGGAAGGTAGCAAAGAGAGGAGGACAGCAAAGTCGTACACAAAGCATCTTAATTCAATGAATAGGGGTGCGTGTGTGTGCAGGCCGAAGACGAGTGAAGAAAATCGACGTAGGCGCGTCTTTCGGTAGTGATAGCTGAGAAAGATTCATTTACTTTTCAGTAATTGAAGTACATCACACGCAAGTTGGCCGTATGCCACTCGCTAACCTACCAACTTTCTGTCATTCAAGATGCACCGAATCTGAACCCACCTCGCTATCCCACGCCTTTTACATTTTCTCTCTTTTATTTTTCTCCCAACCCCACGTAATAAAATATTTATATTATTATTTAATTTGATATAACGATTGAATTAAATTTTAATTCGATGAGAAAAATTATAAAAATAATTTTTATATTTAAAATAAATTATATTATTTAAAAGTATTTTAATTTTTTTATTTTAATTAATTTGAGATTAACTTAAAATTAATGATAATATTATGATAAATAATTATTTAATATTTTTTAATATGATGTACTTATATGTTTACATTTTATTTTACTCAATACTTTAATCATTTTTTTCATTTTAATATGCTACATACTTTATATATTATTAATAATTAATTTTAAATCATATGTTTTATTATTTATCATATATTATTTTTAAATTAACATTTATATTTTAAATAAATGATTTCCATACATATACATATATAATAAAATTTCTTAGTATAAAATACTACTAATTTTAACTAAATCCTTCTAGATATTGTATCGGTAATCATTTTTTTCTTACTTTGTCACTCGTGTAGTTTCGTTTTACCCTTCCATGGAAACGTGTCTTATGATTGTAGACAATTTTCATTGCGCCCTTTGCTTGATTAAAGTTTAGCTTTGGCTACCAATTTTTATTACGCGCATTTGCTAGTAATTTTCAGCCTCCTTCACTTGGGTAATCTTGCTTTTAATCACCTTTTCTGTTAGCTCGTCTTCTTCTAGATGATGCATAGAAGTAATTATGTATTGAACTTTGTTTTAGCTTATATAAATTATCATTTTCTTTTTCGATCAAAAAAATTAAGAAAAAATAAAAATATTGATCTTAAAAAACCACAACATATTTTATTGAAACAAGATTTGTCAAAAATCATTTTAATTAAGTTTTATTGGACACTTATAATATCTTCTTTCCAAAAGGAAATTTTTAATTTTTTTTTTAAAAGTCGATTGAGTCTTAGCTCGATTGGCATTGATATTGTTGTTAAAGCAGGAGGATGTGGGTTCTAGTACGTTGAAGTGCATTGTCCTCCTATTTATGAGTTGGGGAGGTGCTATGGGTAGTTCTAGGTATTGTCTAAAAAAGAGCAAATACGATTAAAACCTATAATGAGATTGTTTAAAAAAAAACTTTTGAAAAAATAATTTTTGGTCTATGTTGAAACCTTTTTTGAATTGACTTTTTATTTTAAAATGAAAATGGAGTCACCACCAATCTTTTTTTATTACATGTGATCAGACCACTTCAAAGTTTTGTCATTTTAATAAAATGTTAGATTTATTAAAATTATTTTCGGTCTACAAAAGTTTGGGAAACGGGTTCGAGATTTGGTTACGTATGAGGAAGGATTAAAACCCTCATAATGCCCAAATTGGCACCTAATTGGTTAATTGATGTCTTAGTGTAAAGAATTGAAATTTTGAAGAGAATTTAAAATACGATTCCTCTTTACATAATGTTATTTGATTAAAATATCACTCAACTAAATTAAATTTTATGAAAAAGGGCCTTATTTCGAGTTAATCGAGAAGTAAAGATCATACCCCGTAAGTTAGCATACAATCCCTCAAATTCTCGAAAACCAAAATAATCACCATTTGATCGTTACCTAAATCTTGTTTTTTTTTGTTATTTTAAATAGGATATTCTATTACTTCTATTCTAGGAAGATGTCATATTCCGTAAGTTAGGTGCACGACTTCCTCAAATCCCAAAAATAATGAACATTGCCTCGGTTTTAAGTATTTTCTATACGTTAAATAAAACGAAGGTAACCTTTTTTTAAAACGATATGCATTTAAAAAATCGAATGAATATGTCGTAATATGACACATGAAATGATGATAGCAAAATAAAACGAGATAACCATGTAGGTAAAAATGAGAGGATGATATTAGGGTAATTAATAAAAAGACAAAATAAAATAAAATAAAATAAAATAAAATAAAAATAAAACATGTTGATAAATGACGATAATAATGCAACTATAGTAGTAATGAGAATATCGATTTATAATAATAGCACTAATCATATAATAATTTTTATCATAATAATAATATGAATAAATAAAATAATGTTAATAATAATAACAAAGGTAAAATAAAAATAAAATGTATAAATGAAAGGAAATGTAAATAACATAAATTTAAGTGTTAAAATAAATGACATAGTAAATAAAGAGACAAAATTAACCAACTGAGGGATTAAATTGAAATTTAAGTGAAAATTAAATTAGAAATCGCAAAATAAATAAAGAAAAGGGAAAATAAAGGACTAAATTGAAAGTTTAGTGAAATCTAATCTCTAAATTAAAAAAAAGGACATAAAGGACTAAATTAAAATCCGATGCAAAAGTTCAAGGACTTCAAGGACAATTAATCCAAAAAAGTACACGCATCATTCCCTGAGGGGTCAGCGGTCTAAGGATCAAACTGAAAACGAATCCAAATTGAGTGGCATAATTTCTAAAAAGAAGAAATAGTGAAATTAGGACCAGATTTAAAAAACTTAAAAGACAGAAGGACTAGGGCCATAAATAGACCCTTTCGACAAAAACGCACTGATCCTAGGGGATCCGAATCGGGTTGGTGGGTCAGACCTGAAACGGCGCCGTTTTGGCGTCTGAAAGTTAAGCCCAAAACGACGTCGTTTTGTAGGGCTATATAAGTAAAAAAATGTTTAAAAATTCACTTGCTTCAGTTTTTTTAAAAAGAACATTCCCTTCCTTTTTTTTCTCTGAAGTCTTTTTTAAGCCGGTCATGGGAGCCACTGTAGCTCTGCCGCCTCCGGTGGCCAAAAAAATTTCCAAAATACCCCCTTTGACTCCCCTTTTCACATAGAACTCTGATTCGGAGTCGAAACTGGCAGAACTATAGCCATCACTCTAAAAAAGGAGAGAAAACCTTTCGATTTTCTTCTCTCCGATGAAGCCTTCAATGAATCCTTATGGATTCGGAGGTCTTTTGCATCGGAGAAGATTGTCTTTCCTTGGAGACAGAGTCCTCACCCACCCACAACGACGGAAGACAAAGCGTCAGGTAAAAATCTAAACTTTTTATTTTATTTTTTTCGAAATAAAGAAAAGGCAAAATAAATGAACCACTTTTGTTTTGTTAAGAAACTCTGTTGCTTTCTCCATTTTTTTATTCAATTTTTTTAATCTATTTGATTGTCTCTAAAAAACATTATATGGCTTTTATGGCTTTTATAGCTGAATGTGTTACATAAGACTATTATTTTTCATTTTCTTTTCTATTGTTCTTTGTGTGTTGCATTTATGTCCTTGTTTTTTTCTTTTTGTAGGCGTCCATGGTCAACGATGGCGATGGGAGTCACACCTTTTCTATTTTGGTGCAACAGTGGCAGAGAAGGCATTAGGCCTCGGGCGACGCATCGGTTGACATGGCAAAGAGCAGCGGCGCATAGGGGTTTAGGGTTTTTAATTTTTTGAAAAAAGTTTAAGTTGTGGGCTTGGGCTTTGATTGTTAGGGTTTTTGTATTTGGGCCATTATTTTTGTGAATAGATTTTTTATTTTATTTATTTATTATTATTTTTTGGTTTCTGTTTGGGCCAGACGAAATTAGGTCCTTACAGCTACCTCTCTTTTCTCGTTGTCGTGTAACGGGAATAAAGTAAAGACTTTAAGAAAGACCAATTTTGTCTGGTCTTGCCGAATCTCGACTTCTTTGGTGCTTCTCTTTTTCAAGTAGCCCACTCTTTCAGTCCACTGGTTACTCTACTTTACCACATCTGTTTCACTATAACTTTAGGAAGGCAAGATGGCTTCATCTTGCTCTATTGCAACTTCAAAGAGATAATATTTGTTGTTGTAGCCTCATTCTAACCTACTGCAACTTCAGGGGTATAGGAATTGTAGTTTTAATCTACTCCATTGTAACTTCAGGGAGATGAGATTCGTAGCTTTAATCTGCTCCATTGCAACTTCAGGGAGATAGGATTTGTTGTTGTAGCTTCATTCTAATTCACTGCAACTTCAGGGGTATAGGAATTATAGTTTCAATCTACTCCGCTGCAACTTCAAGGGGATGAGATTCGTAGCTTCAATCTACTCCACTATAACTTCAGGAAGATAAGATTTGTTGTTGTAACTTCATTCTAACCTATTGCAACTTTAAGGGTATAGGAATTGTAACTTCAATCTACTTCGCTGCAACTTCAGGGAGATGAGATTCGTAGCTTCAATCTGCTTTACTGCAACTTCAGGGAGATAAGATTTGTAGCTTTAATCTATTCCACTGTAACTTTAGGGAGATAAGATTCGCTATGGTAGATTCAATCCGTCCCACTACAAATTCAAAGGTGTAAGATTTGTAGCTTAAATTTGCTCCAGTGCAACTTTAGAGAGATAAGATTTGTAGTTTTAATATGCTCCACTGCAACTTTAGGGAGATAAGATTCGTTATGGTAGATTCAATCTTTCCCACTGCAATTTCAGAGGTGTAGGATTTATGGTTTCATTTATCTGTTACACCGTTCTCTAAAGGACATGACCTGTAGAATCCATTTCATAGGCCTATATTTATGCCAGACGATTAGGATGTTATGATCGGAATGAATCAAATGTTCCTAACTAGTATGTATATGAATGATATTTGTATGAATGTAGAATGTCATTTTCGAGAATGATCCCCTTTTTAGTGCTTAGGTTGACATTGCTCGTTGTTCGTCAAGGTTTTATCACTGATGTGTTACTACGCCTTCTTGTTTAGATCTGGTATCTTTGACAGGAAGCTCGAAGAAGTAATCACAATTTAGACTATTCATTCCCAAATATTTCCAACCCTTAGATTTGGTTAGTTCTAACTAGTGGTCCTATTTCAAGTCCTTGTACTATTTAGAAAACTTTCAGAGCAATATGCAAAAATCCTTTTACTTGAATATTGTTAGTCCATTAATTATTATTTCAATGTAAAAATGCTTGAAAAATGTTGTAACAATGGAAAAGATTGAAACTTATTGGGAGCAAAGCTTGAAGTGAATAGATTAATCAAAATAGCAAACGTTGCTAAAATACAAAGTGAGTAAGATGAAATTAGGCACCTCAAATATCGCAGTATGAGCTTCTCTGCGCAAACTTCTTGAGGACCATTTTGAGTCTGATATGTGGTTAGGAGATCTATAGTACTTTGTTGGTGCCCTAAGATGTAACGTTTCTCCTTTTGAGAAGACACGACTACCACATATTAATCTTCAATCCAAATTTGAGTTGCCATTTCTTGGGTTTTCAACTCAAAACTTATTTGGTCTCAAGGCGCCCTTTGTGAGTTTTCACCTTGGTCTCTCCTTTTTTTAGGTGAAGTATTTCTTGACTGAATCTGAATTCATAGGATTGGACAAGTTTTTGCCATCCATCTCGGCGAGAATTAAGGCTCTTCCAGAAAAAGCTTTCTTTACTACATAAGGTCCTTCCCAATTCGGCATCCATTTTCCTTTGAAGTATTTTTGTATGGGCAAGATATTTTTCAATACTAGGTCCCCCTTATGAAATTCTCTGGGACGAACCTTCTTGTCATAAGCTCGCATCATTCGTTTTTTGTACATCTGACCATGACGGATAGCTTTCAACCTCTTCTCTTCAATCAAGTTCAACTGATCATATCGAGATTGGATCCATTCTACTTCATCTAACTTTAACTCTGAAAAAAACTCAAAGAGAAAAAATCTCGACTTCAATAGGCAAAACCGCCTCTATTCCATAAACCAATGAGAAAGGCGTTGCCCGGTGGAGGTTCTGACAGACGTTAAATAAACATAGAGGGCAAATGGTAACTTCTCATACCAATCTTTATAAGTTTTTGTCATTTTTCCCACGATCTTCTTAATGTTCTTATTGGTTGCCTCCACTGCACCATTCATTTTTGGGCGATATGGTGATGAATTGTGATGTTTAATCTTGAATTGACTACAGACCTCCGTTATCATGCTGTTGTTCAAATTTAATGCATTGTCAGATATAATTATTTTTGGCATTCTATACTGACATATGATTTTTCTTCAAGAATTTTCTGACTGCCGACTTCGTGACATTGGCATAGCAAGCGGCCTCTACCCACTTGGTGAAGTAATCGATAACCATAAAGATGAATCAATGCCCATCGGAAGCTTTTGGCGAGATCAACCCGATGACATCCATGCCCCACATATAGAAAGACCATGGAGAAGTTATAACGTGAATAGGTGAATGGGGCACATGGATTTTGTCTCCATAAATCTAGCACTTATGACATCTCTTAGCATAATTGATACAATCCCCTTCCATGGTGGACCAATAATTTCCAAATCTCATTATTTACTTGGCCATTGTAAAATCATTAGCATGTGTTCCGCAAACATCCTCTTGGACTTCTTCCAAGATTTTCTTGGCCTCAACATTAGTAGCACCTGATCCTTTCTTATTTTATATAGGATCTCCCCATCTAAGACATAATCATTGGCCAGTCTCCTTAACGTTCTTTTATCATTCTCGATTACCTGATCAGGGTATTCACGATTGTTTACATATCGTAGTATATCATGGTTCCAAGGTTGATAATCATTTTCTTCTTCCTCTATGTTGTAACAATGGGCTGAAGCCTCACAAATATTTATTTGGATAGGTTTTATGTCCTCTTGTTTGTTCACTTTGACTATGGAAGCTAAGGTAGCCAAGGTGTCAGCCATCAGATTTTCATCTCGCGGGAGGTAGCAGAAGGTGATGTCATAAAACTCCTTAATTAACTCAAGGACTGGCCTTCGATTATTGATCAGCTTAGGGTCTCTCGTCTCACATTCTCCTTTGAGTTAATAGATCACTAGTGCAGAATCCCCATATACCTCCAGTACCTTGATATTGTGTTTTATGGCTGCATGGATACCCATGATGCATGCTTTATATTCTGCCATGTTATTTGTGCAATCAAAATCAAGTTTGCTGGTAAGAGGATAATTATCTCCATTTGGGGATATCAGGACTACCCTAATTCCATTACCCATAGTGTTTGAGGCTCCGTCAAAATTTAGTTTCCAGGGATATTCTTATTGAGCAACTTCTTCAATTGTCACAACAAACATCAGATCCTCGTTTAGGAAATCAAAAGTTAAAGGCTTATAATCCTCTATAGCTTTGCTAGCTAGGAAGTCCTCTATTGCACTCCCCTTTCCTACCTTTTGGTTTACATAGATTATATCAAATTAGGAGAGAAAAATTTTCTACGAACCATTCTTCCACTTAAAGCAGTCGACTCCATTATGTACTTTAGAGGGTCCATTTTTTAGATGAGCCAAGTTGTATGGTATATCATATATTATCTCAGTCTCCGAGTTGTCTAGATTAAGGCTCAACACAACTTCTCAATTGGCGAATATCTTGTCTTACATTCAGTAAATTTCTTACTGAGGTAGTAAATCACTTTTTCTTTCCTTATTGACTCATCATGTTGGCCAAACACGTATCCCATAAAATTCCCAAATACTGCCAAGTACAGTATTAGTGGCTTATCTAGGCTAGGTGGCATCAGCATTGGGGCATTGGACAGGTAATGCTTGACCTTATTAAAGGTCTTCTGGCATTCCTCATCCCATACACCTGGATTATGTTTCTTAAGGAGACGGGATATGAGGTCGCATTTCTTGGTTAGTTGTGAAATGAACCGGGCGATGTAATTTAATCTCCCTTTTGAGAGTGTGGCGGGGGCAACTCCTATATAGCCTTGACTTTATCCGGTTTGATCTTGATCCCTTTTTCACTGACTATAAATCTTAACAATTTTCTCAACGTGACCCCGAAGGTACATTTTGTTGGATTCAGCTTTAGCTAGAATTTTCTCAACTTTAAAAATAATTTTCTCAGAACTTGTACATGCTCATTTTCTGTTCGACATTTTGCGATCATATTATTGACATAAACCTCAATTTATTTGTGCATCATATCATGAAACAAAGTTACCATGGCTTTTTGATACGTCGCTCCTGCATTTTTCAGTCTGAATTGTATCACTTTATAGCAAAATGTTCCCTACATGGTTACGAATGTGGTCTTTTCCATGTCTTCAAGATACATATTTATCTGGTTGTATCTGAAGAAGCCATACATGAAAGAGAACAGTGAATAACCTGTCATGTTTTCCACTAAAGTATTGATATGAGGCAACAGGAAATTATCCTTCAAGTTGGCTTTATTTAAATCGCTGTAGTCTACATACATTCGTACTTTCCCATCTTTCTTTGGGGCGTGGACTATAGTGGCTACCCACTCCGAGTATTTAACCACTTGTAAAAAACCAGCATCGAATTGTTCCTTGACCTCTTCTTTTATTTTCAACAGGACGGCGGGCCTCATCCTTTGGAGTTTTCGTTGAACCGGCTTGCATGCTTCCTTTATGTGAAGCCGGTGTACCACGATATCAGTACTTAGACCAGGCATGTCTTGATACAACCATGCAAAGACGACTTTAAATTCTTAGAGTAACTCAATGAGGTCTCGCTTTGTTTCTGTCGTGATGTAAAATGTGATCTTCAACTCTTTCTTTTCTTGTTTGTCTCCTAAGCTCACAATTTCTACCGACTCTTTGTAAGGTAAGATTTGCTTCTCATATTGTTCTACCATTATTAACAAATCAGGAGATAGGTTACAATCTCAATTATCTTCAAAGTCCTAAAGTTCATCTGGACACATATCCTATTCAAAAGGAGACTCTTAGTCAGCAGCAGCGTCGTTCGTATCATTGATATCTGGAGACTTGTTATAAGAATAAAAGTAAACCCAAAGAATAAATGAATTTAAGAATAATTATCTGTGTGGTATGAATATGAATGAAATGGAAAAAATAAAAGAATATTTTCCAAATGAGACACAAAGATGTATTTTATTGGAATAAAAATAGTGGACATATGCCTTTTCACAAAAGGGTTCCTATTGCTCCCAGCCTTAGAGCAATAAGTGTGTTTTGAAAGTTATTCTGAATTAGTTCTAAAAATTACATGGATCTCTTCTACAATCCAATTGTTTAGAACACTTTTGGGGATATAAAGACAAATTCCTGATAGGTTTTATTCCCTAATTTCTTCTTTGGATATGGCATTGATGCTCAAGTTTCCCAACATTCCTTCTGCAATTTCTTTTTTTGAAATTTTTTGTTCAGGATAAATGATTTCTCCTGACACGAACGTTTTAGATATATGGGGAAAGATCATCAATTCTCATTTGACCTCTTCCCCGTTTAGTTGTGCTCTTTTTTTCTTTCTTTCTTCTCTTTCAGTTTCTTCTTCTTCTGTCTCGCATCTGGTTTGTCTATCAGTATTGGTGCCTCAACTCTTCGTTAAAGGTATTTTCCAAGTCTTCTTTCAGGCAAGGCTCATTTCCCAACCGTTATTTGTAGACTCATTTCCCAAGGCCTACCCAACAAGTAGTTATAAGAGGGTTTGATATCCATTACCAAAAAGTCTATCTCATACGTGTTTGGACCAATTAAGATAAGTATTTCAATCCTCTCCATCATCCTCCTTTTTGTACCATCGAATGTTCTCAATATATTTTGGCAAGTTTTCATGTGAAAGCTATCCACTAGCAATCTATTCAAAGTGGGAAGAGGCAAGATGTTCAGCGCAGATCCATTGTCAATTAACACTCTTGGCAATGTATATCCTTTGTAGCAGGTAGTGATATGTAGAGTATTCGTGGATCCCATGACCCTTGGAGGTATTTCATCATCATTGAAGAATATAAAATTTTCGGCACTTAGATTGTTAACCAAACAATCTAGCTTATTTACAGAAATATTATCAGCGACATAAGTTTCATTTAACGCCTTCATCAACGTGCTACGATGTGTTTCTGAGCTGAAGAGTAAGGCTAATACTAATATGTGAGCTGGTTGTTTGTGTAGCTGTTCTACAACACTATACTCGTTATGCTTCAAAAACTTCAAGAATGTCTTAGCCTCATTCTCAGTTACTGGCTCATTAATAAGTGATTCAAGTCTAGCCATCTTTTTTTTCTTATGCTCAACTGCCAGGGTTTTTTCCATTAATGGACTCGATTCTCGCACTTATAGGGTCATAGCGCCTCCTACTATGCGTAAAGAAACCATATCCTAGCCCTCTTCTGAAATGCCAACATAATTCTCCTCTCCCGAGATGATCACGTTGAAATCATAATTACATAGAACCCTTTTGCTATCCTTGTAGGAAAAAGTCACGGGTTTTTGAAATATGACTTTTGGCGTAGCTTGTGTTCCCACTTCATTACTTCTTGGCCGAGAAATAATCACCACTGGGTGATTGACTTGTGAACTTTCTCCATTGATCATTCCTCTGAGGCGTAAACTTCTCCTCCCTCTGAGCCCTTGATGTCTACAAAGAATTCCAATTCTTTATTATCCATCAAACTTTGAACTAGAGATCTGAATTCGGTGCACTCCTAGATCGAATGACCTTCTTTAGCGTGGAACTCACAGTAACACCTCACTCCTTTGGGCATCTTCTCTGAATCTTGAATGATTAATCCCATGTCTATCATTTTTTGTCAAACCCACTTAAGTGGGGATTTCACCTCTGTAACATTAATTTTGGTCCTCTTGCCTCCACTCTCGATTATCGTATTTACCTTTTGGTCAGGATGACTGGGTAACGGATTTCCTGCCACATTAGGTCTTGAGGGATCATTGAACCTTACAATCCCTATCTTTATGAACCTCTTGATCAACTTCTTCAATGTAGTGCAGTTCTCAATCAAGTGTCCTATTATTCCTGCATGGTATTCGCATTGAGCATTCATATCATACCACTTCGAAAACGGAGGTTGCATGGGTTTTAAGTAAAATAGGGATCCCACATGTGCATTGAACAAATTCTGATATAACTTTCTATAGATCATCGGGATATGTGTGAAATGAAGTTTTTTTCTTGTTTGGCATTGCGTTAGATTCTTGCCTCGAAAGGCCTTGATAACTGGTTGTCATGGTCCTTTGTTGGCCTACAGTAACCGATTTTAAATATCTCTTATTATACACATTCGCGGTGTTTACTTCATTTTCTTTCTTTCTCAGGGTAGACCTTTTAGCATTTTCTTCTGCATCTATTTTTCCACTCCTTACTGTATTCTCAATCATTTCTCTAGACATTACTATATTTTAGAAGCTCTTGGTAACACTACTCAGCACATGGTTAATAAACGAGGGTTTAAGAGTGTTTATGAAAAGCATTGTTGTCTCCTTCTCCAAAAGAGGTGGTTGAACTTGTGTTGCCACCTTTCTCCATCTTTGAGCCTATTGCCTAAAGCTTTCACTTTACTTTTTCTCCATGTTTTGTAGTGTAATTCTATCAGGTGTCATATCGGTCACATGGCTGTATTGTTTCATGAAAGCCTGTGCCAAGTCTTTCTATGAGTTGATTTTGGTACGGCTTAGTTGATTGTACCATTTGGTGGTCGACCTTGTCAAACTATCTTGGAAGTAATGGATTAACAATTGGTCGTTATTGACAACTAGTCTAATTGTATTTTTCGAATTCTAGAGTCTTGAATTTTGGTAGGAGCACTAGATCTTAGACTAAACTCAATTCCTTAGCATCAACCTCAATTTTCTAACTTTTTTGGCAATTCTACTATTACTCTATCCATTTCTGCCTTGTCGTCCAAATCTGGATCAACGAGGTTGGTCAGATTATCTCCGGGATTAGAACTTGAACCCATTGGGTAATTCACCGGTGCTGAGGTGCCGGCCTGGTATTGTTGTGGTCTTATGGTAATGGGTACCCTTTGTGGATATGTATCTGGTTGGGCTTTGATATTCACTAGGGTAAAGCCTCGGGGCATGTGAGGTCTTCATTATTATTCCCAGAGTTAATCACAGTACTTTTCCCTTTTTCAATCCCTTCGGCCAGTAACTAGGTTAACTGGCTTATCATGCTTCGTTGGGACTCTTGTATTTAATCCCTTATGTCTTGCTCTACCTTTGCTAATAGGTCATGCAACTGCGCTTGCAACTAATCTTGCATGTTTTCTAAATTTTTTCTAGTCTGTCTATCCTTTGATCCATGACTTTGGTTTTATCGTGGGTAATGTATCGATATTCGATTGGCATATTCTTGTTGGTTTCCAGGGTAACTATCATAATTTCGAGTAATTAGGACCTTTTTATGAAATTTAATATATATGATGAAATGTAATGCTAATGAATGAATGAATGCAAAAAGAGGTATTGATTCTAATTCAATTCTATTAGAGAAACTTTACTAGAAAACAAATTTCTTTACATAAAGCGAATACATTTTACATATACAGCCTTGCCCTAATACTCAAAGGTTTGACTTTCTTAAGAAGCCAAGCTAATTCTCAGCCTCGATTTGATTTTGATTCGTATCTTAAGCTAAGCATATTAGCCTAAATCGTTAGGGTTTGCAAATGGTCGACTACTTCCTGTACTTGAGTCAAAGTTTCACCCATGGTGTGATCTCTATCCTTGATCTGACCTTGAGAGCGTTAGAGTTGCTTTTTCCAATGTTCATTGTTCGTTTCAAGAAGCTTAATTCGAAGTTCACAATTTTGCAGTGCGACCTCGAGCTCTTCTATCTTTCCCTTCAACTCTTCAGTCTTATTCAGGCTTGCTTTCAACTTAATCACAGAGTTGCAACTACAATATTGATGCAGTGACCTTTCTAATTCTGCTACCCGGGATCTTAATCCAACCTTTTCATTTTGCCTTTGTAACAAATCCCTTTTTAGAGCATCTTCTCGAACTCGAGCATCTTGGAATTTCTTTTTCCACTGATCAAATCTAATATTTTCTTCTTAGATTTCTTGTCGCTATTGGTTCGATGTTTTACCCAACCTAACAGTCCTTATCGACAAACGCAACTTCTTATAATCTATTTTTAAACTGTCCAAGTCTTTTTCAGCATTGTGCTTTCCTTTTCTCATTTTCTTTGCTTCTAATTTCTGCACGTCGACGTTTAATCCTAACTGAACCTTTTCCTCTTCCAACTTTTTTATCCTTTTCACCAGCTCTGATCTATTCTTTTTGAAGTCTTGCTTTACGATCTCTAATTTAGACGGGATCACTTGCAAGTTGTAACACCCCTAACCCATATCCGTCGTCGAAACAGGGTTACGAAACATTACCGGAGTTTACAGAACAAATATAATTAATTTATGTCATTTACTATTTATATCCAAGTCCAATCATATTGTCCCTTAAATGGACCCTCAAAGCCCAAATTTTGCACTAGAAACAAGTTGGAACTAAATTGGGAACTCAGGATATTTTTCCCGAAATTTCAAAATTTTTCTTAGGTGCAGGAGACACACGCCCGTGTGGTCAGGCCGTGTGGCCCACATAGCCAGGTCACACGCCCGTGTCTTAGGCCATGTGGGCATTCGATGTGAGACACACGACCGTGTCCCAATCTGTGTTCAAATTAGGGTAGCTATTGACTTGGGTCACACAGCCAGCCACATGCCCATGTGCTAGGCCGTGTGGACAATTTAATTTTCAAAAATTAGGTGTAGGATTCACACGGCTAAGACACACGCCAGTATGTTGGGTCGTGTGTTTCACACGGCTGAGGCACACGCCCATGTCTCTACCCGTGTGACCAATTCTGAGCATTCTATTTCTCAATTTTTAAGATGCAGAGGACACACGGCCAAACCACACACTTGTACACGTGGTCGTGTGTCACAAATGGCTGAGACACATGCCCGTGTGTCTACCCGTGTGGACGATACTAAGTCATTTTCATGGCCACTTTTCTCACCCAAATTGTATTCAACCTACACCAATACATACATACATATACCAACCAATTCAAGACATTAAAACCAAGCCAATATTAACATTATATAAGATATATATCATCACAAGTATTCAAACTTACCTTTTGTAATACATATATGCTTTCCATAATTCAATCAAATCATACCTAACACACATATGTTCCATATTATAACTTCATATATATATTTTCACTAAACATATTATCATTAACCATTCCAATGGCTAGATTAGAAACAACCATTATATGCCAACATTGGCCAAGTTAGTCTATACATGCCATTATACCAAAATAAATTTTCTATTTATATCAAAATGGGTTGAAGGATAATGTGGTGATGCTCCGACTGATTCCAACCTTTATGATCTTCCGAGCACTGTAAAATAGAGAAAAGAAAACCGAGTAAGCATTTCATATGCTTAGTAAGTTTGTAAAACAGGAATTTAACTTACCATATTTTTACATTTAAGATAAGCATACAAAAATGCATCCAAGTAATTTGGCTAATAGCCTAAAACACACAACTTCACCAATCATGTTAGTCAAGTAATTCACATAATACCAAGAACATGGATAAGATCGTCATTTAATGACTTTCATATATATATACTTTCCATATCATTATTCCATATTACATGTACATTTCCATGACAAATCATTTCAAGTTCAGTTTAGCCATGTTAGAACTTTATCCATTGAATTTATTTGAAATATCGATAGATACGCTCATGTAGTACACTTAAAGTGAACAACATTGAAATCTGTCAATTCATATCCAAGGGTACCCAAATCGGGCACATAATTAGGAAGCACTCTCTCGAGCCATATACCAGGATGCTCATGTGAGCCATGTAACAGGAAGCTTATCCAGGCTAAATTAAGAAACTCATAA
Organism: Gossypium hirsutum; assembly: GCF_007990345.1. Classification (NCBI taxonomy): domain Eukaryota; kingdom Viridiplantae; phylum Streptophyta; class Magnoliopsida; order Malvales; family Malvaceae; genus Gossypium; species Gossypium hirsutum. Next base: position 106,149,073 of record NC_053433.1, read on the forward strand.
GAGTTTAAAATAGAAAGCTCATTGAACTTAACAGGTAACTCTGAATAGCTATTATCAGGGAGCTCCAGATAGCCACATAACACGATGTTCAAGCAAACCATGTCAGGATGCTCACGATAGCCTATATCAGGACGCTCATAAAGAGCTGCATTTGTGTCTACAATATATGCAGGATCACAACCGATCATATAGCAGGGCGCTCATAAAGAGCTGCAGTAGTCCGCAACACATGCAAGATCACTACCGATCAAGATGCTTGCAAGAACCATGTATCAGGAAGATTGAGAGAGCTTATAACAAGATGCTTATAGGAGCTATGGTGTACCTGCAACATATGCAAGATTACAACCAATTGGGAAAGTTGTATCCATCGAATTTCATTTATTCAAAGAGGACTTATCATTTATCGGGCATTATCAGATATGTATTCAATTTTCATATGCATGACAACTACATAATTCTCATACACCACATTCAATTCAAGCATAAAAATGTACAAAATTAGGTACGCGAACTTACCTCGTTACTTGTTCATATATGGAAATCTACTAATCCAACACTTTTTCTTTTCCTCGATCTAACTTTGTATTTGAGTTATCTGGATCTATATAAATGAGTTTAACATCAATTTAATCTATTTCAGATTAAATTTAATTTAATTCATGTTCTAGGCAAAATAACCATTTTGCCCTTATACTTTTCATAAATAATGATTTCGTCCCTAGGCTCAGAAAATAAAATTTATGCAATTTAATCCTTATTCCAAGCCTAATTGATTTTTACATATAACATTTACAACACATATATTTCATAAAAATCAGAAATTTTCCATGAATTTTACATCTTTATAATTTAGTCCCTGAATCACAATTTCATGAAAATTCATTTACAAAAGTTGTTTATCTGTCAACAACCTTTCATTTTCTACTATAAATTTCAAATTTTCAACATATTTATCCATGGAAAAATTTTAATACTTTGATAACTTTACAAATTGATCCCCAAAATAGCTAGATTAGGTTATTCCAATATCAAAAATATAAAAATTACTAAAAACTGGACAAGATTACTTACCCAATTAGGCTTGCTTGATTTTCTTTCTCTTCCCTAGGGTTTCCATAGAATTTGGGGATGAAGATGATATAAAATGATGATATTAAACATTCACTTAATTTATCATCTTTTATTTATTTCTATTTCCAATTTAGTCCTTTTCTTTTTCTAAATTTCCATGGATGAATCATCAAAAATATCTACTAACTTTTCTTAATGGTCTAATTACCATATAAGGACCTCAAGTTTTGAATTCCATAGCTATTTGATACTTATAGCTATTAGAACTCACTTTTATATTTTATGCAATTTGGTCCTTTCTATAATTAAGCATGAAATCGGTAAAATTTTTTTATCAAAATTTTCATAAGTCTTTCCTATCATAATATAGACCATGTAATAATATTAAAATAAATTTTCTTTCTGACTCGGATTTGTGGTCCTGAAACCATTGTTCCGATTTCATTGAAAACAGGCTGTTACACAAGTGTTCTTCTATCTGCTGGATATTTTCTTGGCTTGCCAAAGAGATGTTGTCATTAACTCTTTTACCCCACCACTAATCATATTCTGGGGTTGTCATGGGATTTGTGGAAAATCTCCTTATATTCTGGGGTTGTTACCAACCCTTGCGTTGCCGGTATAAACTACCTCGACCTATATTATTTTAATATAAGTAGAGGGGCATATCCAACAGCTCCCCATATCCCAAGTAGAGGGACCCAGTCAAAGTTTCCACATCTGTACAAAATTTAATCAAGGATCATCCAAGGGGCCATCCGTTTAACGTCTTCGTCTTGGAGACTCTAGAGAATTGCCATCCACTTTTCTTCAGAAATGTTGTCTGACCTTGGGGTAGCCACGAATTCTTTCAACGGGGAGTAGTCCTTGCAGAACACTCAATAAGAGACATTTTCTACCTTTCAAAACTGGTTATGGAACCAGGCTAGCAAGAGTTTTACACGCTCGATAAATCTTCCTTCACCTGCTCTCCGGCATGTACTTAAAGATCTGAAAATTTCAGCCAAAATTGTTGGGACGGGCATGACCCTTTTATCAAGCCGGTCAAATAGATCTGAAACTATGTCATCTATGTGCTTAAGTGCTCTAAGGAAGATGATCAACCCATAAATACTCAAGGTGAAGACATCGACTCTTTTCCTCGTATCCGGATGTGCCAAGATTAAATCCCGTAAACTTTTTTGAGGGATGCATTTACTATCTCCCTTTTGTTTAATCCAGGACACGACCCATTGCTCGCTCATTCCAGTTATACTCATTAACCTCTTTAAGAAAGTCGAGATGTTGGCGGCTCTAGAATAAGCTTTGTTAGCTCAGATCATCGGGCAACGGAACAGAGTTGTGTACTTTTCTACGGTGGGCACCAAGTCTACCTTCCCAAAAGTGAAACAGCCATAGGCGAGATTCCAATACTGGGCAAGAGCTCAGAATAAGTGCTTATTCACTTCGAAATCAAGTAAATAAGGCAAATCATCATATTCACGGTAGAATAACTGCTTGATTTCATCATTCCATTGGTCCCATACTTTTTTCAACTCTTGAATATTATTTTGAATCACACTGATGCGAGTGAAATCCCATAATTCTGACATGTACCCCTCTATCAGGCTGGCACCCTTCTCTTATTGTGTTTTCTTGGACCATATTTGTACGGCCACATTGTCTTTCACTTTATCAAGAAATCTCTTTTCCATGACAAGCTTTCTATTTAGCAACTGAATGCGAATCAATACCCTTTTCTATGATGAAAATAGTAAATAGAACATTTATTTGGGTAATCACTAAAGGTTTGACATGGTTCTACCTAGGGTGGGTTCTTTAAGGCTCATTATATGTGATTTGGTTCTAAAGTAAGGGTACCTGAACCAGCAGATTCCTCAATCCTCATCCATTATAGGCTCATATGGACTGGGTTCAGTTCAGGGGAAAACATTTTCCTATGGCTATATAGAGGTGATGACCTCAAGAAGACAGAGGTATGGATGTATTCCGAAAGCGATCCACTATCCTGTACGGAGGTGAAGACCTTACGAAGAATAGCTTCTCACTTCCAATTAAGAAAAGAAAAATGAAACAATTATGCCATTTAATGTGCGAAAATATACCAAAAGAAACTCGAACCAATAAAGCAGACATATTGAATCATTATGTAACCTAAAATACTAAAGACATTATTTACTACCAAAATAAAATATGAAGGATGAAATGCAATGAAGGGATCGTTAATTTAAACCAAATTATCAATTTTCGACAAAAAGACCAAAAAGTAATAGACTCACGGCTTGATTCTCTTGTTTTATTCCCAGTGGAGTCACCAAGCTGTCGAAACTTATTTTGAATCGACTTTTTGTAACACCCCTAACCCATATCCGTCATCGGAACACGGTTAAGGAGCATTTCCAGAGTTTATAGAACAAATACAATTGTTTCATGTCAATTACTATTCATATCATAAAACAATCATATTGTCCCTTAAATGAACCCTTGAGGTCCAAATTTATACATTTGAAACAAGTCGGAACCAAATCAGGAACTCAGGAAATTTTTTGTAAATTTCAAAATTTTTCCAAAGTACAGGGGATACACGCCCATGTGGCTCACATGGCCAAATGACACACCTATATCCCAGGTCCTGTGGGCATTCGATGTGAGGCACACAGTCGTGTCCCAGCCCATGTCCATACTAGTGTAACTCTCTGACTTGGGTCACACGGCTAGCCACATGCCCATGTGCTAGACCGTGTGAGCATACTAACTGGCATTAATTATGTGCAGGGTTTACACGTCCAATTCACACGCCCGTGTGCTAGGTCATGTATCACATAAGGTTGAGACACACGCCCGTGACTCTGCCCATGTAAAATTTCTTGAGCATTCTGTTTCTAAATTTTAAGGATGCAATGGACATACGGCCAAACCACACGCCTGTGCACATGGCCGTGTGTCACACACAGCTGAGAAACATGCCCGTGTGTCTATCTGTGTGGACAAAAATAGGTCATTTTTAGGGCCACTTTTCTCACCCATTTGGTCTTCCACCTACAATCACATTTAAGCACATTCACCAACCAATTCAAGATATTTAAGCCAAGCCAAAAACAAATTATTATGCATGATATATCATGACATTGATTCAAATATCCAGCTTACTCAATTGAACATATTCTTACTTAAACATGGTAAAACCTATAATACAAATCATGCACACTTACATATCAAACATAGTATAATCTCATACATATACATTAACCATACTATCACTAGCCATTCCAATGGCTAGTTACAATCAAAACATTTCATCATTTGATCTGCTTATACATGCCATTATACAAAAAGTAGTTTTACTAATTATACCAAATTGAGTTGAAGGATAGTGTGATGATGCTCCGACCGGTTCCCAACCTTTATGAGCTTTCGAGCACTATAAAATAGAGAAAAATAAACAGAATAATCATATTATGCTTAGTAAGTTCGTATAACAAAAAATTAACTTGCCACGTATTTACATTTAAGGTAAGCATACAAAATTCATTCAAACAAATTTGGCAAATTGCCTAAACACATATAATCTCAAGAAACTTGTTAGTTATGTATTACATCTAAACATCAAGAATCAAGGATAAACTCATCATATAAATACTTTCATATACATATGATTTTCATGTCATATTTCCATATAATAGGTGAATTTCCATGACAAAACATCTTAAGCTCAGTTTAACCATGTCAGAACTTTTCCATTTGAATTTATTTGAAATATCGATGGAAACACATGTAGTACACTTAAAGTGTACAAAACTGTAATCCGTCAACTCATATTCAGGGGTATCCATTAGGGCACATAATCAGGAATCACTCTCTTGAGCTATATAATAGGATGCTCATGTGAGCCATGTAACAGGAAGCTTATCCGGGTTATAATAGGAAGCTCGTAAGAGTTTAAAATAGCAAGCTCTTTTAGCTTAACAGGTAACTCCGAAGAGTTATCATCAGGGAACTCTAGATGGTTATATAACAGGAAGTTCAAGCAAGCCATATCAGGAAGCTCACAAAGAGCCTATACCAGGACACTCATAAAGAGTTGCGTTTGTGTCCGCAATATATGTAGGATCAAAATTGATCATATAACAGGACGTTCACAAAGAGTTGCGGTAGTCTGCAACATATGCAGGATCACTACCGATCAAGATGCTTGCAGGAACCATATAATGGGAAGCTCGAGAAGGCTTATAACAGGATGCTCATAAGAGCTATGGTGTGTCCACAACATATGCAAGACCACAACCAAAATGGGAAAATCCTGTATCCATCGAATTTCATTTATTCAAACGAGACTTAGCACTTGCTAGACATTATCGAATATGTGATTTATGTTTATACATGACAATCATACATTTCACAATCATAAAATTCAATTCAAACATATTAATATACATAATTTAGTTACACGAACTTACCTCATCACTTGCTCGTATATTGAGATCTACTAATCCGATGCTTTTTCTTTTCCTCGATCTAACTCTTTATTTGATCTTTTTGGATCTATATAAATGAATTTAACATCAATTTAACACATTTCATATTCAATTCAATCCAACTTACATCTTAGGAAAAAGTACCATTTTGCCCCTATACTTTTAATTAATTCCAATTTCGTCCCTAAGCTCGGAAAATAAAATTCATGCAATTTAGTCTTTATTCTAAGCCTAGCCGAATTTTTCCTATAACATTTACAGCCCATGTAATTCATAAAGTTTATAAATTTTTCATGAATTTTACATCTTTACAATTTAGTCCCTAAATCACAATTTCGTCAAAATTCACTTTACAAAAGTTGTTTATCTATCAACAACCTTTCATTTTCTACCATAAAATTTAAAATTTCAGCATACTCATCCATGAAAAACTTTTAATACTTTGATAACTTTACAGATTAATCCCCAAAATAGGTAAATTAGGTTACTACGATCTTGGAAATATAAAAATTACTAAAAACGGGACAAGAATTCATACCTAATTGAACCAAAATAACTTGCTTGAGCTCACTTTCTCTTAGCTAGGGTTTCCATGTATTTTTAATTTGGGGATGAAGATGAAATAAATGATATTAGTTTATTATCATATTTAATTATTTCCATTTCCAATTTAGTCCTTTTCTTTTTCTAATTTTCCATGAATGAATCATCATAAATATTTACTAACTCCATTTAATGGTCTAATTGCCATATAAGGACCTCAAATTTTGAATTTCATAGCTATTTGATACTTATAGCTGCTGGAACTCAACTTTTTCATTTTATACAATTTGGTCCTTTCCACAATTAAACTTGAAATCAGTAAAAATTTCTTATAGAAATTTTTATACGTCTTTCTTATCATAATGCAGACTATGCAATATTATTAAAATAAATTTTCTTTCTAACTCAAATTTGTGCTCCCGAAACCACTGTTCCGATTTCACTGAAAATAGGATGTTACACTTTTTATTTTAAAATGAAAATGGAGTCTCCACCAATCCTTTTTAATTAGGTGTGATCGGATCACCTCAAAGTTTTTTCATTTTAATAAAATGTTAGATTTATTAAAATTATTTTCGGTCTACAAAAATCCAGGAAACGGATTCGGGAGTCAGTTACGAATGAAGAAGGATTAACACCCTCATAATGCCTAAAATTGGTACCTAATTGATTAATTGATGTCTTAGTGCCAAGAATTAAAAATTTGAAGAGAATTTAAAATACAATTCTTCTTTGCATAATGTTATTTGAGTAAAATATCACTCAACTAAATTAAATTTTATGGAAAAGGGCCTTATTTCAAGTTAATCGAGAAAGAAAGATCATACCCCGTAAGTTAGGACACAATCCCTCAAATTCTCGAAAACCAGAATAATCGCCATTTGATCGTTACCTAAATATTTTTTTTCGTTATTTTAAATAGTATATTCGATTACTTCAGTCTAGGAAGATGCCTTACTCCATAAGTTAGGAGCACGACTTCCTCAAATCCCAAAAATAATGAACATTGCCTTAATTTTAAGTATTTTTTATACGTTAGGTAAAACAAAGGTAACCCTTTTTTAAAACAATATGCATTTAAAAAAATCGAATGAATATGTCGTAATATAACACGTGAAATGATGATAGCAAAATAAAACGAAATAGCCATATAGGTAAAAATGAAAGGACGATATTAAGGTAATAAATAAAAAGATAAAATAAAATAAAATAAAATAAATAACTAAAAACATGTTGATAAATGACAATAATAATGTAACTATAATAGTAATGAGAATATTGATTTATAATAATAATAGCACTAATCATATCATAATTTTTATCATAATAATAATATGAATAAATAAAATAATGATAATAATAATAACAAAGGTAAAATAAAAATAAAATGTATAAATGAAAGGAATTGTAAATAACATAAATTTAAGTGTTAAAATAAATGTCATATTAAATAAAGAGGCAAAATTAACCAACTGAGGGATTAAATTGAAATGTAAGTGAAAATTAAATTATAAATCGTAAAATAAATAAAGAAAAGGGAAAATAAATGACCAAATTGAAAGTCTAGTGGAATCTAATGTCTGAATTTAAAAAAAAGACATAAAGAACTAAAGTAAAATGCGATGCAAAAGTTCAAGGACTCCGAGGACAATTAATCCAAAAAAGTACAAGCGTTATTCCCCAAGGGGTTAGCAGTCTAAGGATCAAACTGAAAATGAATCTAAATTGAGTGGCATAATTTCTAAAAAGAAGAAATAGTGAAATTAGGACCAGATTTAAAAAACTTAAAAGGCGGAAGGACTAGGGCCATAAACAGAACCCTTCCATGAAAACACGCAGATCCCAAGGGATCCGGATCGGGTTGGAGAGTTAGGCTTGAAACGACGCCGTTTTGGCATCTGAATGCTAAACCCAAAACGACACTCTTTTATAGGGCTATATAAGTAAAAAAAAGTTAAAAAATTAATTTCCTTCGATTTTTTTTAAAATTCCCTTCCTTTTTTTTCCCTGAAGTCTTCCTTCTACAAGAAAATAGACTTTTAGCGGCATTTTTTTAGCCTTTAGCGGCGCTTTTAAGCGCCGCAAAAACTATTAGCGGTGTTTTCCCAAGTGCTGCAAAAAATGCCGCTATAGGAGACGCCGCCAAATTTTGCGGCATTTATCTGAAAAAAGCCACAAAAGATAAAGACTTTTAGCGGCATTTGTGAGAAAAACGACGCTAAAAGTCATGGCTTTTAACGGCGTTTGTAAGGGAAGCGCCGCTAATTTTGGCAGAATTGAAATGTACATTTTTTACCAATATTCAACCCTTCCTGCATTAAATTCAACCAAAAACAACAAATATAACATGAAATCCAACCAAAAAACAGCAAATATAGCATAAAACATTTAATCAAAAACATTAAATCTAAATGATACTTCAAATTCAATGAAAGATCTATGATATAATTAATAAATTAAGTAATATTCTTACAAAATGTTAAATATGACAATGTTAAAAACATTATTACAATGAGAAAACTAATGTCTAAGATGGTGGCTTTTGCGACTGCTAAAACATCTGCATCATTTGCTGAAGCTGCAGCTGAAACTCATCGTACTTTTTGCTCTGCTCTACCTCCCTCACTGATGCCGCTGCCTCCCTCTCTGCTGCCTCCGCTCTAAGTTGTTGCTGGAGTTCTTCATGTTTTCTTTGAACCTCGGCAATTTGCTCAATCGTGTTCGCTTGCATCTGAGCTATCTAGTCTCTTAATCTTTGAACTTCAGCTTGAGCTTGACTCCCGGAAGGCATGTATTGCTGGGAGCCGGATCTAAAATATTGGGTTGGGGTAACACCAGATCCTTGAAATCGAACCCGACCGTACCTTTCAGAACCCAAAACTTTATTGATAATTCTGTTATCAATGTTCTCGAGATTAACAGAACTATCAGTCGAAGCAATCACTTCATACTCCGCCTTTTTCTCCTTTAGTTTCTCCTAAAAAATCAATTAAAGAGTTAGAAACGAAATATATAATAAAAAGGAATGGAACGTAAACTTAACATTATTTAAAACTAGTAATAACGAATTAAACCATAATTAATTAAACATTAAAAATATTTATAATAAATCAAATTTTATTAAGTAAATATACCATAATTTCTCCAGCTTCGGATGTCATAGGAGATCTATCTTTCTTCTTATGCGTAATCTCAAAAAGCTGAAGGCGTTCAACTTTTTGACCAGAAGAGATTTCCTACAATAAAATAGTAAAAATATTATTTAATAGTAGAAAGTTATTAATATTTGAAAGAATTAATAAATTCATAATACCTCGGCCTCAACTACAGAAGCAAAACTTCTCAACCCTGCCGTGTGCATGAATTTTTGTTTTTGTCTGCTACTTGTTCCAACTCGCTCACGGTCCTAAATAATAAAATTATTATTATGTATATAGTAAACACTATAAATAAGAGTTTGAAAATACGTAATACCTCTCCTTTCTTTGAATTCCAGAATCTAACCGCATCTTCCCATTGGTACCTCAGCATTCCCGGCGGGACATCTCTCAATTTTTCCTCGAGGCTTATGTCTTTCTTAAAATATAGTTTTTTCAAACTGCTTTTATGGTCTCTCCATTTTTTTCCCAATGCCTTCTTGATATAGTCATCGGAGACCTCTAAAGCAAATCTCTCCTAAAAAACACAAGTTTAGAATGTAAATATAAATGAAACTTAAACCAAAGTATTATAAATTACATTCACGTTTTGTTACCTTAATATTATCCAGAGCTTGATTTTTGTTGCTATCAGGCATGTGATGCCATGATTCGTAGTTGATGGGCAACATATTGGCATTTCGTGATATAATGCCCAAATAGCCTGCTAAAAGTCGAGCTTCAGATCCAACAGACTGACCATAACTATTTCTACTTACTTTGACACGCTCGCCAGGATTTAAGTCGTATAAATCTTTAAATAGCGTACGTCCTCGACCTCTGCGTGTCCCACCACTTTCAGCTGAAAAACGGTATATTATTATTATATTAAAATTGAAAAATAAATCAATATTAAAAGTCAACACATGTAAAATGAACTTAACATTACTTTAAAATTCTACAGGCTCGTCAAGTGTCTCCGGCACATTCGAAGATCCAACAACTGTCTGCTGTTCACTATTTGCTTCTTCTGAATTTAGAGTATTCTGGACAATACTTAAATCTCGTAATCTTCTTCTACGTATTTTTCCTGTAATACACATAAAATAGTTAAAATTTTAGTAACAAATTACAACAATAAGAGTACATATAAAATAGTTAAATAATATAACATTACCAAGATTAAAATTATAATATTACATATAATAAAAAAATCGTAAAATCTTACTACATCATTATTCGTAAATATCTTCATCCACATCATGTCGAACCCATTGATGTTGTGTACTAGTACTAGGGATATTTTCATCTAAGTTTTGTTCTGGAAAAGGTAATGTTTCTGATCTTTCGACGATGTCATCTCTACTTCCATTACCCATGTCGAACAAGTCTCTAGGGGTGTTCCGGAGTACAACATACCAACCCTCATCAGTTGGATCTTTCGAATAAAAAACTTGTTTGACTTGAGAAGAAAATACATATGGCTTGTCCATCAATTGTTGTCCAGTGTGAATCAAGCGAGAGAAATTAACCATTGTAAAACCAAATTGATCTTTTTTAATTTCGCGAGCAGTATTAAGATCAGCCCAATTACACCGAAATAAGACAACTTTCCATCTGCCATAATAATCCAATTCAATAATATCGGTAAGAAGTCCGTAATACTGCACATTACCCTCAACCGGATTACTATCCCTAGCACTAGCATAACTTGTAATTGAAGAATTAACAACAATTCCACAATTTTAAGTTCTCCTCATTCTTTCGCGATATTTTGTATGAAATCTGTATCCATTGATGAGGAATGCACTATATTTTTTTATTAGTCTGTTAGGACCATGGGAAAGCCATTTAATTTCGTCATTGACGTCCTTCCCACTCCAAAACTATTGAATCGGAAGTAAATTAAGTAATTATAAATGTATTACGTAAAAACATTCTTATTTGATTAACTAAATTTCGCGATTATATGTAACTTATTAACTTTAGTTACACACCGTTTGGCTTAACCATTCATGAAAAGATTCTGCGAATAACTTATTAATCTCTCGATGTTGTAATCTTCGAGAGCGTGTACGAGATCTCAAAATTTGTTTGTAATCACTATGTTAAAAACAAGTTTAATTGGTTAGAAGATAAACAAATCAAAACGACGAATATGTGACGAAATTTTAGAACTTACTTGCGTAACGGTTCAACTGAATCATGGTGAAAAAGTACATATCGATGTGCTTGTATCCACGATATATCATCTAATTCTGCAATTTCAACTTTGTCGATTGGTTCTCCATAACTTTAGAATAAATAAGTTTCGGCCAAGTTATGATCATTAAGCCCAGCATTTCTATTTGGTCTATTCAATCATGTTTCAACATCTTCTAAATATCTAGAACAGAAGGTCATGCACTCCTCTGCCAAGTAGCCTTCAGCAATTGATCCTTCTAGATAACGCTTATTGCGACAATAAGATTTCAATTTGCTTAGGAACCTAAACACGATATACAATATTTATCAAAAGTTGTAACTAAATGTATAGAGGCGAATGAATAAATACTTGGCAAATAAATTAGCACCTTTCTATAAGATACATCCATCGATAAAAAATCGGTTCACCAAGTATTGCTTCGCGAGGGAGATGGATTACCAAGTGTACCATAATAGTGAAGAAGGAAGGTGGAAAGATCTTCTCCAAATTGCATAAAGTCAAAGCGGCTCGATCCTGTACTTTCTCAAGTTCTTCAACATCCAAAAATTTGACACAAATAGCTTTCAGTATATTGGATAGTTCAATTGTACAGGACGTCACATTTTTTGACATGTAGCACCGTAAAGCAATTGGGAGTAAATCTTGCATCAAGATGTGGTAATCATGTGATTTTAATGAATATAATCTTCAATCTTTAAGACTCACACATCGAGATATATTTGACGCATACGCATCTGGGACCTTTATATCCTTCAACACCATGCATAACACCTCTTTCTCTTCCTTTGACATTGAAAAAATAAAAGGTGGCAACCGATATTTCCCATTCGGAAGTACTTGAGGATGAAGATCACGCCGAATTCTCATTTCAACTAAATCAAGTCGACTCTGAATATTGTCTTTTGATTTTCCATCCACATTCAAAATAGTCCCAATTATGTTATCGCAGGCATTCTTCTCAATATGCATGACATCAAGATTGTGGCGTAAAATGTTGTGCTCCCAATAAGGCAACTCAAAGAAAATACTCCTTTTTTCCACAAGTCCGCCTCATTAGGATTATCCTCTTCGTCAGATTCATCCCTCGATCTTTTCTTTATTTGCATGTTAGGTGGTTGATTCATCTTCCCGTAACTAAAGTTGATATCTTTTAACATAAATAAGATTTCAGATCCAACGATCTGCTCAGGAGCTCCTCTATACTCTTCAGTACCATCAAATAGAGTCCTCTGAAATCTAAATTTATGATTTCCATCTAACCACCGACGATGGCCCATGTAAGAGAAATTCTTCCTATTATACAACCACTTCGAACAAGTTTGTGCAGCACAACAAGGACAGACATAATGTCTTTTAGTACTCCAACCCGATAAATTAGCATAAGCCGGAAAATCATTAATTGTCTCAACACCCGACCATAATTGTTTTAACTCTTCAATAAGTGGCTACAAATAGATCCAGGACATTTCTCTCTAGGGATAATCATTGATAAAATAAATGAAAATTCTTCATGCAAATCCATGGAGGCAAATTGTAAGGAACAAGCACTACAGGCCAAATACTGTACGAAGTACTCATGATTTTAAAAGGATTAAAGCTGTCAGCTGCTAGCCCAAGCCTCACATTCTGAGGATCGCTTGCAAAGCCTGGAAATTTACTGTCAAACGATTTCCAAGCTAAAGAATCAGCTAGATGCCTTAATAATCCATCATCGGTTCGTTGATCATTATGCCACCTCATAGAATCGGTCGTATTTGATGACATGAAAAACCTTTGAAGTCTTGGTATTAGGGGAAAATATCGCAAGACCTTGACTGGCTTCTTTCTTAACTGTGCCCCACCTTCATCCGCATTCACATCTTCTGTATTTTCGTTTATCCAACGAGACTTACCGCAAACATGACAAGACTTCTGGTTCTTCTGATCACCCCAGTACAACATGCAGTCATTTGGGCAACTATGAATTTTATCATGCCCAAGGCCCAAATCTTTTATTAGTCTCTTCATATCTTGACAAGACTGGGGGATTTTTGCAAACAGAAACATCTCTCTCAGAAACTCTAGCAGCATTGTAAAAGAGTTTCCGGTCCACCTTCCCAAACATTTTAAGTGAAATAGACGAATACAGAAGGACAATTTCGAATATTTTAAACCTTCGTAAAGTTCTTCGTTCATTTCATTAAGTAAATTGTAGAACTTCGCCGCTTCTTCATTTGGCTCCTCATCATATGCACCTGTTCCCGTTTCGCAAAAAAACATTTCCACCAATATTACAATCATCGGATGCAATAAAGTCAGTTGGAAACGATTGCTGACCATGACTGTGCATATTAAATGCATCCCGCAACATACCTTCCATGTTATCTTGTCTAACATATTAATGGTAAGCAGTATCAGGATAAGTCGGATTAATCGTTGAAGAAGTTCCACTAGATGTACACTCTCCATGGAAAATCCATTTTTTATACCCCCGAATAAAGCCATCAACAATTAGATGCTCATAGACAACTTCACGAAAATGCCAATTGATGTTGCCACACCTCTTACACGGGAATAGAATCATATTCTCTTGGCTTGCATTTTGAAATGCAAAATTTAGAAAAGTTTGAACTCCATTTCGATATTTGTTGCTTACCCTTGACAAATTCATCCAACTCCTATCCATTTTGTTGTTCTTGAAGTCTAAAGTTGACAATAAGTTACACGAGTAAGTTGTTTATTTATAAGTATAATTAAGTTATGTAAGTTATGATATGATATATATTTATGTATTATGTAAGTTATGTAAATTATGTAAGTTATGTATTATGTACGACATAAAGTAATATATATACAATTATTTAAATGTATTATTGTGATTTGACTTTTAGGATATAGTTCCATGTTATAGTTGTTTTAATATTTAAATTTTAGAATATAGTTCCATGTGTGTTAATTTTATGTAAATTATGTAAGTTATGAAATTTGATCTTTAAATTATGTAAGTCATGTATTATGTAAGATATGTATTATGTAAGTTATGTAAATTATATAAGTTATGAAATTCGAACTTTAAATTATGTAAGTTATGTATTATGTAAATTAAGTAAATTATGTAAGTTGCTGGTGAACTTGAAAATAAAATTTAATTTAATTAGGTAATTTGAAAATAAAATTAAAGAAAACAAAATATTTTTCGTGGTTAAATTAAAGTGAAATAAAATAGAATATTTAAAATAAAACTTTAAATACAATTTAATTTAATTAGGTAATGTTAAAATAAAATAAAATATTGAAATTATTTTTCGTGATTCAAAAAAATGAAATATTTAAAATAAAACTTTAAATACAATTTAATTTAATTAGGTAATGTTAAAAAATAAAATATTGAAATTATTTTTCGTGATTCAAATTAAATGAAATATTTAAAATAAAACTTTAAATACAATTTAATTTAATTAGGTAATGTTAAAATAAAATAAAATATTGAAATTATTTTTCGTGATTCAAATTAAATGAAATATTTAAAATAAAACTTTAAATACAATTTAATTTAATTAGGTAATGTTAAAATAAAATCAAATATTTAAAATCAAATATTAAAATTATTTTTCGTGATTCAAAAAAATAAAATATTTAAAATGAAACTTTAAATGTAATTTAATTTAATTAGGTAATTTGAAAATAAAATAAAAGATAAAAAAATATTTATACAACTTCACTTTTCATCTCTCTGTTGCATGAAGCTCGTCAATTTGGAGCAGACAATGATGGCTACCATAAGTTTAATTTTTGGGGTTGTTCCTAGAGTCCATGATTTTGTACAATTACCGTCGTTACTACTGAAAATGTCTATGATATAGGCAAGTTTGTCATACTTCCAGCTTTTCTAATGCAATCATCAGCGAGTATTCCATTGAATCAACTAAGTTTTATTTTTTGATAAGTAATTTTTTGAATGAAAAAAACTTGAGTTAAGTAATATTTTAGTAAAATTAAATTTGAGTCGTATCAAATAAAATTGAGTGAAATTATTCGAGTTCAATTAAAAAGGAAAACATATCAAATTAAAATCTTATTATAGTGTAACTAATTTATAAATATTTTCAAAAACAAAAAATTAAAAATAATTTGGAAACAAAATAGTTCTGCTCCAAACACAACCAGCAATTAAATCTATACAAAATCCAGCCCCAAAATATTAATTTTTCCAAAATAATCATAATAAAACTATTATTGATTAGAATTTTCAAGTAAAACGTACCTTAATAATTTCAACAACCTGGTCTACTCCACTTTCACCAGCAAACAGAGGCTGGAGGAAAAAAAGTAGAATTTGTTAAGTTAAACTGAAAATGCATAGAAATAAGGAAAAAAATTTAGCAACGAAACATGTACCTAGAACAGATGTCAATGGTTGTGGTGTATTTAGTTGCACCAAATATTAATTCAGGTGCTCGATAGTACCTAGAACAAATGTAAGATTATAAGGGTAGCACCAAATATATTTCAATTTAAGCAGATATAAAAACTTTATCAATTTCAGTACCAAATATTAATTCGAAGATTAAATGGCAGCTTCAGCTGAACCAATAGTTGCAGGAGGAGCAGGAAGCAATAACTGATGCTGAATCTGGTCCAAACAGAAAGTGTTTTTTTTTAGTGAAGCAGCAATCAAAAGAAAAATATGATATGCCTTTGTATATATGCCATAGATATTTTGGGTTAACCTCATCTGATTTCCTAAAAGACATCAAAACCAGATAATGGATTCTAATTTTCCCAAATAAGCTAATTTAATTATAGAGAGAAATGAATCAAGCTGAAAAATGAATGTTATCTGCCATAATACGGCTACTTGCTATATTATGCCATGATACAAGCAAATAACATAATTATAACATGAAAACAGAAATATTGCATATTTTATATAATACAAATTATTTATGTATCAAATTTTAGAAGAATATAAAATAATTTAAACATGACCACATCATGAGAAAAACGAATGAACACAGATGGGTACACAAGTTGTCAGGTCTACTTCCATCAAAATCAGATAGTAAAATTCATAAGTAGTTAAAAACGGTAAGAATCAATAATAGCTAACTTTAGCTTGTGAAGCAACAAAATGACATAAGCTGACACAGATGGGAAAACATTAGCAAGCTTGCAAGTAGTCAACAAAGCATCTTGAACTCTAGCAATCTGGTAAGTGTTTGAAGTTAAATACATTAGCTTAAGCCATCAATATTTTTGAGGTATTGAGAAGGAAATAAAAGGAAAGCTTTCGATGGTGCAAACACTAACAATGAAAATGAAGGAGGCCATATAACAATTATTTTAGGAAGACTTAAAAAAAACTTTCTTTTATAACTTTTCAAAGTAATTTTTTTTTAATTTCAATCTTGTGGAAAGCAAAAACTATATACGTGGTAATCCATAATATATGCATATACTTGAGAGAGTGCTTTTAGTTGGAGTGGGAAACCAATAATAACAAGTAATGAGATTTCTATCAATCAAATCATCCCCTTTGAAGCCATTGTAATAACATAATCTGCAGTATATCATCACTAGGAATGATAAAAAAATGAAAAATCAAAACTCAAGAGACATACCCTTAATCATATGCTTGTGGAATTTTAAAGTAGCTTATTCCAAACATAGCAGCAACTAGCTGTTATCGACTTAAAAGGATATGCCAAAAAGCTGCAATTAGATACTAATATTTTACCCTTGAGTGCATCAGAACAAGAAAGAACCTGTACTTTCTATATATATGTATATATAGAGAGAGAGAGACTGTTTTGTGTGTGTGTATGGTAAAGTAAGAAAGCTAACAAGTTTACATCATGCAATTGCAGTTGCATACAAGATGATGATGATGATGAGGCATGAAAAGGATATATGAATTGCTTCATGCATGTAATAACTTGTAAATGGCGAGCTAAAAGAAATAGAGAGAAAGAGAGAGGGTTAGGTTAGCTTATGGGGTTTCAATTAGACACAAGTAAAGGGAAAATGGTAGAATTACATCTCTTATAGCCAAGAAATGATGTATAGCATAGTATTGGATTTCACTAGGACATACCGAGCAGTTTTTTCTCCACTTCTACGTAGGCTGTTAAGATTATCACGGGTATTCCTTTGTTACATGCATCATCAATAAAACTGCATAAACACAACAGTTAAACCAGATTTGAAGGACTGGTGCTGAGAACAAGTATGTTTCAAGAATGAATAAAACTAGAAGGTGTGTTGTTCGGACTCTTCAAGGATCCTCCAAATACAATTAAAAATTTCCAATATATTCGCATACGACACATACAAGTATCTAACATTTACACCTAAGTACGAGTAATGTAGATTCAGGTTACCTTCTCTCGCAGTACACTTTTCACAAATGGCTCCTTCTCACTTGTAGGCAATGAAGTAGGCCAACCAACCTGCCAAAGTATACCCGAATTTAAGCCACAAGGTTGATATAATATCATGCAGACAATAACATTGCCCAATATGAATGGAAAACACCAAGTTTATCATCCCGAACTTACACTAATTTCGGCACTGTGATCTGTTTCACTAGCTTGTTTAAGTTTAGCCGAAGTGCCCTTCACTAATTGCCCAATATGTAGCCTTGTTTTATGCCTGCCAAGTTAAATTAAGTCACCAAATAAGTCACCAAATATGCAAATCATAAAGAGAAACAGAAAAAAAAAGGTAAGAAATTAAGTCACCAAATAAGGTAGGTCACCTAAAACAATACTTAAAATATATCAAAATCTATAAACCCCTGTATATATGTCTGCGATATCTTAAAGAAATAATAGACTAATATTATATATGCATATATCTTGGCAGCATGCATTTATCCAATTATCAGTTGAATCACCTTCAAAGCCATACCATTACAAAACACATACACTGAATGTGTTCCAAAACAATATATATAGTTTAATCAAATAAAAAAACCGTAAAAAAACAAATATATTCAATTTCTTTAGTTAAAATATCTTAATTTTAATAGAACAAAACCTCATGTGTTTAATCGATAACCCATATAAACAAAAAATTGCTTGCTGTAGTATGAAAAAAAAATTAAGAGTGGAAATCAATATATGAATTCGATTGTAAATTGCTTCAAACATTATCTAACACTCCTTACCCAGCCTGGTTTCCGGACCCAAGTAAAAAGATAGATTTGAAATTCCTCCAAAACCCATAGGTTAAACAAAGAAGAAATAAATTGTTCTCAAATAAAAGAGCAACTTTCCTGAAATTTTACACTCCGATGAAGCAAACGAGTAACCTCCAAAACAGAAAAGTGATTCAAGTCAGATGTTTGTTACCTCGACAATGAGTCTTAACCGTGTCTGCTGATTCTTTTGGGGGAAATTTAGGGATTAGAAGAAATTAGAGAATTGGGGAAATCTGTTTTGGGTTGGGGGGGAATGGGTGTCGGGCATGAGAAAGAAGAAAACATTTTAGAAAGGAAAAAGACGCCGTTAAAGTTAAACAATTATGTTTTTTTGCGGCGTTTTTTAATCCCGTTTATCCAATTAAAACGACGCCGTTTACTATTTTATTTTTTTGGGGCGTTTTTTGCTAATCCCTTAAATCTCCAATTACATTTTACTTGAATTTTTTCATCTTTATAAATACTTAACGTAAATTTATTTAAACCTAATGATATTGCTTTAATTTTTTTTATAAATATATACATGTTATTTTCATTTGATATTTATTAATTTTTTAAATATAAACAAGTTAAATATTTTTAATTATTTTTTTCTATTAGTTGTTGAATTATATGTAAGTTGTGGATTTAGTCCTTTTACTTTCATTTTGTTATTTTTAGTCATTGTAATTTTCAAATTTTAAAATTGTAGTATTAATTAAATGGTAGCTATTAAATTCATTAAATTTTGTATTTCTAAAATCTAATGTAACAAACATATTACGCACAATAAGCTAGTTACGGATTTAACAGTTGTCATTTGTGTCAAAATTAAAATTTTAAAATTCTAAAAGTATATATAGGGACCAATAATAATCTAATTGGATAACATGAACTCAACCTACAACTTTACGCACAATACCAAGACTATTAGCATAATTTAACCAAACATATATAATTGCTATCATTTGAGTGACCATGACTAAAATTTTAAAATTTGAAAAGTACAAACGATAAAATTGATCGATTTGAAAAATACAGGGACTAAAACTAATCAAATTAAAATATAAAGACTAAATACACATTTTAAATATAGTACATGGGATAATAGCATAATTTGCCTTTTTTTAAAAAAATTAATACAACTATGATTCAAACCCATATTAATCCCCTACATCTCCATATAAAACGATGCCGTTTACGTTATACTTTTTTGCTTTTTGTGGCGTTTTTCAAAAAACGCCGATACTCCCCTAAATATCCAATTAAAACGACGCCGTTTTCATTAAACTGCTATATTTTTTGCGGCGTTTTTTCAAAAACCGCTACTCCCCTAAATATCCAATTAAAACGATGTCGTTTTCGTTAAACTGCTATGTTTTTTGCGGTGTTTTTTAAATAAACGCCACTAATCTCTTAGTTTTTATATTTCATTTTTATTTGTTATATTCTATGACAACTTTGAAATTTTAAGTTTAAATTTCACTTAAATAAATTAAGTGTAGAGGAATTAATTTGAATTGAATTATTTTTAATATATCAAAATATTTTTAGATTAAATTCTTAAACCATTTCATTTATATAAAGTTTATCTATTATCTCTTAAATAATTTAAACTGTAATTATAATTTTAATATAATATTCAAATTAATATTATCTCTTTTACAATTATATAAGAAATCGTTTAATATATAAATTAAAAAAACACTAATTAATCATAACCCTAAATGGCCTTTAACCCCTATCCCATAAACACTAAACTCTAAGCCCTAAATTATAAAGCCTAAATCTTTAACCCTAAATATAAAATGATATTATATCAATAATTGTGTTAATAATTTACAATAACTAGATCAAATTAAAGTTCATGTATACAATTGCACACTAAACCGTTGTTCATGTATGCTTTTGGGATTTAACCTATCTTGATATATTTATTTTTTAAAATAATAATTTATATTTATCTTATTTAGATTTATATTATAAAAAATCCAAGATACACAAGTTATGCAGTTCACTATATTTATCCCCAAACCCTAAAAATTAAATCATAAACCCCACACCCCAAACACTGCACCCCAAATCATAAACCTTAGATCTTAGGCCAACATCACATTAAACCCTAAATATATATATTACAAGGGACAAAGATAATTAAAAATGAATTTAATTGCTTATCTAAACTCTAAAATAAATTGATTTTTGTCATTTTATCAAAAACCCTAAACCCTTAAACCCTAAGAGCCTAACCCTTAAAACCATTAACAATACTAAGACCATAACCATAAAACAATAAACCTTAAACTCAAAACTCTAATCACAAAATAATAAAACATTACATCATAAACCCTAAAACCCCAAACCATAAACATTAAACCTTAAATCCTAAAATAAAATGATTCTTTTAAGGTGATCTTTAGCGGCGTTTTTTAGAAAGCGCCGCTAATGTTCTATCTTTAGCGGTGTTTTTCAAAAAGCGCCGCTAAAGATCTATCTTCTAAACAAAGGGCGACGTCGTTTTGGTCAACTTTTTTTGCGGCGCTTTTCAAAAAATGCCGCTAATGCTCTATCTTTAGCGGTGTTTTTCAAAAACCGCCGCTAAAGATCGGGCAATGTCTGTTCAACTTTTTTTGCGGCGCTTTTTAAAAAACGCCGCTAATGTTTTATCTTTAGCGGCATTTTCTAATAAGCGCCGCTTATTCTCGATCTATTGCGGCGTTTGTTTCATAAACGCCGCTGATTCTCGATCTATTGCGGCGTTTGTTTCATAAACGCCGCTGATTCTTGACCTTTTGTGGCGTTTTTGTCACAAACGCCACTATAACTCTAATATTTTGCGGCATTTTATCATTGGCACCACTAATGTACAACTTTTGCGGCGTTTTTGTTTAAAACGCTGCTAAATGTGCCGCTAAAAGCCTGTTTTACTGTAGTGCTTAGGCCGGTCATGGGAGCCGCCCGTAGCTCCGCCGCGGCCATCAATCATTGGCAACCGCTGCCTCTTGTGGCCGAAAAAATTTGAAAATACGCCCTTTGACTCCCCTTTTCGCATAAAACCCAGATTCGTAGTCAAAACTGTCAGAACTATAGCCAAAACTCCAAAAAAAGAGAGAAAACCTTTCAGTTTTCTTCTCTCCGACAAAGCCTTCAAAGAATCCTTATGGATTTGGAGGTCCTTCGCATCAGAGAAGACCATCTTTCCTCGAAGACGGAGTCCTCACCCACCCATGACAGTAAAAGACAAAGAGTTAGGTAAAAATCTAAACTTTTTATTTTATTTTTTTCGAAATAAAAAAGGAAAAATAAATGAACCACCTTTTTTTTGTTAAGAAACTCTGTTGGTTTCTTCGTTTTTGTATTCAATTTTTTTAATCTATTCGGTTGTCTCTAAAAAACTTTACATGGCTATTATGGCTTTTATAGCCGAATGTGTTACATTAGGCTATTATTTTTCTTCTTTTTTTTCTACTGTTCTTTGCGTGTTGCATTTTTGTCCTTGTTTTTTTTCTTTTTGTAGGCGTCCGTGGTCAACGACGTGATGGGAGTCGCACCTTTGCTATTTTGGTGCAACAGTGGCAGAAAAGGCGTCAAGCCCCGGGCGACACATCAACTAACATGGCCAGGAGCAGCGACATATAGGGGTCTAGGGTTTTTGATTTTCTGAAAAAAGTTTAGGTCGTGGGCTTGGGCTTTGATTTTTAGGGTTTTTGTATTTGGCCCATTATTTTTGTAAATGGACTTTTTATTTTATTTATTTATTTGTTTTTTTTGTTTTTGTTTGGGCCGAACGAAATTGGACCCTTATAGTCTACATTTTAAAAATAAAAAAAAATAAACTTAGATTCAAAATCTATTTACACATGAGAAAAGATTTAATGCTCTTGTAACATCCAAAATTGGTACCTTATTAAATACATGTCTCAAATTCGAAAATTAAAATTTTAAATCTTGATGGAGTAAATCGAATTTATAAAACAAAATAATATATTTTCTCTTACCATCCAGCTTAATCATTGAGATACGAAAAAATATTTTATTTTTAAAACAAGAATTTTAATTTATTCGATTTTGAGAATGATATTCACTGATCATACATATGCATACATGACATTATCTCGATACACATATGTCTATGCATATGATTATATATACAAATACAAATACTACATGCATATATCCATCTAAAATTACATACTGAAAAAAGTACGTAACTATCTACATGACGTACTTAATACATCTATCCTAATATACATGCACCTTACTTAATAATATATACATACTGTCATCATCTAATCGTCACATACAGATAGGAAAATAATGAAATCGTCACTAAGTACAATTATACTTAAAAAATATATTTTGGCAGAATTATATATAAATTCAATGAATGGGAAGTAAAAATCACAAAGAACAACATGCAATCAAATATTGATCGATAATCCAAAAAAATTACATGAAATGAAATTAAGTTCTTATCTTTCATTAAAAAGGCAATCGTATTTCAATTTTGAAGACATGCCATACATGTTTGTTCACCAAAAGAAATCATGATACAATGAACAAAGAAAACAAATGATGATAGAAAGGTTCAAAGTACATAAGGTTCTAGAAATCCTAATTTGAAGATATTTAGTCACGCTTTCATTGTCAAAATATATACTAGTAACATATAAAACAAAGTCAAAAGATAACAAATCATGACTCAAACATGTGTTTATGATATCCATTAAAGCTTTCTTTTCTCTTTTCCACTTATATTTTTCTTTAACTTTCTTTCTTCTTTTTTTCCCAGAACAAGATCAGTGACTAATTCTCTATGTTCTGTAGACCCATTAAGGGGGTAGACGCTGATCATGAGTTTTAAAGCTACTTCATACCTATGACGAGGATCAAACCTCTACAACTGGGTAAAGTAGGAGAGAGACCCTTGTCATCTTACCTAACTCTCATGGTTAAGGGAAGTATATATTTATTTCTTGTTTGGATGGTTAAAATTTATAGTTAATTGCATCACACATCCCTAAAATATACCTTTCATTTTAAATTGATCCTCAAACTTTAAAACATTCTAATTAAATCTTCAAACTATTAATTTTATATCAATAAGATCATTCCATTACTAAAACAGTTAAATTAATTATTAAATGATTTGTCAAATCTTATGTGATAGTTTAAAATGAAAAACTTAAAGAAAGATTGAAGCTTTTACAAAGCCTTTATCATTCATTCTCTTTTTTCAATTTTACTTTATTTTTAATTTTAACTTTTAAAAGTTATGCTGTAACATTATACATTTAAAAAAATAATAATTTTAAATTATGTTAAACAAAAGATTTGGTGTGACATATGATCAAATTAACGATTTTACTAATAGAATCTAATTGATATAAAATTGATAGTTTGGGATGTAATTACAATGTTTTAAAGTTTGTGGAACAAATTAAAATGAAAGTCATAGTTTATAAAGGAAATTATTTTTTTAGCAAAAGAAATTATTTTTTAAAATTTATCAATTAGGTTCTAAAAAAAATGAATTTTTTTAGCAAAAGTAATGCCATCAATAAGGATAACAAAAACAAAAGGAAAAAAGTAGAATATCTAAACTCAAGTCAACAAGCATACCCAATACACCAAACCTATCTCCCCTCGTATTCACTCAAAATAGAAGAATAATCAGAGATTCAAATAGCATAAATAGAAGAAGGACAACTAACAAATTCAAAGTAGTTCGCATGAGATAAAGTTTCCCTCGCCAAAGAATGAGCTATTTTATTAACATATCTACGAGTCCAATTGTTGCAAGATCACTAGATGTAACACTCCTTGCCTGACCCGATTATCGGGTCCAAGCTACAGGAGCATAAATCAAACTTATATAAAACATGAATCCGTTTTGAATAAAAAAGATTCGTGCTCTACTTCTTACTATCGACTATCACGAATTTGAACAGACACTAGATGCACTCAATATAAAATCCTTAGCAACTGAAAAAGAACTCTCTTTATTGACATTGATAGAAGATGAATAGGTAAATATCAATTTCACGGATTGAGTCAAAATTTTGAAATTTTTATTCAATATAGTTATAACTAATCCCAACAATCAAACAATTAGAAAAAAAATCTGTTGGAATAAAAGAAATAAGTGAAAAAGTTCCACATTCGTTGTCGAAGCAACTAGAATCAATCGAATAACATATAATCATTTACACATGTAATTAGGATTTAATCACATTCAAAATTACGTTAAAAAAATAAATTTTGAGTCTTAATCAAGCTTACGAGAGCTCTTTTGTCAATCTAAACTTAAAATAAGACCAAATTGTAAAGTTTTAAAAGTTCAAGATCAACGTCGTGATGTTATCTCTTCCATGTCATGATGCCACCAAATAGTATGTCACATTATGTATGTCACATTATGACATCAGGCCATTCAATGTCACGGCATAACTCACTATCGATCTGTAACACCCCTAACCCGTTACCGTCATTGGATTAGGGTTATAGAGTATTACCATAAAATCGGGAAACATTTATCAATAAAACATTAAAATAAAGAAATGACATTCAAACATATAAATCATAAGCATTTTGTTCCTAAACCGAGCCTTTGAAGCCCTAAAAATAGCTTTGAGGAAATTTGGGATTAATTTGAAACAAAACAGAAGTTTTAAGAAAAAGTTGTAAAAATTGGAAAACAATGGTCACACGGCCGTGTGGCCAGGCCATGTTAAAACACCTTAGGCTGCGTAACATTTGAACTAGGGACACACGGTCGTGTCCAAACTCGTGTCCCAACCCATGTAACTCATTGAGTTGCCCTATACGGCCTTGTGCCAGGCCATGTGCTAAGCCATATAACTCTCTGAGTTGCCACACATGCACATGTGCCAGGCCATGTGCTAGGCCGTGTAACTCATTGACTTGAAACACTAAGAAACTCTCAAATGACACATGGTTGTGTGCACCAAATTTGACCCAAAAACTATGCCATTTTAAAACCAAACCATACCTATTCACCCGCTGTGTAACTCACTGGCTTGAAACACTAAGAAACTCTCAAATGACATATGGTTGTGTGCACCAAATTTGACCCAAAAACCATGCCATTTTAAAACCAAACCATACCTATTCACCCACTCTAATTATGCACACATTCAATAAACCTAAGCACAACTTCAACACATCTAAATATACCAATTCCATCAATTTGTTTCATCCAACCAATATGCCATTCAAACGAACCACATATATATACTAAACATTTAGTAAAAAATTTTATCAAAAGACCTCCTTTATAAGACATCGAGCAAATAAGCATTGCACCATGATTAAACCACTTCATTCAACAACTAAACATCAAGGTGTTCATCTATGTAATACATAAGTATACTTGTTTCATCAATACAAAACATCTTAAGCAAAACACACATCTCATTCATAAATTATACCTATCAACATTTCAAAACCACATATTTATCTATAAATACATGCCATAACCCCAAGAGATACAAAAAATACCAACTTAGATGGATAGTGTGAGCTGATTGATTGATCTTTCCAAAATGTTAGCAACGAGTATCTACAAAACAATCCACAAAAAACCCTACCTTATAAGCTTACATAGCTTAGTAAGGACATAGTATAACATTTAATGTAAATACAATTAGACATAGCTCACATATTATTTGATTTAGGGTTACGAATGTAAAAATGGAGCACGTATGTGTATTCAAGGGTATCGAAGTACACAAGGGGCATGTATGTGCACTCTGGGGTACCGAAGTACAAACAAAAGCATGTATGTGCATTCATACAATAATTATCCATAAACATATAAACTAAAGAACAACAATATAATATTACAAGAAGAATTCCATTTACATATTGAAAAACTATGTACTTACCTATGATTTAAGTCTGGCCAACACATAAGGACTATTCCGTTATTTTCCCTTTTCCTCAATTATTGTCTTTTTTATTCAAGTCTTGATCTATATAATAAGTAACCATAATATATTAATCTCATACACATTTCACATTCCATTCAATGCATATGACCCTTAAATTTTCATTAATTACCCATTTCCTTAAACTTTTACATCTTTTGCAATTTAGTCTTTTGACCCGAAAATCGTCAAATTGACCATTTTCTAGGAATCAAATTACAGCTGAATATTCTAGGCCCTTTAACAGTCCTTATTATACATCAATTCACTATCAAACCTTGAAATTTTGACATTTTAAAAACTCAATCCTTAAATTAAAATTTAACAAATATCGCTTCACAAAACAACCAAATACCACAATCAAAGCTTCAAACACATAGTTATCATAAAACACATTCAAGATTCATCAATGGAAACTTAAAAAACTTTTAATAGATTCAAAAATGAAGGTACGGGCTAGCTGGACCTAGTTGTAACGATATCAAAAACATAAAAATTACAAGAAATAGGTAAGAATTAAGTTCGTATGCAAAAGGAGAATGAAACCGAAGCTTGGAACTCCCTTCAATGGCAATTTCGGCATCAAAATGAAGAAAATGAAGAAAAAAATGTTTTTCTTTCTTTAATTTTGCCTTTATTACAATTTTGCTATTAATCACATGTTATTTTATCATTTTCACTCTAATTGTTGTCCAACATTAATGAATAAGGGCTAATTGATACAGAGGTCATTCATTATTTAATAATTAAGCTATTTTATGACCTAATGCAATAATTACTATGTTTTGCACCTTTTACAATTTAGTCATTTTTCTTTGATTGGCTATCTAAATGTTAAAATATCTTAACCAAATTTTAATACGACTCTAATGACCCCATAAATATTCTATAAATAATATTTATGGGTCAAAATAATAGAAATTTGTGGTCTCGAAACCACTATTCTGTCACTACTAAAAATGGAGTGTTACACAGTGATGTTACGATGAGGTGGATTGGTCGTCAGGACATGGACTCTGTTTTACATTGTCAGACCACCCAAGAGCCCCCGGTAGAGACTTCCCTATGTGTCGCAACAACAAGTCATGGGTGCCATGACACCACTGTTTCACATGACAAAAAATAACTGCAGGGCTAGTCATTGTACAATATGTCCCCCCCGACAAATATTAAACGATCAATGGCATTTTGGTCACATTTTTTAGGTCTATATTTTAATATTTTAAACCATTTTTTTCTAGATTAAAAAGGAGGCACCTTAATTCTTATTGCTTTAACATTTTTTTAGCTTAGTTTTTATTGTCATCTTCTTCTAGCTTTCTAGGGTTTAGTGTTTTTTTTGTTTCTTTAGTGCTTTAGTTAGTTAGTTGTTTGAAAATGCATATGAGTAGCTAAATATAAGGTGGTTTGTTGATGAAAATGTTGACTGGTTAATTTTTGGTACAAGAACTAAACCGAATAGACTTCAAAATTTAGGATTGATGTCCCTAAGGGAAAATTTAAATGAGTGAGGCCGAGAGGAGATCTCATTGAGCACCATTTTAATAGTTCCAGATTAGTTTGGTGAGGTCAAGAGATAAACTGGACTAATTTGTCTAATTTGGAAAAGTTGAGATCGAGATGTAAAAATAAGCCAAATTAGGAGTTAAATAATTTAGTTCCATAATTCAAGGATTAATTAGCCACATGGAAGTCAACCAACCATTTTTTGTCATTAATTTGTTAATTTTGCAAGTTTTCATATTTTATAATTTAGTCCTTTTTAGCATTAGATAGTTAATTAGCTTAATTAATCTTGACCATGACTTGTCGTAATATAAAACTTAGTAAGTAGTTACCTATCCTCTCTGATAGCATGCTAGTTGTTTAGAAATCACTTAATTTTAGTTTAACAATACTTTTCAAAAGTGCTTTTGATCCAAAAAGCACTTTTGAGCAAAAGCTAAAATTTTTTGCTTCTGCTTTTGGCCAAAAAAGTGCTTTTTTAAAGCATTTTTTTATTCCAAAAGCACATTTGAAAAACTCAAAAGCATCTTGTTTAGAGATTTTTTTTCTCAAAAGTTCTTTTTGTCCCAAAAGTGCTTTTGAGAAGCAATGCTAAACTGGCCCTTAGCCTTGGAACTTTCTTGGGTTCTATCCTTAGATACTTGGGTGTTCATTGAAACACTAAAAATATTACAGCTGAATTATCACACTTGCAGAACACTGCACTTAGATTGTTTGTTTTAGTATTGATTCTCAGTCCCGGTGCACAAACATCAAGGCAAAAATCAGTGGTCTAAGCATCGTGACTATAGGACTTATTGGAAGGACAGGAAGCACAAAAATATATATATTTTTTCATGCCCTTTTTAACCTAAATTCATGCAGTTTCGGTGTAATTCTTGGCGAAAAATATAATATAATTATAAAGTAATTAAGTTGTACTTAAATTATCAACATATTGAATTTTATTTAATTTTATAATAAATTTTGATTAATTTTTATTTATTTTTGAAAAAATCGCACAAATGGCGAAAATTGGCTTAGTAGACATTACTAGAAGCACAAAATCGAGAAGCGATTTTTGAAGCATCGAGGCGAATTAATTTTTAGCCTAAGATGGTCCAAATTATGAATATTAATTCATAATATAATTAATTGTAATTTTAATCCAATTTATTTTGGGTTAAGTAATTATTATTAATTAAATTATGAAAGGAGGCCTAATTGTGCTAAACCTAGAAGACCGATCCAACCGAGCAATGGGCTGCCCAAAACCATCCCACACGCTGACTCAATCAGCTTATTTAGCTGATTATTTGGCTTCAAAATATCCCTTGAAGCTTCCTTGAAATTGTATTCAAACCCCTCCACTTATCAAGCTTTTGTAGATATGCCCCTAGCTAAATTTAGCAAGTTTGAAAGCTTCAAACTTGCCAAATGTGTGGCCGGCCATGAGGGAGTCAATGGCTTTTGATTTTTTCTATTTTTAGCAGCCTCAACCTATAAGTACTCCATTGGCTGCTCATTTGAAACACACCTCTCATCGTTTCATTCTTTACTTCTCTCTCACTTTCTCTCTTCAAAACCCTTCCTTTTGTTCTCCATTTTCCCCATCCATTCCCTTGCCGATTTCCCCTCTTGGAAAAGAGCCCTTCAACCACCATTGATAGCAGCATTCAAGTGCTTGTATAATCATTGGTTCAACAAGAACAAGCGGAAAAGGACGAGTGGAGCAAACTAGTCAAGCTTTGGAGAAACACCGGATTTGATTCTAGTTCCCTATCCTTTAATTTTTATTGTTGTTGATTATGAACATGTCTATGAATACTTGTTATGTTTATATGTTTAATTTAATTAATATGGCTTAAATTTAATTCGTGCTAGCTTGATTGCATTTCAAAGACTTAAGTTATTAAAATTATGTTTGTGTTGTTATAGGTCTTGGTAAATTGTTTGATTAAGTTGTTCTTACATTATAATTGTAAGGTAACTAATGATTCTTTTCATGAAAGTGTTTTTAATTACATTTATAAATAATTCTTCACCAAAGTGTTTTTAATTACATTCATAAATAATTCTTTTCACAGTCCCTGTGGCAGGGGCGAAGCCAGAAAATTTTTTTATAAATGTTTGAGTTCTACTAGGTAAAGGTGTTTAATAGCTATGGAACCTTAAATTTAAGGCTCTTAAGTGGTAATTAGACCATTATAAATGTTATTGGACATTTATGTACTTATATTAAGTGATTTTAGTGAATATTAATAAACGTTAAATTAGTAAATTGGTTAATAAGTAAATTAAAACAAAAGAATAATGTATCATCTTTTCTAATTGGAAAGACACCACCAAAAATTGAAAACAGAAATCTCCATGGAAGCTTTACATTCGGCCAAATTAATTCTCATGCATGTAAGTTCAATTTTGTCCTGTTTTTAATGATTTCTATGTTTTTGTGATCGTTGCAACTAGGTCTAGCTAGCCTATGGATTATTTTGTAAAATTGTTAAAGATTTTGAATGATTCTATTGATGAATACATGTGTTTTTCGATTTTAAATGATAGATTATGAATGTTTGTTGTGAATTATACAAGTTTTATAAAGTGATTTTTAGTAAAAATGCAAATTAGGAATTAAATTGAGAAATGTTAAAAATTTGTGGTCAAAATATGAAATAAATGGAAAATATGGGTTGCTAGAGGCATAATGGTAATTCGGCTAGCATGGGTTAGTATTGAATTTCATGAATTTGTGATTTTATGAAATAAGGACTAAATTGTAAAAGATGTGAAACATTAGGGGTAATTGTGTAAAAATGTCTTAAAGTGAATTTTTGGACTAAGTTGAATAGTGAGATGATTAAATAAGTTAATTTTGATTACATATAGATCAAAAAAAGTGAAACTCAGACCTAGATCGAGGGAAAAACAAATTTCTCGACTAATCGACTCGTTTCGTCGTTTTTACATCCAAGGTAAGTTCGTATGTAATAAGCATTGTTATAATTATGTTTTAAATGCTTTGATATTGCATGAATTACGAATACAAGAATACGGACATATTCGACAATGATTTGAAACGATTCGGTATTGAAAATCCCGGTTGAACATTAAGAATAGATAGGATAGGATACTAATGACATGTCATTAGGGAATTTATGTGATTATAGGATCCGGGTGCTGGTCTTGTACGTCCTACTAGTGGCTGAGTACACTGGCATGTGCTGCGGTTACTTGACATCTTGTGTGAGTAGCACCGTGTAGCTATGCCTTGACCCACAGCTTATGTGAGCAGGCCCGTTGATAGCTCGAGAGCGAGCATATATGTGATATGAGAATGAGATAGCATTGGCTATATATGTGGCACTTCAGTCCGAGTTCATCCGATAGTGTTTTGAATGGTTCAGCAGGTAAATGAAAGGTGTGGTTGAGTATGAGATTGATACGATATGGTACAGGTATTTACATGAACCGTATAAGCTTTAAATCGGAGAAAGTATGAAGTGTACATATAGGCATATGATTAAATATGTGAAAGATTTGTTAGTTATCATGAATCACATGTTGATATGTTCAAATTGATAATTTGTGTATTTATAATTAGTTGAGTTTATTTCATATGAGCTTACTAAGCTATAAAACTTACTTTGTTTAATTTTATCGTGTTTTATAGTGAAATCAAGGTAGCTCGGATTCGGGGATCGTCGGAGGCTTTGTCACACTATCCTACTATCATTTTGGTACTATTGAGCTTATGTTTTGAGTATATGGATGTATAGGGACTTTGGTCACTTTGGCTATATGTTGGTAATAAATTTAGCCAACTGAGTTGGCTTGTAAATGTTCTAAGTTTAGTTTTGTTTATTGCCATATAAGTTGGCTTGTTTTGGCATGTTTGAATCATGTATATATATGTAAATATATGGCTTGTGTTGTGATTTCATGGATAGGTATATGATGCTTGTGAATTATATTGTGTATGTAAATTTGGTATAAATTGTATGACATGTTTTGTGATTTGTGTGTATGGAGAATGGGAGTACAGAATGTGCATGAATTATGTTTGAAATGGCTGGTTCAAATGATCATATTTGCTATGTATTGGTGCCTTTGAATTTTATGTAGGTGTGCACAATTTTGGGTGGCAAATTGGCCTAGTAAATAGCCTATTTTTGTCCACACAGGCAGAGACACGGGCATGTGTCTCAGCCGTGTGTGACACATGGTTATGTACAGGGATTTTTTTCCCCTGGTGTTGAAATTAAAATCAAGTCAGTATGCTCCACACGACCTCACACACGGGTGTATAAATTGGCCATGTTGCAAAAGTCAGTATACCCTACAGGTTTGACACGGTCTGGCACACGAAAGTGTATGGCTATTTGTAGGGCACACGGGCTAGCCACACTGGTGTGTATATTGGCTGTGCGACCCAAGTCAGACAGTTACACGGGGTCAGACACAGACTGGGACATGGCCATGTGCTCCCATTTTGAATGTCCACACAGCCTGTGACACGGGCATGTCTATTGGCCGTGTGAGACACACGGCCAAGCCACACGGGTGTGTGTCCCTTATTTTTGAGAAAATTTTCTAAGTGTTCAAATAATTTCCAAAGTTATCGGTTTAGTCCCGAACCACTCCTAATGCATGTTTAGGGCCTTGTAGGCTCATATTAGGGACGATATGAATATTTTGATTGATATTTGAATGAAATTTGGAAATGTATAAGTAAATATATTTGTAATTATGTTATAAGTCCGATAATGCTCTAAAACCCTATTTTGACATTAAATACGAGTGGGGGTTATTACATTTATTGGTATCAGAGCTACAGTTTAGTCGATTCTAGGATAAACGTAGCATGTGTGAGAGTTTAGCTATACATGCCATATATAACCTGTGATAGTGTGATGACTATTGACAATTTAAACTGTATTTTCGTATAGTAAATGGATCACAATTGAGCTGTAGCTGACGATATAGAGAGTAATGCGCCAGCTCCCGCTCAAGGGGCATCGCCATCTGAATCTAGAAACGTATCGAGTAGTCACGGAGGAGAGGCTAAAGAAGCCTTTTTTTCCAGATGATGTGTGAATGGTTCACACAATTTGTCCGGACAAATCTGGATACTCAACAATCGCCACCCCCACCTAATCCTCAATTTGTTCCCATAGCTCCTCAAGGTGTGGAATTTTATGAGTAAATAAGCCACCAGTTGATAAGATCTGAAAATACAGGGCTGAAGAGTTTAGAGCTACTATTGATGACGATACCGAGAAAACTGAATTTTGGCTTGAAAATACTATCCGGGTATTCGATGAACTTTCTTGCATGCTAGATGAATGTTTAAAGTGTGCCATTCTCTTATTGAGGGACACTGCATATCAATGGTGGAATACTTTAGTGTCTGTGGTACCGAGAGAAAGAGTGACCTAGGAATTCTTTTAGACTGAATTCCAGAAGAAATATATAAGTCAGCGGTTTCTTGATCAAAAGCATAAAAAGTTTCTAGAATTGAAACAGGGTCGTATGACAGTGACTGAGTACAAAAAAGAATTTGTAAGATTGAGCAAGTATGCTCGAGAGTATGTTTTTACTGAAGAAATCATGTGCAAGTGGTTTGTTGATGGGTTGAACGAGGAATTTTAGAGTTGAAAGAATTTGTTGTCCTGGTTGATAGAGCTTCTAAAGCATAAGAGCTTAACAAAGAAAAGAGAAAAGCAGATTCAGAGGCTAGAGACTTAATAAAAAGCTCGATGAGTAAGCCATATCAATCTTCATCAAAGAAATTCAGAGATTCGTGCACTCGACCAAATGTTTCAATTGGGCATTCGAACAGAGATCGTGGAAAATAATACTCAAGTCCTAAAGCTCAAGCTACATCGGTATCGAGTGTTGGTAGTGTGAGAAACCATAGATCTGAATGTCAACAATATGGAATTCGTCATCCTGGTGAATATAGAATGAATAATCGGGCTTGTTTCAAATGTGGTTCCCAAGATCATTTCATACGTGATTGCCCATAATTAGTTGAGAAAGAAAGGATTCATAATGCAAGACAGAGTAACACAGCTGATAGAGGAAGGCCACTGAGAAATGCGGGAAATGTAACCAATAGTAGAGGCATGACAAAAGATTCGATTAAGGAATCTAAGCCAGAGCACCTGCTAGAGCTTACGCTATTCGCGCTCGCGAAGATGCGTCATCATCAGATGTTATCACCGGTATATTTTCTCCTTACGACACTAAAGTTATTGCGTTGATTGATCCCGGATCGACTCATTCATTTATATGTATGAATTTGGTGTCTAATAAGAGTTTTCCTGTTGAATCTATTGAGTTTGTAATTAAAGTATCGAACCTCTTAGGCTAGTATGTTTTAGTTGATAAAGTTTGCAAGAACTGTCTTTTAATGACTTGGGGTTACTGTTTTCTGGTTGATTTGATGTTACTACATTTTGATGAGTTCGATGTAATTCTGGGTATGGATTGGTTGACGTTGCATGATGCTATAATGAATTGTAGATGAAAGACTATTGAATTGCAATGTCAGAACAGTGAAATTCTTCGAATTGAATCAGATGAATCGAGTGAATTGCTTGTAGTGATTTCATCTATGTCAGCTCAGAAATGTGCGAGAAAAGGTTGTGACTCAAAAATGTGTAAGAAAAGGTTGTGAACCTTATCTTGCTTATGTTTTAGATACAAAAGTGTCTGAATCGAAGATTGAATCAGTACCAGTTGTTTGTGAATATCCGGATGTTTTTCCTGAAAAATTACCAGGGTTGCCACCAATCAGAGAGGTTGAATTTGCTATTGAATTAGTACCGAGAACTTCACTGATATTGATAGCTCCGTACAGAATGGCTCCAATAGAATTGAAAGAGTTGAAAGCTCAGTTGTAAGAATTAACATGTAGAGGTTTTGCACGACCTAGTTTTTCACCCTAGGGTGCGCTAGTGTTGTTTGTAAAGAAGAAAGGCGGGTCAATGAGAATGTGTATTGACTATAGATTGTTCAACAAAGTTACAAAAAAGAACAAGTATCCGTTGCCAAGAATAGATGATTTGTTTGATCAGTAGAAAGAGGAAACAGTGTTTTCGAAGATTGATTTGAGGTCTAGATATTATCAGCTACGAGTGAAAGATTTGGATGTACCGAAAACTACATTCAGAATGAGGTACAAATATTATGAATTTCTTGTTATGCCTTTCGAATTGACTAATGCTCCTGCAGTATTTATGGATTTGATGAATCGAATTTTTAGACTGTATCTAGACAAATTCGTTGTTGTGTTCAGTGACGACATTTTAATCTATTCACGAGATGAGTCTGAAATGCCGAGCATTTGAGGATTGTGCAACAAACCTTAAGAGATAAGCAACTCTATGCTAAATTCAGTAAATGTGAGTTTTGGCTCAGAGAAGTCGGATTTTTGGGTCACATTGTTTCAGCGGAAGGTATAAGAGTTGATCTGAGTAAGATTTCTGCAGTTGTTGACTAGAAACCACCGAGAAATGTATCCGAAGTTAGAAGTTTTCTTGGGTTAGTTAGTTATTATCGACACTTTGTTAAGGGATTTTCAATGATTGCTACACCAATGACCAGATTGCTACAGAAAGATGTAAAATTCGAGTGGTAAGAGAAATGTCAACAAAGTTTTGATCAGTTGAAAGTATTGTTAACTGAGGCACCAGTTTTAGTTCAACCTGAATCGGGTAAAGAGTTTTTGATATACAACGAAACATCATTGAATGGTTTGGGTTGCATTTTAATGCAAGAAGGAAAAGTTATAGCCTATGCCTTCAGACAGTTAAAGCCACATGAAAAGAATTATCTGACGCACGACTTATATTTTGTTGCAATTGTTTTCGCTTTGAAAATTTGGCGACATTATTTGTATGGTGATGTCATATTTTTACTTATCACAAAAGTTTAAAGTATTTAATGACCTAGAAAGATGCTTTGAGTAGAAAATCCTTGTTTTCTTTGAGAACGATGAATACAAGACTAATGTTGTTTGATGATGGTTTGATTCTAGTAGAGTTAAAAGCTAAATCGGTATTTCTTCAACAAATTTGCGAAGCTCAGAAATATGATAATGAATTGCAAGCCAAAAAGTGCTATGTGAGTTGACTAGTGATTCTGACTTTCAAATCGAATTCGATGATTGTTTAATGCTCCGAGGTAGAATTTGTGTACCAAAGAATTCTGAGCTCAGTCAGAAAATTTTGCACGAAGCACACAGTGGTTATTTATCTGTTCACCCGGGGAGTACGAAAATGTACAATGATTTGAAACAATTGTATTGGTGGTCGGGTATGAAACGAGACATTTCAGAATTTGTATCGAAATGTTTAGTTTGTCAACAAGTCAAAGCCGAACATCAAGTGCCTTCAGGATTACCACAGCCTATGATGATACCAGAATGGAAATGGGATAGAGTTACGATGGATTTCGTATATTGCCCCTGTCTCTGAAAAAGAATGATACTATCTGGGTTGTCGTAGATCGACTGATGAAATCAGCACATTTCATTCTGGTACGTACAGACTATTCACTTGACAAATTGGCTGAATTGTACATATCTGAAATTGGTAGATTGCACGGGGTGCCAGTTTCGATTATTTCGGGTAGAAATCCAAGGTTTATATCACGATTTTGGAAGAAGTTGCAAGAAGCTCTTGGTACAAAGTTGAACTTTAGTACAATATTTCATCCGCAAACTGATGGCCAGTCTGAGAGAGTAATACAGATTCTCAAAGATATGCTACGATGTTGTGTTTTAGAGTTCGAAGGTAACTGGGAAAGATTTTTGCCATTGGTTGAATTTGTGTATAACAACAGCTTTCAATCGAGTATAAAGATAGCACCGTACGAAGCTTTATATGGCCACAAATGCCGAATTCTGTTGTACTGGACCGAGCTGAGTGAGAAAAAGATTCACGGGGTTGATTTGATTCGAGAGACTGAAGAAAAAGTGAAAGTAATTCGCGACAGTTTGAAAGCAACTTCAGATCGACAGAAATCGTACGCGGATTTGAAACGTAAAGATATTGAATTTCAAATAGGTGATAAAGTATTTCTAAAATATCTCCGTGGAAGAAAATCCTTAGATTTGGTCGCAAAGGCAAGCTGAGCCCGCGATTTATCGGGCCGTATGAAATTATTGAAAGAATAGGTCCAGTGGTTTATCGACTAGCTTTACCGTCAGAATTAGAAAAGATCCATAATGTATTTCATGTATCTATGTTGCGACGATATAGATCAGATCCATCACATATAATTTCTCCGTTAGATATTAAGATTCGACGCGATATGACATACAATGAAGAACCGATCCGAATTTTAGCTCGAAAGGTTAAACAGTTAAGAAATAAACACATAGCTTTAGTAAAAGTTTTGTGGCAATGACACAGTGTCAAAAAGGTTATGTGGGAACCCGAGGAAGCTATGAGAAAACAATACCCTAACCTATTCACTGATAGGATTTTCAGGGATGGCAATCCCTGAGGGGGAGAGTTGTAACATCCCGTTTTTAGTCAAATCTGAACATTGGTTTCGGGACCACAAATATGAAGTTGAAATAATTATTTTATTATTATTTTAATGTCTACATCATGATAATATGTTTGTGTGAAAATTTCGTTAAGAAATTTTATCAATTGAGTGGTTAATTTGATAAAAAGGACTAAATCGCGTAAAGTGTAAAATTTGAGTTCTATTAGCTAAAGGTGTTTAATAGCTATGGAACCTTAAATTTAATGTCCTTAAGTGGTAATTAGACCATTATAAATGTTAGTGGACATTTATGGACTTATATTAAGTGATTTCAGTGAATATTAATAAAGGTTAATTAGTAAATTGGTTAATAAGTAAATTAAAACAAAAGAATAATGTATCATCTTTTCTAATTGGAAATAAATTAAAGATAGAAATCTCCATGGAAGCTTGACATTCGGCCAAATTAATTTCCATGCATGTAAGTTCAATTTTGTCCTGTTTTTAATAATTTCTACGTTTTTGGGATCGTTGTGACAAGGTCTAGCTAGCCCAAGGACTATTTTCTAAAACTGTTAAAGATTTTAATGATTTCATTAATTAATACATGTGTTTTTTTATATTTGATGATAGATTATGAATGTTTGTTATGAATTATACAAGTTTTATAAAGTGATTTTTAGTGAAAATGCAAATTAGGGATTAAATTGAAAAATGTTGAAAATTTATGGTCAAAATGTAAAATAAATGAAAAATATGGGCTTCTAGGGCCATAATGGTAATTCTGCTAGCATGGGTTGGTATTGAATTTCATGAATTTGTGATTTCATGAAACAAGGACTAAATTGTAAAATATGTGAAACATTAGGGGAAATTGTGTAAAAATGCCTTAAAGTGAATTTTTGGACTAAATTGAATAGATAAATGATTAAATAAGTTAATTTTGATTACATATAAATCAAGAAAGGTGAAACTCGGATCTAGATCAAGGGAAAACAAAGTTCTCGACTAATCGACTCGTTTCGTTGTTTTTATATCCGAGGTAAGTTCATATGTAATAAGCATTGTTATAATTATGTTTTAAATGCTTTGATATTATATGAATTGTTAATACGAGACTACGGACATATTCGACAATGATTTGACAATGATTCGGCATTGGAAATCCCGGTTGAACCTTAGGAATAGATAGGATACTAATGATATGTCATTAGGGAATTTATGTGATTATGGGATCCGGGTGCTGGTCCTGTATGTCCTTTTGGTGGCTGAGTATATTGGCATGTGTTACGGTTACTTGACAGCTTGTGTAAACAGCACCGTGTAACTTCGTCTTGACCCATAACTTTTGTGAGCAGGCTCGTTGATAGCTCAAGAACGAGCATATATGTTATATGAGATTGAGATAGCATTGGTTATATATGTGGCACTTCAGTGCGAGTTTCCCGAGTATCTGATAGTATTCTAAATGGTTCAACTGGTAAATGAAAGACGTGGTTGAGTATGAGATTGATACGAGATGGTATAGGTATGTACATGAACTGTATAAGCTTTAAATCGAAGAAAGTGTGAAGTGTACATATAAACATATGATTAAATATGTGAACGGTTTGTTAGTTATCATGAATCACATGTTGATATGTTCAAATTGATGATTTGTATATTTATGATTAGTTTGAGTTTATTTCATACGAGCTTACTAAGCTATAAAGCTTACTTTGTTTAATTTTTTTGTGTTTTATAGTGAAATCCAGCTAGCTCGGATTCGGGAATCGTTGGAGGCTTCGTCACACTATCCTACTATCATTTTGGTACTATTGAGCTTATGTTTTGAGTATATTGCATGTATAGGGACTTTGGTCACTTTGGTTATGTGTTGGTAATGAATGTAGCCAATTAAGCTGGCTTGTAAATGTTCTAAGTTTAGTTTTGTATATTTCCATATAAGTTGGCTTGTTTCGGCATGTTTGAATCATGTATACATATGTAAATATATGGCTTGTGTTGTGAGTTCATGGATAAGTATATGATGCTTGTGAATTATAAAGATTGTGGAGGCCAATTGGTTGATATTATAGTAGTTATATGCTTGTGAGTTTGATGCTTAATGATGCATGTTTGGAAGTGTCTAGCAAGTTAAATTGTGTATGTGAATTAGGTATAAATGGTATGGCATATTTTGTGATTTTTGTGTATGGAGAATGGGAGTATAGAATATGTATGAATTATGTTTGAAATGGTTGGTTTAAATGATCATATATGCTATGTATTGGTGCCTTTGAATTTGATGTAGGTGTGCACAAGTTTAGGTGGCAAATTGGCTTGGTAAATAGCCTATTTTTATCCACATAGGCAGAGACACGGGCGTCTGTCTTAGTCGTGTGTGACAGAGAGTTATGTACATAGTTGTGTGCCTCCTAGTGTTGAAATTAAAATCAAGTCAATATGCTCCACACGGCCTCACACATAGGCGTGTGACTTGGCCGTGCGGCATAAGTCAGTATACCCTACAAGTTTGACACGTCCTAGCACACAGCCTGGCACACGGACGTGTATGGCCATTTGTAGGGCACACGAGCTAGCCATACTGGCATGTGTTTTGGCTGTGTGACCCAAGTTAGAGAGTTACACGGGGTCAGACATAGGCTAGGACACAATCATGTGCTTCCATTTCGAATGTCCACATGGCCTGTGACACGGGCGTGTCTGTTGGCCGTGTGAGACACACAGCAGGGCCACACGGGCGTGTGTCCCCTGTTTTTGAGAAAATTTTCTAAGTGTTCTAAGAATTTCCAAAGTTTTCGGTTTAGTCCTGAATCACTCCTAATGCATGTTTAGGGCCTCGTAGGCTCGTATTAGGGACGATATGAATGTGTTGATTGATATTTGAATGAAATTTGGAAATGTATGAGTAAATGTATGTGTAATTGTGTTATAAGTCCGGTAATGCTCCGAAACCCTATTCTAGCATTGAATACTGATGAGGGGTGTTCCATTTACTATAATTAATATCATCGTATAATTTAATTTAAATTAAATGCATTTTTATTATTTTTGAAAATTTTATGGATGTTGTACTAAGTAACAAAAATTATTTCCATGTTGTCGATGGAATGGTGTGCATAGAGTCATGTTTTTAACTTGTGCATGTCTCTTATATGCCTCTCTTGCATTGAGTGGCATTAGCCTAATTGGGTTATATGACAATTCAGGACGTTTCAAGAAATTTTGACATATCCAAAGAACATGGATGACCATCATGTAGTGGATTTGCATTTAGGGTTAGAGAATAAATAGGCTATTAAACATGCCAAACAAGTCTTACATTGAGCTAATCATCTTTAGCATAGCCCCCAAGCTGCATTGATCAAGGATGGTAATTTTACAATATCATTGACTTGTGTGGAATGATTTAAGGCCAACGGTAAACCAAATCTTTATATGATGAAATAGGCTTCTATACATCAAATAGGAAAATGGAAGCATAAGGCCAATGTAACACCCCTAACCCCGTCCCGTTACCAGAACAAGATTATAGAGTATTACCAGTCATTACAGTACATTTGCACATAAACAAGTATAAATGCAATATTATCCATCTAAATATAACTTTAATGGGTCCACAGTAGTTTACAAGTGTAATTAAAGCAAATCGGGATTCGATCGAAAGCTTAAGAAATTTTTCGAGAAATTTTAAATTTTCTTCTTTTGGATAGTACCACACACCCGTGTGGCTAATTTAACATGCCCGTGCGGCTTGGGACATGCCCGTGTCCTCAACTCCTGTGCAACACTGACTTTTAAACACGGCCATGACACACGTCAGTGTCATCAGCCCGTAGAGCTCACTACCGATTTGGCTATGATACAAATGAAGTCACACGACTGAGACACACGCCCGTGTGGCAAGAAATAGGCTATTTACCAAGCCTAACTACATCATCACATCAAAAACATAAAACATGACATGAAAAATTAAACTTACAAACCATAATGAATAAAGGTCACATCTCATGGCCAT
This sequence comes from Gossypium hirsutum, assembly GCF_007990345.1. Lineage (NCBI taxonomy): Eukaryota > Viridiplantae > Streptophyta > Magnoliopsida > Malvales > Malvaceae > Gossypium > Gossypium hirsutum. The sequence goes on from NC_053433.1 coordinate 106,190,623, forward strand.
ATACAATAGCTCGATGTAGGCCAATACATTTGGCCAAATCATAATAATAATACATGACATGAAACTAACTTCCTATACATGCCACTCACTCGATATTTCAAATATTTGAATTAATTCTCCCAAAAGTGATAGCCTGATAGTGTGATTCTGCCTCCGACAATCTCCAACCCCAAGCTGACCTACCAATACTAAAGAAATGGAGAGGAGGGGTAAGCTTTACGCTTAGTAAGTCCATATGAAATTAATAAGCAATTACTAACATGCCTTTCAAGATAAAACACTATAATTGTACAATTACACACGTTCAGGTTAAGCTATTTTATTGAGTTACAGTTACTAAAGCATTTATATCTGGAGCTACGAAACTCCAAATTTAGTTTTGTTAATTTTCCTTGAAACTAGACTCATTAAGGATTCTATTCATATAAATTATGACTCATAATTATTTTTGTACAATTTCTAATGTTTTTCCTAACTCAGAACAGGGATTTCTGAAATCATTCTGACTCTGTCTCACAAACATTTAAATATCTCATAATATAGAAATATTTTGCTTATATTGTGTCTTTTATGAGAAACTACACTCGACAAGTTTTAATTCCATATTTTATTTAGTTTTTAATTCAATTTCCATAATTTTTAATGTATTTTTAAAGTTGGACTACTGCGACTGTCCAAACTGTTCCAGTGCTATAAAATCATAATCACCATAAGATTGTCATAAAAATTATTCTCATAAGCTTCATTCTTTTGCATTCTCATCACAAGTCCATTTGATTTCACATGTTAAATACATGTTCATGGGTTTCGAGTATTTACCTGTGCTATCTCTTAGCATAACTGCTCATTCAAACATGACAATCATATGCATCATATTAGTATCATATATACATAATCGAGTCTATCATGACAAGAGCTATTAGTTCATTTCTTGTAAATATCATTCAACTATCACATTTCATTCATTAATCCATTATATTCCAAGCCTAATATCAGTCAATATTTTTCAGTATCCATCGATTATTCAACAACGGTCAATAATTCAGTACCTTTATTTACCCCTATTAACATGACTCGGACCTGGACTGATACACAGATCCAACCCACACACCGGGATAGCATACAGTGTTTCATCAGCCGAAGCCAGAATACACTGTATTGGTAACAGTAACGGTACACGGAGTACCTCATCGGAACAAATCCAGAATAGTAACAGTAAGGTATAGAGTACCTCTTCGGAACGAATCCGGAACAGTAACAGTAGCTGACACTTATAGTGTCTCATCGACACAAAGTTGAAATATCCCTGAACACTTTCAATCCTATGGCGTGCCAATTATATCCGACTAACCCGATATTGTTAATAGGGTATTCAATTACGTTTCACTTTTTAAATAATAGTCAATGTACATTTCAAATTAATATTCATACAATAATAATAACACTTGTCTTCATTTTCATTTATCATGTGCTTTAGATAATTATCAAAACAAATACATATTAAATTTAGTTTATAGAAATACAAACTTACTCATTTCATTTAAAATATTATATTCAATGCAATCATAGCAATATATATTTCATGTATAACAATAATAACATGAATAATAGGCTTATTAAATCACACAAACTTACCTCAAATCCAGAAACGGTAATTTACCATTTTAGTCCACAACTTGGTATTTTCCCGATTTTAACCCGAATTTCAATTTTCCTTACTCTATCATTACAAATATAGCCTGATTAGGACTCGCATTATTCAAATTGACCCAAAATCATATTTTGAAAAAATTACAATTTTGCCCCTAAACTTTGTCAAAATTACATTTTTGCCCCTAGGCTCGTAAATCAAACTTCATCCTATTTTTATTATGTTCTATGACATGCTGATCATTTTTCCCTTCTGTAGCAACATCAAATTCACACTCTAACATGTACTTATGAACAGGGGCGTAGCCAGGGGGACTGGCATAGCCCCGACCCCCCCTAAAATGGAAAATTTCATTTTAGGCCCTTGAAAATTTTTAAAAATTTTAAATTAGTAAAGGTAAAATTACACTTTGGCCCCCCTAAAATTATAAAAATTCAATTTAATCCTTTACAAATTATAAAAATATAAACTATAAAAAATTAAAATTTCATCCGGCCCCCCTAAAAAAATTTTCTTGCTTCGCCCCTGCTTATGAACATTAGGTATTTTTACCGATTATGTCGTTTTCACGTAAAATCCCGTAGCAAAATTTGTTTAACACAATTTCAAGCTTCATATTCTACCATAAAACATCAAAATAAACACATTTCACCTATGGGTATTTTTCCAAATATAAACCCTAGGTTAAACTATTGCTAGAATAAGCTTAATCAAGTTACCGGAATTTCAAAAATATAAAGAACTTTAAAAACAGGGCTAGGGATCACTTACAACCGAGCTTGGGAGTTTGAAAAAACCCTAACCATGGCTGCTGCTGGTAGAAATGGTTGAATGAAGAAGATGATAGCTAATTTGGCTTATTTTCCCTTTTTAATTCTTTTAATTATTAGTTTACCAAAATGCCCCTAACTTAAAACTATTTTATTACACCCATTTCATGTCTATTTTTGTCCAACAATTAACTAATGGTCTAATTACCATTTAAGGACCTCCCATTTAAAATTTCATAACAATTAGACACCTCTAACATGTAGAACTTAACTTTTGCACTTTTTACAATTTAGTCCTTTTGACCAAATTGAGTGCCCAAACGTCGAAATTTTCGAATGAATTTTTTTACGAAATTATTTCGTGAAATCGCAAACCATTAAAATATAATAAAATTAAAATTTTATTCGTCGGATTTGTGGTCCCGAAACCACTGTTCCGACTAGGCCCAAAATCGGGATGTTACAGCCAACCTACCAAAGCAAGCTAGGCCAAAGGAGGGAGCAATCGACAACCTTGTGGTAGAGGTTGAGGCATACGCAAAGCTATTGAAGCTGAGAAACATGGTCAAGGTCGAGGAAGAGGGCGAGGCATTATTGCTAAAAATGCCCTGACTCTCATACTTGCTAAACCTAACGGAGGCTTCACTTTTAAAGAACTGGAGGTCAATCTTGGTTTTGCCCAAATCATGGTTGAAGATCTAATGCACCCACAAATAATATATATATCTTTTAATCTTTTTATTACTTCAATTAAATCTAATATTGTTGGAAAAATCCGATTCAGAAAATGATTTTCAATCACAGCGAAAATTTAAAATTTTGAAAACTAAACTAGTTTGTGAAATCTATAGTAATAAAATTTTCTCGAAAAGTACATTTGCTTTGTGCGAGACGAATATGTATCGTTCCCTGCTTTCAACGGAACAACCTTATCCTTTATCCTCATACCTCGAATTGCGTCGAGTGTGAGCTTAAGTAATACAAACCAAACATAGACCAAGAAACGATTTAATTAATTTTAGTAAGACTCAAACATTGAACAAGAAACGATTTAATTATTTTCAATAAGGACCAATTGAACATTTGTAATTAGGGCTCAAATTATTTATAATTAAGTTCAAGATTTTCGCCTATTAATTATAAACTCATTTAGTCATGAAGTCATTCCATTATAGTATTGTGATCGAGCTCTCTCTAAATACATACAATTACAAAAGCTATTTAATCAGTGCTCGTCTAGTGACCTAGTCATAAGTGTGTTACCCTCATAGGTTATCTTTAATCTCTTTAGGATAAATCCGTTCTCTCAACATGATCCCATTTTATCTTATGGTAACCATTACATCTCCCTTCATAAAAAGTCAATTACTATCAAATAGTAATTAAGTCATTTATCACAAAGGCAAACAACCCGTGACCATGCTTACTTTTCATTTATCATGTAATTCCAATGAGAGGATATCATTTACCCATTAGTTGGGTTATGAATTCTAGTGTTGAGAATGATGCTATCTACTTGCAGAAATCATATACCTAACACATCAGCTTTCGGTTCCTTATCTATTTGAACTTGGGCTTTTATTTACATCAAAGTATATGAGTCACGCATACATAGGCAATCATCCACTTAAGATTTAGGTATGTCATACTTTGAAAGTCAAAAGCAAATAATCCATAAACAAATCCGGGATCTATTCTGCTCGGGTCTTGTCGATGTATTGCCAGCCCAGTGAGTCACATCTATGTCTATATCTTTAAGAGTCATCCGCTCCAATGCTCAAGACAAAGCATCTCCCCAATTGGAATTGATAGACAACATATTAGTTTTTCAATCAGTTTGCTCATTTCTTATTAGACTAAGGACATGCTTAGGTTCATCTACTAATACAAGTTGTTTTTCTATATTATAGTCCGACCACATAATATCGCTTAATATTAGTTAAACGCTAGATAACTTGTGAGCCAATATTTGATTCTATTTTTCTTTTTGTGCAAAAACCGTTAAAGACATTATACAAAGAATATTATTATGATCAATGAGTATTTTATTAAACCAAGTTGTTCGAAAAATACAAGTATACAAAGATGAAAATATTACACTTAGGGCATCAAATCCAACAGATGTATGTTAATATTTTAGGGTTTGTTAATAGATTTGCTATTTTTTTATGCTTTTATAGATTAAGGTATATATAATGAATGTAAATTGCAAGGTTATCAAAATCGGACCAGTGGTCAAACCGGTTAGGCCATCAGCTCGCCAATCTGACCAATTCGATTAAATAAATCACTAAAAATTTATAAAATAAAATATTAAAAAAAAGGGTTCAATTGATTCAACCAATTATTTTTAGCTTAATTTAATTGGTCTTATACTGATTCTTAAGTCAACCAGTTAGATGCCTCTCTCTAGGCCAATATCTTAATTAGTTCTTAGTCCAACCAACTAACCTGATTCTATTTAAACAACCATGATAAATTGTGTATTTTAATTTTAAATCAAACTTATTTTCATTAATTTTAATTATAGTTAACGGATTAAAATTTTACTTCATTTCTTCAATTCATTTGGTTTAAAGTATAAGGTTTGGATAGATAAAAAATGGAAGAAATAATGAGTACTAAAATTTTATTAATAGCACATTTATATAAGGCATCAAATTCAAGAAATTTTTTTTAGAATAGTATAATTTATATCACATTACATGATAATAAGATAATTAATTAGTTAATAACATTACGTAAATTGAAAAAAAATCACTAGTTTGGTTTCCGATTAGGCCACTAGTTTGGCCAATTTAGTGATCAAATCGATTAGACCACCGATTTTTGGTTCAACTTGTAATCTGACCAGTTTACTGTTTAATAATAAAAAATAATATAAATATTAAAATAATACTTAAAAAACCTAATTTAAAATACAACTTGGACCAAACTTTTAGTGGAGCAAAATTACTAGTAAGGCCCAGCTATGTTAGGCCCATAGCAAAAAAATTTGACAAAACCCTAGTCTCATCATTTTTATTTTCCCTAGCCGCTTAACATCTTTTCATCTCTCTTTTCTATTTTCCAACTTTTTTCCTATTATCTGAACTTTTTCATCTTACAACTCAAATCCATTGGGTTTTTCTCTAGAAACGAAAATCGCTTGGTGGAATATCGAATCACCCAAGCTCAAAGCCAACCCCATTGAGTTGTCATTATTGTTCTTTGATTGAATATGGTGGGTGGCCGGCGGCAACAAGAAGGTAGCAATTAGTTGCCGACGGCAGTGGAGCAACAAGAAGGCAGCAACCTTTTGGCTTTTTTTTTCAAGTTATTTTTTTATTATTTTCTGTGTGTCAAATGCAAAAAACGATTTGACCCATTTTTACCGGTTCATGGTTTAAAAGCGTTTTGACCGATTTTTTATTATTTATCATTGGATTGGTTTATTGATCGGTTTTTAATCCGACCAATCCGTTCGGTTTACGGATTGATTACCGGGTATACTAGCTGGTCCAGTCCAATTCTGAAAACATTACCAGTTTTGCTAGTTTCACAGAGATGATACACCCTATCGATTGATTTGACTGGCAAACATAACTATTTTTGTGTATGTCTAGGGTCATCAATGCCACCATAATCACAAACCCTAAAGCGTATGTGCCTGAAAAGCTTTAAACCATTTCCCTAGTCGCTAACACATTACTATCTAGTGACTTTTGATGGTCTCAGCTGCCATGTGCACCCGCCTAAATTGATACCCATGACTTATCTGCCTAAGCCACTGGACATGACTTTTCGCATAAGTGGGCAACTTTTGTAAAGTGCTCTCGCATTAGGAGAAAGCCGCAAATCCTTAGGCGCGTAAATCCTAAAAAGAGCGAGTTGGTGGCATCAAGTATCTACATGCATTGAAGAAGAAGAAAACTCAAAACCTTTTGTTTTGTACTTCTTTTTTCACTTGACAACTATTTCAAAGCACTGACAACAATTTACTTATTTTCTTAAGCTGTAAATGATAACCATTAGATGTAATTGAGAAACGAAATGAGGCGTTGTGAGATATTTATAGGGTTTGGAAGTTGCTAAACTCACCAATCATAAGATGTGATGTTAAATAGCCTGAACTCAACATCAATGCAATACAATGTCCTATCAAATAGTATCCCCAATATCAAAGGAATCTCTGATAGAGAAGACTTAAGAGGAAACTTATAGGTATCCCCATATTGACAGCATGGTAAAATTACTTCTTCAAACCTTTAAACGATCTTTTTTCCTGAAAAAGTAGAAAATGGTAATTTTTGGGAAAATTAGGAGAGTTTGAATGTTTGATATTTTGTGGGAATAGAAGAGAAAGGGGTGTAGTATTTTTTATTAACTTAACACTCACCTAGTACGTCTTTAAAATGATAAATTTTTAATTTAATTTTTTTTATTTATAAAATTTTAAATTAGTAAATATAAATTTGTATTTTAGTCCTAAAAATGATAAAATTTTATTTAATTTTTTAAAAATTAAAAAGATATAAAATATTAAAATGATAACATTATATTTTTATGACAATAAAAATATATAATTTAATTCTGTTTAAAAAATTATTTGGCTTCACCACTGCTCTCATAGATGTTGAGTTCTAAGGTTAAATGAATTGGTTATACTAATTGGTATTATTGAACACTATAATTTTAGTAATGGTAAAATTTTACTTTAATCCTCTAAAAATAATAAAAATTTGATTTAATCTTTTAAAATTATAAAAATATAAATTATTAAAATGATGAAATTATATTTTTACTATCTTAAGAATATATAATCTAATTTCGATCTTCATTACAATAATTATCTGACTTCGCCATTACACTCACAAATGTTGAGTTCTAATATTAAATGAATTGGTTGTACTAATTGCTAAATAAATATCCTAGTTAAAGTTGAGTAACCTGAATTCGATAATATTGAGGTCTTGAACACCGTAATTTATAGTATTTTTCTTTTTATAAATAAGACATGTATTGTGATGATTTTATCATATAATAAACTTGACACTCATAAATTTGATGTGTATTTAAAAATATATTTTAAGAAAATATTTTTAATGATACTTATTTTGATAATTGATTTAAAAAATTACTATACTCAAATACAAAAACAACCACTTACTTGATAATTCTTGGATTGAAGGATAGAAAAGCAAATGCAACATCCGATTTTGATAATTACTTACTGAAAAGGTAGCATAAAGTAAATATTTTGATTTAGGTGATGCATATTGTAATTTATCCAGCCACATAATAACCAGCTCAGCTCACATGGTTTTTGACCACTCCACCGCTCGATCCGTTCTTAGCGCTTTCCTTTTCTCTCTCTCTTTAGTTTCTTAGTTTCCTTCTTTTTCTTTCTTTCCTCCCAAAAAACTGAAAAAGAAATTTCGCATTGATTACGAATTTTTTTTTACTTTTGAACGCCCCCAAGTTTTAACATAAAAAGACAAGAAAATCACAACCATTAAATGATGTTTTCTAGCATTGATCATCACCATCAATTCCGATGCCAGCAGCAATGGATGAACCATAATCCGGTACAAGCCTGAGCATTTTTTGTAAACCCCCCAAAAAGAAACAAAAAAAACACCAACCATGATCGCTTTTGTTGAAATTAGGAGGATTTGAGATTTACAAAGAAGAAAAAAAGGAAATTGTGATTTTTTCATAATATTATGTCGGATTTGGTGGCCCGTACGGGTCGTCTTCAGCAAAGGTACGAGGCTGGTTTTCGCCTTGTCGCTGGGTATGTTTTTTGTTATGATTAGTTGCTTAAACTGTGTAATGTAGATGTGGAAGATATGTTTGCATGTGGCTTTTGAGAATTTTGATTGATCAATTTTTGGTTCTTTTTATCTTTTTGAATGGTGTTGTTTCTGTTATTGGAATGTTTATTAGAGCATCGGGTTTGAGTTATTTATTTATTTTGATCGATCAATTAGAATATTCCTTTTTAAAAGAATCTGGAGAATGGGTTTGTTTTATTTTTGGTGTTTTTGAATTCTAATGGTGCATTTTAATTTTTGAATGGTTTGTATCGTCTCTGGGATTGTGTTGGCAGATGTGTGTATTTTGTTTTTGGTGTGTATCTTGTATATGTGCATTGGTATATGCAGTTTTTTAATAGGTTATTTGAAGGTTGGAGTGGATTTTTATTAAGGACATTGTTTACAGGAATATCAAATGGCTTTTAATTTTTGGTATATTATCTATCTGTTTGTTTAGATATGAGTAGTTTTACAGTTCGAATGATTCACTACATTCTTAGATGAGGGTTTGTTCGTTTTTCTTTTCTTTTGGTGTGTGTTGAGATAGTTCATTTAAGGTTCGAATTGTTGTTTATTACATTTTTTAGATGAAGATTGAAAATGGGTACTTCCTGTTTTTGTTTTTAGGATTGGTTCATTTTGAGGTTCTATGGATTTTTTTTTCATTCTTGGCATGACCATAGAAAATGGATATATTACTTTGGTGTGTATAAATTGATTATGTTTTGTTTTCAATGGCATAAAAGTGCACATTTTAATTCTGAAATGTTTTATTACATTCTTGACATGAAAATTGCAAGTGGGTGTTACTGTTTTTGTTTTACTTTAGTTCAAAAGTTTGGGATTAGTTGGTGGATTTTGTTTGTGTCTAATTTTTGTTTGTTTGTTTCTATGAGAAATGTCAATAATATCTGCTTAATGGATAAGATTATTGCTTTGGAAGGAGGGTACATGTTCTCAGTGATGAAGTGAACGATATTTGTAGAATTTTCTTCTCCACATTGCCTTATGAGCTTTTGGAACTAATATTCTAGGATAATTCTTTGTAGATTTCAGTATAATTGGTAGTTGAAGTGTTTGGAAAATGTGACACTGGCTTAAGAAATGATATTTTCTCTTGGAGGTAATCTTGGAATATCAAAATTTCATGAATGACTCATGAGGTGGAACGGACTTAGCATATCAACATGGCCTTGAGAGTGACTTCTGGTGGATATGACATATGACAAAAGGAGATTGTGAGACCTTGGAAAATTTATTGTGTTGAATAGTAGTGGTTATTGTTTTAATAATATGGTATGATGGTGATAGATTCTGTTTCCTTGGCAGGCAAACAAAGAAAAACTAGGGAAGATTATGAACGATCTTAGAAATTTCCTAACTTATCCTTTATTACTGGTTGATCAAGCAGCTTAATCCATATAGTTATGATTAACAGTTGAAGTTATGCTGACTTAATTGGTGGAACTAAATAAAAAATTTGTCTTGGTTATAGGACATCCTTCAATTTGTTATTTGGACTCGGATGTGAGCTTCAAATACAAATGCATATTAATGAGGAAGATGTTATTGAATTGGGCTCCTCTCTATTTTTGGCCTTTTTTCTACCGTCTGACGGCAAACTATGACCGTATTTTTATACATACCATGTTGGGAGAATGTTAGGTCTTCAATCTGTTCTCTTCTTTTTCCCTTGTTGCTTGTTATTTTGGATTGAAATTGAATTGTTTCATTCTGAATGTAATGACATAGACTTTTTGGACTTACGGGACACTTGGTGTCAGTTTTGAAGTTTTGTAAAAATTCTATTCGCAGTTGATGTTGATGTGCTAAATTTGCTCTTCTCTCTTGACAGATGTATCCCATTTAGGTATAGAAGTACAAATGAGGCAGATGATGTAAAATTTGGAAAGGTGGTCGAGGTACTGATGATTAACTCAACTAGTGGACCAGGTCTTTTATTTCCAAAGGTACAAACTAGCCTTTTGTTCAGGCATACAGTTTAATACTTCATTCTTTCCCTGTTCTTCCCTACCATTCCCAACCTGCATAAGTCCATACCCCGCAGAATATGGTTGCATTTATTTTTCCCCATATATACATTACTTTTGGTATAGATAAAACATAAAAAAGTTTCATAAAAACGCATGTATCCAACCTTAGTTATGTTGCAATGTCAGGTAATATTTAATTGCATTTTGGATTACTCACCAGTAGTCTTTAATTCCTATCTCTTGTTTCTTGCAGTTTTTAGCTAAATAATCTAGTGTCTGACTTTCAAATTTCCTATTAAAATTTAAGACAAAGTAGCTGGTGTACTTAGTATTTTGAAAATAATTATGTTACGTGTACTTAGTATGTTGAAAATAATTATGTTACTCCAACTTTAGTGCGAGTGTCGGATATAAATGTGTTTGGCACTGGTATGTTCAATTTTTTCAAGCTTTCATGTATTTGGAGGATCTTTGGAGGATTATATCCCTATATCATATCCGTAAAGGCATCAGACACTGGTACTTAAGAAAAATGAGATATTTGGAGCAATATAGGGCATACGACAAATCAGAATAAGTGAGCTTTGCACTTGTTTCTTGGATGATGGGAGGGCACTGTGGTAGTCTAATAATTGGGTAGTAAGTAGTTATGATATTTTCCTATTTTATTGGATTGACATGTTGCATTTAAGTTTAGACTACAATTTATTTGCTGAGAGGTAACTATGTTACTCAGACTTGTATGTATCAGACATGGGTATGATCAATTTTATTTTAAGATTTTCATGTATTTGTTGGTCCGTAGCGGATCATGTCTTCATACCGATGTCCGAGTATGTGTCAGAAATGGGTGTTGAACACATATACTTCAGGGAAATGAATATGTCAGAGTTACATAGGAGTTAAATATTTCATGAAAATCGTTGAGGAATAAACGATGTTCTGGTTCTGATATGATTTTACTGAATTAGATCATGCAATCTCATGAAAAAGTTCGTAATGCTGTCTATGGACAAGAGTTCCTTGTAGTAGAGTTAAGGTTTGAATGAATAAACTTGTCTTTGATAATTTTGTTATTCACGTGGATGGGAGTTTAAGAATAGTTACAAACTCAACAATTGAGGAGCATAACTAAATCTGCTATAAAATTGCTTGAAATAATCATCATTCATATTTGAATATGAAGGTTCATTTGACGATAGAGTCCGAAATGCAAGTCTCACAATATCTTTTACTTCGTGTTTTTTTCTCCATACTGGATGTTTTCTCTTGCTATTAATATTCGAAGACATACCTGTTAATAATAATCACTGTTTGAGATCATTGAGATGAAAATAGAACTAGAGTTTAGAATACTAAATACTTAGGCCTAGCTAAATTTTAAGATGCTTTTCCAATAATTTTTCTTGAAATATGCATATCTGACATCCACTCGGATATATTTTAGGGCATGGGTATGGGCATATAACCTTCTAAAGACCACATTTAAAATACCTCTTTCGGATGCATATCCCGTATTTGACCCTCACATTTAAGTCTGAGTAACATGGTTCTATATTATTCTCGCCATTAAAGAATATGACAACTGCAGACGGAAAATATTTGACCTAAATGGAGTCAAAATTAACTGTTGTTTGGTTACCATGCTTTCTCGTTATCAATATTTTGAAGAAAAGAGGATTTCTTGAGTAACATTTTGTTATGGAATTTTTGCTCTTTGATTTTAGGGAGGTTGGGAGAATGATGAAACGGTCGAGGAGGCTGCAGTGAGGGAAGCTATTGAAGAGGCGGGAGTCCGAGGGGATTTAATGGTGAAATTTTTCTTCCTTGCTTTTAATTATGCATTTTATGTTGTTTTCTTTCATGTTAACATATTTTCTAATATTAGATCGTTTCTTATTGTTTTGAAGTTTTTAGCAGATATCTCTACATATTATTCATTATGTCATTAGTATAGTTGATGTTTTTGTTGCCCCAGTTTTTCTTGAAGTACTCGGACCTAACACCCATACTTGATGCATATTGGGACATGATTATGGAGATTTTACCCTTCAAGGGACCTGGAAATACATAGAAAAACTTGGAAAAAATTAAACATACTGGTATCTCACACTCGCACCGAAGCCCTAGTAACATAGATTGATATTGTCATAATCACCGTTTGTTGGGTTGAGTTGCAAGAAGCTTGATGCCCTTTAAGTCTTGGCTTCGAGTCTTGTGAAGGAAAAAAAAAAAAAGAACACAGATATTGTCATCAACTTTTTTGAGTAAGATTAACTGCATTCACACTGCGTCAGCTTGCAACTGCAAATGCAAGTAGATTGTTTTGTAGTCTCAATAGATGAGGTTTATGACATGATTTTTCTCTTCATTTCATAGCATTGCTTTATCCTATTGAATTGAGCGGTTCTCAAATGTGTTGCACTCTCTATTCATTTTTCTTTAAGTACCTGTGTTTGATGTATATTCGAACATGGTGTGGGATATGACTCTCCAAATACGTGAGAACTTTAGAAAAAATTAAATATACTCATGTATATCCAACTCATTTAAAAATCTCCCAACGCATTAGTGTCAAGATTTTGATTTAGTTATCTAATTGCCATTGGCTGATCAGAATTGCACAAATTCGAAGTGGATTTATTATTTATAAGATTATTGCATGTATACTAAGTTAATAGTGGACTAATTTTTCTCATCGGATATAGGACTTCATAGGGTTTTATCATTTTAAGAGTAAAAGTCATCAAGATGAATTCAGTCCGGAAGGCTTATGTAAAGCAGCAATGTTTGCGTTGTTCGTGAAGGAGGAACTAAATTCATGGCCAGAGCAGAGCACCCGGACGAGAAATTGGCTGACAATACCGAAAGCGCTTCAGAGTTGCAGGCATGAATGGATGAAAGATGCTTTAGAGAATGGTTTTTGTAAGTGGCTTGCACAAAACAAGTGAAGTCCCAAGGTTTCAATCGGAAATTTTAACTTAAATGCAGAAGCATTTGCATAAAAACAAAATATTAGAGATGTACACTCAGAAGTGCTTACTTTGTGTCAACTTATTTTTCCTTCTTAAATTAGAAGACATCTGGTGTCTGACTGCACTTTTAATGTGTTTTCATTTATGTTACTCGAACTTGAATTGTGTGATGTCTAAACCTTTCAAGATATCCTGTATTTGTAGGGGTTTTGGAGGATTATGTCATTTATACTTATGTCTGGATAAGTGTCGGACATAGGTGTCGAGACAGCATTTCAGAAATATGAAAATGAAGACTCGGAGTACTACCCACCATCTTTGGTTTATTACTGTCTTTTTGCTTTATGCAAGTTAAACTGAAAATAGAAAACAATTTTTTTTATTCTAAAAAAGGCCATATAAGATAAAAGAAAATTCATATTCTTTTGGTTTTACGTAGGTTTAATACCAAAAATCCTATTTTTCAAATTGAAATTGTTATATAATTGCGGAAAGGACCATTTTACCAATAAAAGCTCATTTATTACTTTATTTACGAAAATAGTCTACTTTTTTATTATTTATCGGAATGGGTTGAAAATACTAAAACGCATTCATGTAGGAGCACTTTAAGGAGAAATATGGGTTAAGATGCGTCCCTAAGGAGGCGTTTTACCATGTCAGCATAAAACGTGCTGACGTGGACGTGCTTTGCTAACGTGACAAAACACTCCCTTAAGGACGCGTTTTAACTCGTATTGCTAACGATTATTTAAAATTTTGACTGTTGGGGGGTCCAATGGTTAAAAAAAAACTATAAAAACTCCCTCCTATTTTTTTCACACAAACATTTCCTCCAAAATTCTCAAAAAAGCTCTCAAATTTTTTCCTAAATTTCTCAAAGTTCTCTTAATTAATTATTTCCTTTAATTTTTTTTCTAAATTAGTATTATTTTTTTTATAAATTCAAAGATATTTGATCGTGTTAGCAATAGCCTAGGAATTAATTCGTCTCGATCATAAACATATCTCCATCAAACAAATGAAAATGGTAAAGGTTAATTTCAATTTTTAAATATTATTTAATATTTTTTAATTTATGTAATTTTAATTAATTTTTATTTTATAATTTTTTATAATAATATGTAGATTGGGTGTTACAATGTTATATCCGTAATATGTCTGGTCTTCCATCACCGTTGATAGAAAATTACTTGAGGGAAGCGGATTTTTGGCATGTGGTTAATATAGGCCGGGGTGCAAGTTGGACCCGAATCTCATCAGCGCGATCATAGAGAGGTGGAGACTCGAGACGCACACATTTCATCTTCTATGCGGAGAGTGTACCATCACTTTGGAGGACGTGCAGTTACAATTGGGATTGCCGGTGGATGGGTCCGTACTCACCGGGTCCACTCAATAGGTTGATTGGGGAGCCATATGCTACGATCTTTTGGGTTTGATTCCGGATAATATTTACGGAGGTTGGATCGAGATGAGCTGGTTTCGAGACACATTTCTGGAGTCGGGGAATGATTCGACTGAAGTAGAAAGAATACGATATGTTCGGGCATACATCATTGAGATCATTGGAGGTTATCTGATGCCAGACTTATCACAAAACCTCGTACATCTGAGGTGGCTGTTGAAACTCATTGATTTTAGAGCAGTTGCGAACTTAGTTGGGGGTCTATTGTGTTGGCGACATTGTACTGGGAGATGTGCGGGGCGGCGAAACCAAATAAAGCTAAAATTAGAGGTTGCCTATCACTACTACAATCATGGGCTCAGTTTCACTTTTCATTTTTACGTCCTCTAGTGAATCACCCATATATATTCTCACTCATAACAAGGTAAAATTTATATTAGATTTTACAATTAATATAATTTTATGTTAAAAATTTATTTAATTAGGTGGAACCATTCGGCGAGTTATATTGGAATACCTACCGCTCTTGAAGATATACGGCTTCTATTAGACCAATGGTCGAAAGCGTAAGTAATTATTAAATGAAATATATATACATAACATAGTCGTTTCGTATTTAGTATTATGTATATAAATAATATTTTTATCACGTTCATATAGTTTCAATGGACACCATACAAGGATCCGGCAATTCGGGCAGTAATTCCAGATAAATTCTTTCAAAATCCGAACATTGGGCATGTTAAGGTCCCATTGGTCAACTATGCTATATTCAAGATGCATTAGACGGATAGAGTGTTGCGGTAATTTGGATTTCGATAACCGATTCTCGTGACACCTGAGGTGCTTGATGATGAGCACAAAATCAACTTACGGCAATTGAATATGCATTGGCCGGTATTCTTTTCAGAATATATTAAAATTTGGGGAAATCGGTATAACCATATACCTACTCGTGAACTGATCATCGTTCTAGAGTTAGCGTGTGCATCAAATTACATGTCATGGTTCAGGATCCATGGCAAGTCATAGTTTAAGATCCGTAGCAAGCCATATTTGCTTTCAGAAAAGTAGAGGCGTCGGTAAATCCATGTCGAAAGGGAACGACGGGGTCCTTTAAATCCAAGGAGAATGGATGACGGGACGGGCCCATCAACAGCGCCTATACAATCACCGGGCCCAACGCCTCAAGCGACGACGCCCATACCACAGCCCTTTCTCATTATGCTAGGTTCGTATCCTAGCCCTTATATGTATCCTAAACCTTATATGTTTCCTTTTTCCAGTCCTATGCGAGGTTGGAATGCATGGCTCGGTGCATCTCATTTCTTGATGACTTCAACTCAATCGACGATATATAAGCCATCGTCGCAGGAGGAATCGCACGAGGCATCATCGGGGAGCTCATCTCATTTCCAATCTCTATCGCCTTATGGTATTCAAACACCTCTGCCGTAGGTGATGCAAACACCTTCGCATTCTTTATTCTATCAAGGTGGGTCATCCTCCCAACACCCACAACCAGAACAACCACAACCCCGGCCAGAAGTTGAATCAAGAAGGAATCCAACGCGTAACCGTCGACCAACCCCATATGGCACTGATTTGGATCGGCATATACATTAATTTTTTTAATATATTTGTACAAACTATTTTTATATTATTTTATTTAATAAAATAAAAGTTTTTTTTGAATATTTTAATAGTAAGTTATTTTTATATTTTGTCTCATTTAATAAAATAGAAGTTCTTTTGAATAAGACAATAAAAATAATGCAACATTGTTTCATTTAAGCAATTATCAACTATTTCAATTTGGACATGTTCGAATTGAATG
Source organism: Gossypium hirsutum (assembly GCF_007990345.1). NCBI lineage: Eukaryota > Viridiplantae > Streptophyta > Magnoliopsida > Malvales > Malvaceae > Gossypium > Gossypium hirsutum. The sequence continues at coordinate 106,207,056 of NC_053433.1, forward strand.
ACCTGGGTTCCTACACCATCCTCACAACTTCTGTTGGTTCGTTCTTTTCTGGATACCCATATTATCACGTATTCCACTCGAGCAAGGTCGACTCTTCGGTTTGCGACGCAATTCTCTATCCGGTAACAACTTAAATGGAGCAAGCGATACAGACGGCCACTTATGTTCATCTGGGATCCGTGGGAATACATGTCTCCACACGTTGTACATGTATTTTATTTTGTACACTTCGTCGACATAGCTCATGTGATCCAAATGGAGATTCTAACAAATTGCAATTGCATGAGCGCATGGATAACGAAATGCGTCAAACGTCCTACAGTTGCAAATCCTATTTCTCAGATGTATACGATATTGCCCACCGGTAATACCTTGGTTTGATCTGTCGAACTCTGTCACACAAACCATAGGTTGTCGTGATCGTGACACACTGTGTGCATGGTGTTGGCTCGCGCCTTCACATTGTTAATTTTTTGTAATACCTTCTGACACCATACATGGCTTCCCTGTATTTGGCCTTTATAACTCGCTGCTCTTTTGGAAATAGTGCTGCCAAATAGAAATATGTCTTCTACACAATCGAGGTTATCGGTGAATGATGCATTCCTTTTAGAATAGAATTTATGCATTTAGCCATGTTTGAGGTCATATGACCATATCGTAGGCCACCGTCGTATGCTTGTATCCATTGATCGAAAGGTATGTTACAGAGGTAGTCTGCACCTTGATTTTTAATTAACCGCAAAATTACCAATATCTCCTGAAAAAGTCATTATTGATCTCGTACCTTGTCAATATAAGTTGATAGCGAAAATTACAAACCACTTTTTCATTCAGAATAAATTGATTATTACAAATAAAATTATATTAGTAGAGATTCAATACCTATGTTGTGTCACTTGTCATCGTTCAGTGGTAGACCGATATTTTCTATAATAGTTAGACACAACGAGCCTTAGACAATACCGACAGTACATATGATCCGATAGGCTTTCATGTTGCTCAATTGCGACTAGTATTCCAGTGCCCTAATCCGATATAACGCAGATATCAGGTTGGGAGCAAACATGCCTCCTCAACCTAGAAAGAAAGAAATCTCAATCGCCACCTCACTCCCCCGGTGTTATTGCAAATGCAATTGGAAGGATTCTCCCATTGCCATCCTGTGGCACAACTAGCGATAGTCGATGGGTATATCTACCATACATAAAGGTATCGTCAATTTGTACCAATGGCTTGCAGTACACAAATGCATCCTAGCATTGTTTAAAGCTCCAGAACAGGCGTTTGAACACTTGGCATCCATAGAGCAAGTAGTTTTTGTAGTATCCAGGGCTTGTTTCAAGGTTTGTTACGTAACCTAGGACGTACCTCTCCAGCACCTGACACCACTATCACACCTCATTATATGAAGTGTCCCACTCACTATGTATATTTTCCAACGCCTTCTGCTTAGCTATACAAGCCTTGCGGTAAGAGGATGTGTACCTCAATTGGCTACGAATATTGGTAACTAAGGCCAAAATAAAAGTCCTGGGAACTACCTTTACCATCGGTAGTATTAAGCTAGCTATCATATCTGAATCCATCTTGGGATGATCTTGTGAAACACCTGTCAACGAAGTACATTAAATAATGTAACATTAAGTAATAACAGTATTATTCAAAAACCCTAAACACCCAGTGATATTGTACCGACAACACAAGTATGTGGACCTTTGTACTTCTTTATCTCCAACAAGCATGTCTTTTTCCTAACCGAAGCCATGATTTCCCATGAACATTGCACTGCACACTTAGCCTCGAACTTCTCGAATTTGGATTTAACCACACGGTAGTTAACCCTATTCATGATGCTATGTAGTTTCAATGCACTAAGAAAACTATCCTTACTGGAAAACTCCTCACCAACTTCCAATTCACCTGAATCCAATGACAAACTTATACGATCACATCTTCTGTATGGTAGATCTAGAAACTCTAACGCATCATCTGCCTATAGATCGATATTACGCATATAGGCTGGAGGCGAGTACGCCGTGAATCGCAGATCTTTTTCTTCTTCATCTAAACCCCTTTACTGTCTTCAGGTTCAATTGGAACAGACCCCGGTTCAAAAAATAATACAACTTCTACACCATCAGTGCCGGGTTCTCGGGGTGGATCCACATCGAACTCATCATTCAACTCACCATCATCTGCAACATACGAGGTTCCCTCACCGGTGGACGTCGTAGGGAGTGCATCATCCCTTCTTGTGAATGTTTCGTAACGTCCCCAATCAGATATGGATTGCCAACCAATAAAAGTTGATGTCATTCCCCAGTACATAATTCCAGCATCGAATATCGACCCACCGATGTGCATGTCCTATCCACTAATCGAGTGTGGTGCAGGAGTTGTGTATTCCGTACTGCCACCAAACACGGGCACTTTCGTGTTCTGCCTCCCACTAATAGAGTGCCAGATAGGGGTTGTGTATTCCTCTCGAAAAGCAGTAGATGCTGAAGTCGCAAATGCTTCATTTGGAAATAAAAATTGTACATATAACTCAAGATAGCGTAATCCACTAGCGAGATGAGTCTACACCATTGCCACCAAGCTATGACCACCTTTGATATCAAATGAGTCATGTGTCACGAGATCAACCGAAGCACAAAATCTATACTTAATAGATAAAGCTCTTATTGGTTTCATTCTAAAGATTTTGCGCCTAAGTCTTTTATGAAGTTCTATCAAATCTATGTTCTGGTTAAAAACTAGTCACGCTGTGTTCTTCGATAAAAAAACAATACAGTTATCAGTGTTATGGACCTCACCATCAGAGTAAATAACAACACTAGTACTGATATAATGTTAATTTGCATGACATTTTGTGTTTAATTCGGTTTATTTCTGAATTGATCACTGCTAAATTAGTGTTTTTATGTTTTAATCTTGTTAGGGACGTAATTGAGACACTAAGAGACAAATTTAAGCAGAAAAGAACCAAATTGAAACACAATCAATGAAATGAGGTTGAATAAAAAATGTGGAGAAAATCAATGACTCATCAGAATTTTTGACTTTGTAAAAGCCAATAACAGAAAAAAATATTTTTTTTTATTTTTTATTTAATTTTATGTTAAATTAGTTAAGGCTAAAATTAGTAAATTCTAAGTATATAAATAGGGCCTTAATGTTCTTAGGAAAGACACATCTAATTTTACATTCTGTTTTCAATTGGGAATTGAATAGAATTATTTTCTTTTTTCTTTCAATTTGGGCGTGAGCATTCTGTTGTTCCATTTACATTTCTTTGTTCTTTCAAAATTGGTCTAGTTGTTTTCCAAGTATTTTTCTTTCCCAACTTCTACCACCTTTCATACAAATCCATTCACCTTCCACAACCTATAAGCATGATTAAATCTATGCTATACTAAATCTCATCTTAGCTTTAGGTTGGTGTTCTTTCTGGTCGGGAACCATGAGATACGAATTCGTACTTAAAATCCTTCCAATTGATATTCATTTTTTTCCTAAATATCAGGATAGACAAACCAACCTTTAAAGTTAAACTCGATTTCAAGTCAAAGTGCACATTAGGTTGGAGTCATGTTTGCTGACAGTTGGAGAAACGAGTAGGCCATGTTGTATTTGGATCTCCAAGAACAAATCAAGGAAGAAGTGATCGGGTTTAAATGACCCACATGGTTGAGGCCGTTGATTTGAGTTAGGTTCTTCAGAGCGCAAGACTGCCGGAATCTTGAATCAGGAACACATGTATCTCAGTTACATAATCGGTAAGGGTTGGTTTGCAGGTCGTACCGGAACAAGCTACAAGAGGAAGAATTGGCGGTTAGGACGTTTTTAACTGCTATAACTAGCTTATCGTTTGGAGGAGAAGATTAATTTTCAAAAATCGGTTCTTAAACTAGAATCTACCGAGTCTAGGGCTAAGGCTATTTATCTCTATTTACAAAAATCTAAATTTATTTCTCAATTTAAACTTATTTCCAATATTAATTAATTGATTATTTATGTTGATTCAATTACTTACTTTCTAAACATTTTCGAAATGCCCAGATTTATTTGTTAATTTTTTGCAGGTCCGTTTGGAGTCATGGGCATGACCTTTGCCACGACCTTCGACACGACAAATGTTCTATTCACAAGATAAACCCAGAAGTTGATAATAACATCCAACCCTTGTAGACTTAACCCTACTACCACTCTTTACTACTATTTTGAGTTATTTTGTAGGAATTATTTTTGGTGGTTTCGACCCCCATCAAATTTTTGCACCGTTGCTGGGGATTAGAGATATTTTCTAATTTTTGTTTGTTTACCTTATGACTAGATTAGAACCGAGAACTCTAGAGTTTGAACCAAAAATTGAGAAATTGGCCTGACAACTATGGAAAGAAGCCATTCGATGTGGTAAACGACCAAATCTCAGATTTGAAACCATATCATCTATCGAGGAAATTTTCTCGTTCGACAAACCAAACGAAATGGCTGAACAGACGATACGCCAACTTGCTGCGACATCAGATGAACAACAACCCTTATGTATAACCTATCCAGCAGGAGAAACACCATTCGAGTTAAAGTCGAGTTTAATCTATTTACTACCCACTTTTCGTGGATTACAGAATGAAAATCTGTACACCCACATTAAAGAGTTCCATATAGTATGCACAAGCATGAAGCCTCAAGGAGTAACAGAAGACCAAATCAAATTTTATGCTTTTCCTTTCTCATTAGTTGATTCTGCTAGAGAGTGGCTATTTTATTTACCCCCAGCATCTGTCAACACATGGTCTGACATGTCTCGTTTGTTTCTTGGCAGGTTCTTTCCTGCAGCTCGAGCAACCGAACTAAGGAAGGGCATTGTGGGAATCCATCAAAAGGACACTGAATCGCTTTATAATTTCTAGGAGCGATACAAAAAGTTGTGTGCAAGTTGCCCACACTGTTGTAGTATTTCTATGAGCGGTTACTCCCGATGGAAATGAAATTGATAGATGCTGTAAGTGGAGGGGCACTTGTTAATATATATGACACTTCAAAGAGCTAGAGAGTTGATTTCAACCATGGCTGCTAACTCTCAACAATTACGACCGGCTACAAAACCCACAAGACGGGTTCATGGGTTAAGTTCTTTATCTTTAGAAGATAAAATCGATAAGCTAACTAACGTTGTTAAAACTTTGCTTACAGATAAAACAAGTCTAGCATGGTTGTACAGAATTTTCGTTAAGCCAGACCATCTAACGGACACATATTCAATTTTACATAAGGATTCGACAGAACAAGCAAATGTTTTCAAGAACTTTCCAGGACCGCCCCAAAGGCCATATGACCTCTACTTGAACTTGTATAATGTGGGGTGAAAAGATTACCCGAATCTATGTTATGGGTCGAACCCTCGATGCAATGAACTGTACTAACAAAGGTCACCTCAGAATCAACAGTTACCAACCCCAAAGTCATCTTTAGAAGCCATAGTGGAAAGGCTGACCAATAGTACTGAGAAATTTCAATAAAAAACTGACATGCATTTGCAAGAATTGGATAAGCAAGTGAGCAAACTCGTGCTCATAGTTAGTTGTTTGGAGTCCCAAGGTAAGTTGTCATCCCAAACTGAGCCAAACCCTCTACACAATGCAAGTGCTATGACATTGAGGAGTGGAAAGGTTTTGGAGCCCGTACCTGACACGAGTCGCGCCTACGACACTAGTCAAGATAAGGAGAAACTTGACATAGAGGCTCAGTAGAATCAGCACCACAAAAATCATTTATAATACCACATCCGTTTTCTGAAAGACTTGTCTGATATAAAAAGAAGTAAAAAAAGAAGGAGATTCTCGACACCTTTCGAAAGATAGAAATCAACATACCTCTTCTCGATGCAATTAAGCAGATTTCACGATATGCAAAATTCTTAAAAGAATTATGCACGAGTAAAAGGAAACTCCTGGGAAATGAAAAGGTAAGTGTCAGAGAAAATGTCACCGCCATTCTGCAAAGAAAAATACCATCCAAATGTAAAGACCAATGTATGTTTTTCATATCTTATAAAATAGGTAGTGTCGGTATTAATAAAAGCAATGTGTGACTTAGGCGCATCAATTAATGTTATGCCTTTTTCAATTTATAAACTACTTAACGTGGGTCCTTGGAAGGAAATAGGTGTAATTATTCAACTTACAGATAGATCTGGGGTGCCTCCGGAGGGAGTATTGGAGGACGTTTTTGTCAACGTAAATGAGCTAATATTTCCTGTAGACTTCTACATTATCGACATAGAGGATGACAATTCGGCCAATTCATCTGACATTCTTCTTGGGAGGCCATTCTTGAGTACAGCACAAACAAAGATTAACGTACGAAGTGGGATACTCACTATGGAATTCGATGGGGAAGCAGTGAAATTCAATGTCTATGAGGCCATGAACTGCCCTAGCATGATTTTTAATGTTTCTAATATTGATATAATCGATCCTTTAACTGAATTACATTTAGAATATCATGACGATGATGAATTACGAACTGTTCTTTGCAGAAGTCTAGACTTTGATGCTTTAGAGGAACTAGTGGATAACCTTTGAAGAGTCTATTTACGAAACAGTAGCTCATATGGAGGCGCCGTAATTATGGAGAAATCCAGGTAAATTTCTAGAATTATCTCATTCACAAACTAAGCTTTTACCATCTATTTTGCAGGCTCTAGAGTTGGAACTCAAACCACTTCCAGACCATTTGAAGTAAGCTTTTCTCGGTAAAGGAAATATATTACCGATAATAATCTCAAGTAAACTCACGAAGGCAGAAGAGGAAAATTTGGTACAAGTTCTTAGAGACTATAAAGAGGTAATCGGATAGACGATAGTCGAAATTAAGGGGTTAAACCCTCAACTTGCATGCATAAAATTCAAGTGGTAGATAATGCTATTCCCAAAAGAGAGGCTCAAAGGCATCTCAATCCACCCATGATGGAAGTGGTAAGGAAAGAAGTCCAAAATTTACTTGATGCTGGGATGATCTATCCCATTTCTAACAGTAATTGGGTTAGCCCAGTCCATGTGATACCGAAAAATATCAACGTAATCGCAATTGAGAATTAGGCAGGTGAGATAGTTCCCATTCGGGTCCAAAATGGGTGGAGAGTCTGCATCGATTATAGGTTTTTCCAGATTCTAGTGGCACCAGAGGATCAAGAGAAGACGACATTTTTACGTGTCCATTTAGCACGTTCGCTTACAGACGGATGCTGTTCTGACTTTGCAATACCCCAGCCACATTTCAGAGGTGCATGGTAAGTATATTTTCCGACTACGTCGAGAAAATAATTGAGGTGTTCATGGACGATTTTACTGTGTATGGTGAGTCTTTTGAGGTATGTTCATCAAATCTTGCAAAGCTCTTAGAAAGACGCTTAGAAATTAACTTGTTCTAAATTATGAAAAATACCATTTTATGGTAGATAAATGATTAATTCTAGGTCATATCATCTCTGTTGAGGGAATTTCTATCGATAAAAAAAATCGACATCATTGACTCACTGCCATACCCCACAACTGTGAGGGAGATTCATTTTTTCCTTGGTCATGCAGGTTTCTAGAAGCAATTCATTAAAGACTTTTCAATAATTGCGCAACCGCTTTGCAATCTACTATAGAAGGACAAGGAGTTCAAGTTTGACCAATCATGCAGAGATTAGTTTGACACGCTCAAACATAAGCTTATCTCAGCACCTATTGTTCAACCACCAAATTGGAATTATCCTTTCGAGATAATGTGCGACGCAAGTGACCATAGCGTAGGAGTAGTCCTTGGGCAAAGAATCGAGCAAGAACCACACGTTATCTCCTATGCGTCTAAGACTTTGGATGCTGCCCGAAGCAATTACTCAACTACTGAAAAAGAGTTTCTAGCTATAGTTTTTGCTTTGGAAAAATTCCGTTCGTATTTATTAGGGACAAAAATTGTCGTTTTCTCTAATCATGCAGCTCTTGAATATCTGATCGAGAAAAAAAACCAAAATCGAGGCTCGTTAGGTGGATATTACTTTTACAAGAGTTCGATCTCGAAATAAAGGATAAAAAAGGAAACCAAAATTTGGTAGCTGACTATCTGAGCTGAATACCTCCATTGAAGAATGTCACACCACTTAAAGACGATTTTCCATATGAAAGTCTACTTGCTACTCAGACAAATTTTCCTTGGTACGCGGACATGGTAAATTACCTTGCTATAGGTATAGTCTCTTCTAACTTGTCGCAATCTGAAAAAGATAAGATCAAGCGTGAATCTCGATATTATATTTGGGACGACCCCTACCTTTGGAAATATTATTCCGATCAAGTAATTCGACGATGTGTTGCAGAAACTGAGGTAAAATCGGTTCTATCTTTTTTTCATTCTTATTCATGTGGTAGACATTTTGGCTCTAAATGAACTACGCATAAAGTACTTGAATGTGGACTATATTGGCCAAATATTTTTCTAGATGCATATTTGTTCTGTAAAACATGCGAAAAGTTTCAGAAGGTAGAAACTTGAGCCAGAAAAATGAAATGCCTCTAACCTTTGTACATGTCTGTGAAATATTTGATACATAGGACATTGATTTTATGGGACCTTTTGTCTCAACATATGGTAACATCTATATTTTACTTGTAGTGGACTATGTGTCGAAGTGGGTGGAAGAAAAAGCCACTCGTCATGCTGATGCCAAAACGGTAGTCAATTTTCTAAAGAGTTATATTTTTTTCCAGATTTGGCATACTACGAATATTGATCAGCAATCGTGGAACGCATTTTTGTAATAAGGTAATCGACACACTTTTGAAAAAAATACAGGGTAATGCAACGAGTCACTACGGCTTATCACCCTCAATCAAACGGTCAAGCAGAAGTGCTGAATCGAGAAATTAAGTTGATTTTGGAGAAGACGGTTAAGCCAGATAGAAAATATTGGAGTTTACAACTAAATGATGAACTGTGGATATACCGTACAGCTTATAAAGGACCCATAAGTATGTCTCATTATCGACTAATTTTTGGTAAACCATGTCATCTTCCTGTTGAGCTAGAACATAAAGCATTTTGGGCAATCAAGTAATGCAACATGGAGTTGGAAGCTGCAGGTAAGCATCGTAAGTTACATTTTTAAGAACTTGAGGAAATTCGATGAGAAGCGTATGAAAGTGCCCAAATTTTTAAGGATAAGGTCAAAGCATATCATGACCAATAATATAACCCGTAAACAATTTATGGTAGGAAAAAAAGTATTACTTTATGACCCTACATTAAGAATTTTTGCAGGTAACTTCGGACTAAGTGGTTAGGGCCTTTTGTTGTTACTCACGTGTTTCCACATGGTGCAGTCGAGGTTAAAAGCGAAGAATCTAGAAAATTTTTCAAGGTCAATTTTCAAGGTCAATAGACAACGATTAAAGCCCTTCTAGAAAATTTTCGAGTCCACGTGGTTGAAGAATTAGTCATCGAAGAGCCTATTAAATAAATTTCCAGGTCGTCGAGCTAACGATATTAAACAAAAGCACTTTTTAGGAGGCAACCCAAATTTATTTTTATTTATTTAATTTTGAGTTTTAATAAGATTTAGAATGTAAATAAATAAATTTTTATTTAATTCAGTTAATTTGATGTTTTCAGAAACGTAATAGAGGTTATGAATTTTTTTCAAAAGTCAGATAATGGTGGTAGCGTGGGCAAGACAAGCTAATTGGTGACAATTATTTACCTACAAAAAAAATCCAATATCCCTAACCTTCATAAAACCTCAAAACCCAAATCCAATAACCACCACCCAACCCATTTAACCTACCTACCCCAAATTCGTTTACCTAAATACCAACCCAAGAACACAATAAACCCAAATAAGCCCAATACCCAAACAAACCCCCAAAAAAGTGAAAGAAATTGGGCCGAACGGCCTACTAGCCCAAAATGAAAAAGAAAAAAGAAGAAATGGACAAGGCCCAACCGACCACAAGGAAAAAAAAAGAAAAAGAAATTCAAACACTCAAAATCCTTAAAAATTCCCAAACCCTTTTTCTCTTTATCTTCTTCACCTTCCTCAAAAAAAAAAACCTAACCCCACACCAAATCCATGCCACCGCCGTCGCCACCCCCAATGCCATTCGTCGTCGCCATCACATTTTCGTGCCATCGCCGCCCTACTAGCTACCGTCCCCACTTCCTTGGGCGTCGTCGACGAGCTAAAACCCCGACCCCTCTATTTTTTTTTCTTTTTCCTTTTTCCCCTCCACTCAAAACCCCTATTTGCCGTCCGAGGGCCTTCCTCATCACTACCACGTCACCTCACCGTTGCCTATCAGAGCCCTCACTCGTGCGTCGTCGCTCCTCCCTTCCCTAAACACCATCTCTTCCATATCTTCTTTTTCTTCATCACCAAACACCCAAACCACCCCTCCCACCACCTAACCGACACCATACCCGAAATCCCAACTGTCACCCTTCAAAAAACTAGCCCAAACCATGCTGTCACCATCACCGCCTCCGTTCTCCGCCGTCGTCGTCGACACCACCGTAGCAAGCCGAACCGTTCAATCGTGACATTTACACGGAAACCATGGTTCGAACTTAGAACCAAACGGCTGACAATATTTTGGCTTCACTCAATCAAAGTCGACATTGATTTTCAGCGCCTTCAGTTGTTGATATAGCTGACGACGACTCAGAACTTTCTCCACCTTTTTCAAGATGAACGACTGCGCCAATGAGAACTCATTGCTAACAAAGTCCGACTCCTATTGAAACAGAACATTTGGACAATAGCTCAGCTACTCATGAAAGTTCGATCTCTAGTCCTCAACCTATTTTACCTTTTACTAACATATTGTGCAGATCATTCGGAGGAGGTTGGGACTTCTAACGACAATGTCGAAAGTCCCTTAACCAGGAATGAGTGTGTTTCTCAACACCAAACACGATCGTCTACCGCTCGAGCCCGTCGAAAATCGACACATGAGTCAGCAACACCCCCACACAATAGTACTAACACTACTAGAAATTCAAGTCCACCTGACTCACCTAACGAAAATGTTCGACCATCACGAGACAATCAATGTAATAGACGAGGTCGAGCAAACACTATTCCTCCCGAAGGACAATTATGAGGGTTTTTAGACTTTTCAACCTCGGAGCATCACGCAAGATAAGACGACATTCGACAACGTCTGCTCCTGGTCTGTAAGCAAATCAATCTCTCTACTCTTGATATGTTAAATATTCGCGATGCTGTGATTGGCTATTTTGATGCTACTGGTTGGAATTCATTTGCAAATATTTCCTGTAATGCATATTATGAGTTGATTTATGAATTCTACACCACATTTAGCTTCAATATTATTGCATTACGAACTGTTGAAAGACAAAGCATTATTTGTTTCTGTTTGCTTGGTAAGGACTTTCGGATGTCAATTTCTGAATTTAACATTGCCATGGGTTTCGTCGATCCTGACAATATTCAATCTGATTCCTATCATACTGCTCTGTTAGATATTCCAAGTAACTTTGATGCTCAAGATGTTTATTGTGTTTGAACTCATTTTAATCAACTTTATAATCTGATAACCATAAAAGTCTTATAGGTGCATGAACTTACTTTAAGATATATTCACTGATTTTTAGCCTTTAGTTTTTCAAGTAGAAATGATTCGTCATTTGTTCTAACTAAAACTGAACTGTTTTTCTTGTGGTATATGCATTCTGGATTTAAAGTTAATTTAGGATATTGGTTTGCGCAAAATTTTCATGCCGTTTTACGATGTAATCGTCCACTAATACTTGGGTCATATATTACGAATTTAACCTCTCAACTTTTTCCCTCTGAAATTGATTTCTCATCCTTAATATATGCATATAGAATGGACAGCCTAGATAAATATTGTTTGGATCCTATGGGTTTGCTTGCTGGCACCTCTACTGCGTGTTATTTTGTTCCTCTAGGTACACAGACTACTCGCAGAAATATGGTTTTTCGCCAACATCCACACATCAATAATAGGGAGCAAGAGGAGCAACATCTATCTGTAGAGGCACGTTTAAGCCGGGTCGAAGCTCTACTTGGAACAATGGAAAACCAAGTTTCCACAATCCTTAACATCCTGCAAAGTTGTTACCCCAGCACCGACAACATCATTTAAAAAATATATGAGGAGTATTCTTAACTTTTCTTTTTACTTGTTATTTGGACTGTTGTCTTTTATTTCATATGTCACATGCTTGAGGACAAGCATAGTTTAAGTGGGGGGGTTGATATAGTAAGTAAATGGTAAATATGCATAATTTTTACTGCATGTCTCTCTTTTGCATATGTTCAATCTTATGCTAGAATTATTTGGTAGTTTATTCCGAATTGAGCCTCAATTCATTACTTAGTCAATTTGGGCAATTGGGCAAATTTTAAATTAAAGTGTTCAAAGTATCTAGATTAGGCGACATTTTTATTTTAAGGTTGATATATGTAACTAGATTTCTCATATAAATTGATTGTTTGAAAAAATATATATTTGCTTGTACATAAATAAATAAATAAAATGAATAAATAAATAAAGGCTCAAGTTATGAGTGAAAGTTTTGAAAACGTGACTGAATTGAGTAACCAAGATAGGATGCTTGGGTTGTTATTTTATCTCGTGTAAAAAGGTTCAAGTGACAAATCGAAAACTTGCAAACATTTCGCTAACCGAGCCTTCAAAAAAATAATATAAAAAAAGAGACTGTTTGAAATGAGTAACTGGGATAGGGTGCTTGGGTTGTCACCCTAATTCGCGTAAAAAGGTTTGACCGTGTCTAAAAATAATTATTAATGCGTAATTAATTAATAATGCCTTGCAAATTTTGGATTCAAACTCAATTTAGTGAAATGATTTAGTTCACATATTTTAATTTTATGACACTTGTTGATTAAACTATATATCCGGAGCATTTATTTATTTTTGCCTATATTGTTTACATTGATTATGGATGCGGAAAAGAGGCTCCATTTTTAATAAATTGTAGAATAATTTCTAATGTTTAAAGGAACAATATGCTTGAGTACAAGCATGAGCTAAGTAGGGGGATTTGATAACATGTTAATTTGCATGACATTTTGTGTTTAATTTGGTTTATCTCTAAATTGATCCCTGCTAAATTAGTGCTTTTATGTTTTAATCTTGTCAGGGACGCAATTGAGACACTAAAAGACAAATACAAGTAGAAAAGGACCAAATTGAAATACAATCAATGAAATGAGGCCAAATCAAAAATGAGGAGAAAGCCAAGGACTCATCAGAATTTTTGACTTTGCAAAAGCCAATAATAGAAAAAATCATTTTTTATTTTTTTATTTTTTATTTAATTTTATGTTAAATTAGTTAAGGCTAAAATTAGTAAATTCTATGTATATAAATAGGCCTTAATGTTATTAAGAAAGACACATCTAATTCTACATTCTAATTTCAATTTGGAATTGAATAGAATTTTTTTTCTTTTTTTCTTTCAATTTCGGCATGAGTATTCTGTTGTTCCATTTACATTTCTTTGTTCTTTCAAAATTGATCTAATTGCTTTCCAAGTACTTTTCCTTCCCAACTTTTACCACATTTCATACAAATCCAATCACCTTCCACAACCTACAAGCATGATTAAATCCATGCTACACTAAATCCCATCTTAGCTTTAGGCTGGTGTTCTTTTCGATTGGGAACCGTGAGATATGAATTCGTACTTAAAATCATTCCAATCGATATTTATTTTTTTCCTAAGTATCGGGATAGACAAATTATCTCTTAAAGTTAAACTCGATTTCAAGTTAAAGTGCACGTTGGGTTGGAGTCGTGTTTGCTGACAGTTGGAGAAACGAGTCAGTCGTGCTATATTCGGGTCTCCGAGGACAAATTAAGGAAGAAGTGATTGGGTTTAAACAACTCGCACAGTTGAGGCCATTGATTCGAGTTAGGTTCTTTAGAGCACAAGGCTGTCAGAATCTTGAATAGGGAACACATGTATCTCGGTTAGATAATCGGTAATGGTTGGTTTGTAGGTCGTACTGGGACCAGCTATGAGAGGAATAATCGGTGGTTAGGATGTTCTTAACTGCTATAACCAGCTTATCGTTTGGAGGAGAAGATCAATTTTCAAGAATCGATTCTTAAACCGGAATCTTCTGAGTCTAGGGCTAAGGCTATTTATCTCTGTTTACAAAAATCCGAATTTATTTCTCGATTTAAACGTATTTCCAATATTAATTAATTGATTATTTATGTTGATTCAATTATTTACGTTCTAAACATTTCAAAACCCTCGGAGTTATTTGTTAATTTTTTTGCAGGTCCGTTTGGAGTCGTGGGCACGACATTTGCCACGACCTTCGACACGACAAACATTTCTGTTCACAAGATAAACGCAGAAGTTGATAATAACATCCAATTCCTGTGAACTCGACCCTACTACCATTCTTTACTACTATTTAGAGTTATTTTGTAGAAATTATTTTTAGTGGTTTCGACGCTCATAAAAAAACGTTCACTCATCTTCAATTTCTATTCTGCTTAGCCTCTCTAATGTTTCTTGCTGTAACTTATGCAATATGAGAATGAAATTTGGCTCATTTATAGCCTAAGGCCAAGCAGGAACTACTGTAGAAAAAGAGCATCCACGTGTGAGCTTTTTTCAGTAATTTTGCTGACAGTGCATCCTGCTTGAAGTGTTTTTGACACTATTTTTTCAAAACTGTCTTCTCAAAATTAATTTTTAGGAACTAGTGTAGAAAAAAAGCGTCCACATGGGAGCTTTTTTTTGTAATTTTGCTGATAGTGCATCCTACTTGAAGCGTTTTTTATATTATTTTTCAGAACTATCTTCTCAAAATTATTTTTTTAAGAACTACTATAGAAAAAGAGCATCCACTAGGAGCTTTTTTCAGTAATTTTGCTAACAGTGCATCTTGCTTGAAGCATTTCTTATACTATTTTTTCATAACCGTCTTCTCAAAATTATTTTTTTAAGAACTACTGTAGAAAAAGAGCGTCCACGTGAGAGCTTTTTCAGTAATTTTGTTGATAGTGCATCTGCTTGAAGCGTTTTTGACACTATTTTTTTAGAACCGTCTTCTCCAAATTATTTTTTCAGGAACTATTGTAAAAAAGAGCATTCACGTGTGGGCTTTTTTCAGTAATTTTACTGACAGTGCATCCTGCTTGAAGCGTTTTTGACATTATCTTTTCCGAACCGTCTTCTCAAAATTAATTTTTCTGAAACTATTGTAGAAAATAAACAAAATCCTTCTTGTCAATATAAATTTTTTTTAAACCTTAAACCTAAACCCTTTTACAAAAACCGTAAAAGCTAAACATAAATTTTTTTTTAAAAAACATAAACCCTAATTTAATTAAATTTCTTAAAAATCCTAAACCCTAATTTAATTTATTTATTTTAAACCCCTAAAACCTAATTTAATTATTTTAAAAAAAACTCTAAACCCTAATTTTTTTTAAAAATTCTTAAACCCTAAATACATAAACCCTAGGCACTTAACATGCAAATGGCCCTGACCCTAGAAAAACACGAGCTAAAACGCGTTCCTAAGGGAGCATTTTGCCATGTCAGCAAAGCACATCCACATCAATACATTTTTTGCTGACATGGTAAAATCACTCCCTCAATGTCGCGTTTTGCTAGATTTTTTCCTTAAAACACTCCTACATAAACGCATTTTAGTGTTTTCGACTTATTCCGATAAATAATGAAAAAAGTGGTCCAATTCCACAAATAAAGTAGGAAATGGGTTATTGGTAAAATGGTCTGGGGAAAGTGATCATTTGGTACTCTTTGAGCTATTTTTAATATTTTTGAAAAACATTGAATTTCATAATTAATTATAGAGATTTTTTTAATGGTTGATATAGTTCCAATATTTTATGCCAAACTTTTGTTATTTTGATACAACATTTTGTGTTGAGAAATCAGAATTTTTTTTTAAGGATACCGAAATTAAATTATAATTTTTATAATTTTATAATTTTAATAACCTATATCTTTATAATTTTAAAAATTAAATTAAATTTTTTATCATTTTTAACAAGGATTAAAGTACAATTTTATCTTTACATAGAATCAAGCTAATTAGATTATTCAAGAACCTTGAACGTAATTTAAGATTTTTATTTCGAAATGTTAACAAATATATAGATTTTAATACCCCAGCTCATGGAATCCAAACTCGTAGCAAAAATAAAATTAGGAGGGACGTTAATCAGATTAGATATTTGTGGGAGTGCTAGGAATCTGAAATAACGAACTTTGAGTGCTAAAAAAGACTCAATACTTAATTAATAATTAATTAAGTGATGTCCAATTTGTACAAAGTTACATATAAATGACCATATTCATCTCTTATCTAAATAATATATGACCAGCTTATAATCTATCATCACTATCTGTGAGATACATGGTCTATAGCCAATTTCGTTTTTCTCCTTGGGCAGCTCTTTGTATTTACTATAATTAACAGTGAGGCAAGTCAGTTCCTCATGCTCCATGTCCATCCCTGTACTTAATAAATACAAATAATCCTGTAATAGAATTGCTCCATGGTCAGGTCGGGATAGAGTTTCGAGCAAAGTAACCCCGAGCTTCAGGAATGAACTGAAAACACAGTTCAAGGTGTGATTCATGAGGTATTGGCTGTGCCAGACGAGCTGTCATCAAGAATAACATCAGCAGGATCTCCTATCCATGGTCTCCCTTCTCTCCACTGAAACTTTATCCTTAGTTTTCCATTTGCATCAACCCCAACCACCTGCCCTTTACTGGCGTGAGTCTCCATTCCCCAACCCCATCTTGGGGTCACAAGCCCTTCCCATATCTTCACGCTGTCCCCAATTTTAAATGGCCTAACTCGTTCCATCTCCGAGGCCTTACAAAGCCATAGCCTTTCCATAAAGCAGAATGCCACCCATAAGTCTCCATTCTCCATTCGATGCACTACCCCAATGCTTGAATGAGTTACCTCTCCCCAGTGGTGAGTCGGGATTGAAACCGATGGCCTAACCCTAACCCAGTCCCCAATGCAAAGTTCCTGTTCCTTCACCAGCTCCACTTCTGATGGATCTAGCATCCAAGTTTTGGAGCCAACAGGGGTGTATATTCTCAGCTTTCCATCAGCATCAATAGCAGCTATTGTTCCAATGCTTCTATGGCTATGACCAGACCAACCAAATCTCGGCTGCTTCACCGAGAGCTTAACTCTCACCTTGTGCCCCACGATAAGTGTTTCCACTCTTTGAAGATGGGAAGTAGGGCCCGTCCATCTTTCCTGCTCACCACAAAATGCAACAAATGTGTTTCTATCCCATTCATCTCCTTCATACCCTATTCCTTGTACCACACCAATACTACCAGGTACGATAGATTTCCAATTACTAGCATTTTCCCTCAATTGCACCCACTCTCCCACTTCAAACATATGCTCTATTTCAATATCTGCAGGATCTCCTCTCCACATGCCCGGCAAACCAAAGAACGCAACTCTCACTTCCCCATCAGCATGAACACTAGTAACAATGCCCCGCGAATCAGACTGAACCCCTCTCCAACCCCACCTTGGCTCAATTATTCCAGCTCGAAATCGAACATGTTGCCCAACTTTATAACTTGGAACCTTTTCTACATCTAAGAAATGGGTAATCCACCTCCCTTTCCGGAAGCAGCAAGCCAATTCCAAATACCCGGTATCCTGAACACTATGCACTACCGCTAAACTCTCTTTCCCAATAGTGTTCCAGTCATAACTTGGTCTAGTGCCAAGGCTCGGCTTTGAACGGACCCAATCACCAACTTCAAATCCCGAAAGCCTTTCTGCATCTCCAGGAGAAACTTTCCACAAACTATGCCTGCCGTCAACCTTCACCTGCATGGCTCAAGCAGAACCTCTCCATTAAAGTAATTTAATGGATGAACTCACAAAATAATATAGTCAACATATAGCTTTAACTGATGCAGTGATGCGATAATGTCGTAATAAAAGATATAGTGCTCCACCAGTAACATTAGACCAGGCCACTCGCTCCTAGATTAGAAAGAAAAAAATGAGATGCTTACATTCAAAGCTCCATCCATGTCAATTTTCGAAATTTTTCCAACGGTTGCTGGAGTTTCATTTGACCATCCAAGTCGTGGCTGACTGACAGATGGCATGACATGAACCTCTTGTCCCACTTCAAAAGGAGGCACTCTCTCCACATCAGTGACAGAGCAACAAAAAGGCTTGCTTCGGAAGCAGAAAGCAATACCAATATCACCGTCATCTTCTAAACTATGAATTATACCAATGCTGTTGCGGGAAATATCCTCCCATCCATATAATGGGGAGGGAACTGAAGCTTTTACTCTAACCCAATCACCAACCTGCTCTTGATAGAAATATACACAATAAGATGCATTAAATTCTACATCTGACCCCCAACAATTCCCCTTCAATTGATAGTCCAAAGACTACATTGAGAAAGGGAACTTGTCAGAAAATGAAGAAGAAAGGGACAGGTAATTACCTTGAAATCCTCAACTCTTTCCATGTCAGAGGGATCAGCCTGCCATGGGATTGGTCGATTTGGTATTTCAATCATAAGAAGCCCATCAGTCTCTATCTCAGTAATCCTTCCAACACTATGATGGGTCTCACCACCCCAAGCATATCGTGGTTCTGCAACAGATCTCTTCACACAAACCCGCTCCCCAATCTATAAAATGAAACAATGGATTACTTTTTCTTTGTATGAAGAACATGTTCCAAATAAAGAGAACAGTAATTTAGGTAAAAGAAAGTTCGTAGTTTATTATATACCCTGAATGGAGTTACGGGCTCAACCTCCTCTGGTTCACAATGCCAAGGATTCGGAAGATAGCTCAAGTCCAGCAATAGGCTACTATCCGGTCTAATACAGTATACTATACCAATGCTCCCAGGTGTCACAGATCCTAATCCATGCTTTGCCGTAGTAAGAGTAGGACGAATTCGAACCCAATCCCCAACCTTGAATTCTTCAACTCTTTCCATTTCTGCAGGATCAGCTTTCCATCCTCTAGAAGCTCCAGGAAAGCCAACACGCAAAATCCCATCATCATCAACACATAAGACGGTTCCAATACTGTCACGTGATTGACCACGCCAGCCAAACCTGAATATACAATAAATCTATTTAATTCAAACTGGAAGAAAAAGACCGAACTAGTTGTCAATGATAAAGCCAAGCAATTCAGTTGAAGGATAGCAAACATGCAAATGGCAGAAGCACCACTTTGGTAGTAGATTAAGTATTTTCCACTGGGACCCGATGTATAGAATCAGATATCAATTGCAGGATCAAGATTATGCTGAAGGATTTCATTATTGTTTATTGTTTGCCTACCAAGAAACAAATACACATGGAACAACATAAGAGACTGACACTGTACCTATGACAAGATATACAGGTAAAAGATCAAGACATTATGCTTCCATTTATAATGTTTTACCCAGGGAATCTCCACTTACATATAAAAATTTATACTATTTTTTAGTTATAAAATGATTAAGAAGATCAGAAAATATTGTCATCCCATTCAATCTTGAAACAAACAATTTTGATATGATTTTGACTATAGTTTTCAAACACCATGGCAATAGCATACATCTTCAGAGTAAACAACATATCTTTTTTACTGTTTTGCAAATCCCCCTTCCCTCTATAGCCCAGTCCTAGGATATTAAAAGACCAAAAGAACATCAAACAAGAATTTTGACTACAGTCTTCAAACACCAAGGCAAAAGCATGCACCTTCAGAGTAAACAACATCTTTTTTGTGTGTGTTGCAAATTTCCCATCCCAGGTGATAAATGGAAAAGCATAGGAGGCAAGTTCCTCCATATCCCAGTCCTAGGATATTCAAAGATCAAAGAACATAACAAGTGAACAAACCTTGGCTCTTTGACGTCTTCTCTAAGCTTAACATGCTGCCCTCTATCAAGCGGAATCACTTTTACAACTTCATTTACCAATACATGAGCCTCCCCAGAACAAAATGACACGATAAGATTGTCTCTGTCCACCACATTTTGCACAAAGCCAACACTTTTATGGGTTGCATCTTGCCACCCATAAGTAGGTGTAGTGACACTTCTTCGAAACTTCACCCAATCACCCACTTCATAACTGAATAAGACCATGAACTCAAGAATCATAATAAAAAGGATACAAAGATAAATAAAGAAAGTGAATGAATGCACGATGATGTGAACCCTCTCCTTACATTGTAGGAGACAGTTGAACTCCCCTATTTGTTAGTGCTTCCATCAGATCTTCAGAAATCCATTCACGAGGAAGTGCCTCCAAGAAGTCTCGTAATGTCTTACCACTGTCATCAGTATTGACACCATGTTAGTAATATAAGGGTCCAACATGGAGATTCTAAAATGTAAAATGTACCACCAAAAAACAAATCAAGCCAAAGAAAAAGACGAATATGCTAACGAACGGCAAATTTTCATAGGAATTCCAGAACCGACCCGTGATTTCTAACTTCAACAGCAGCATCAGGATTCCCCAGCATAACAATGAGCCATTCAAGGTTCTCACGTATCATTTTTGCAGTATCTGCTGCTATATGGAAAGCATTATCACCTTCATCACCCTGGTGACAAGCAAAGACACTATAAATGAATTGAATGCAAGAAGAAAAAATACCATGCAACATTGCTCCAATTCTTAATTTGTTCCAACATACTCTTGTTGGACATATCTTGGAAACTTATGCCTTCAGTGTGTGTCACATATCTCCTTATATCTCTATCTTAAATAACAGTAAATTTGCTTTTTTAATCCTTTTTTTAACACAAACCACCATATTGGAAAAGCAACCAGAATAGATTGGCCACTTGGTAGATTTATTAAGTCAACCATATGCATAGTCTTATTCTATATTTTAAAGAAATTAGTGCATAATCGGATTCGTTGCTCCAACCCTTAAATTGAACCAATCCATGTCCTTGTTCAGCTACGATTCTATCAGCCTTAAACCACCCTCAATAACCATAACACCGAAACCTCAAATTTCCACCACAAACTGTGAAAAATACTTTCCAAAATATCTCATCTTTGAACACGCCTTCATTCTCCTCGAACATAATCAGAATATAGAAATTGCCCAAAGAAGACCTTGCAACAAAATCACAGAAAATAAGCACATTGCTCTTTATCCAGTTTCAGTATCATCTTCCATGCACCTATCCAGTATAACTGAATTTTAATTAGCATGTCTAACAGGAGATTTGGCAATCAATTTAGCCCCATTCCACACCTAATATTTCAATTTTTTCACATATGGCTTTTTTGTGTGTGTACATTCTTGGTCATGAATCAAAGAACTATGTTTATTTAAATCCCTAATCCCCCAGTTCTTTGCTTTCATATAGGCTTTGCCTTGCTCTTGAATTAAGAATGTTACTTTTTACAATTTAGATTTAACAATTTTCAGAACAACATAAAATCAGGGAGAAAAACAACTATCAGAAATAAAGCACAAACCCCCAATACAATTTAAGGCATTTTCTGTCATTAATTACTGATATGCTTCTTAGAAAAAGGTCCATAGTACTAGGGAAATCATATGCAAGGATTCCATAGCAAATATTTTTAGGTAAAAGAGGAAGAAACCTGCAAATTACAATCTGCCCCAGAAGATAAAAGCAACCCAATACATGATGATGCCCCTCGGGCCAAAGCTACATGTAGGGGAGTTGTATTGTGCACATTTCTAATGTTCACATCCACTCCAGCATCAAGAATTATCTGTCCACAAGCTTGCAATTAGATCGTGTATAAACCCAAAGGCTGGCTAAAATATATGTGCTGGCATTTGCATTCATGCATGAAAAGCAATAAAATTACCAGGAAGAAAAAATAGAATAAGTGCTTCTAACAGTAAGGAAGTTAAGTAGCTTACTTTTACCAATTCAACATCATTAGCCATAGCAGCAATATGCAGCGCTGTTCTCCCATGTTGAGCATCTTGGGCAGTGGGATCTGCCCCAGCAGCAAGCAATATTCTCACCAGCTCCCTGCCCTCTACAAGCAGTTTTATGAATGAATTGAATTATTGCTACTCAATTAACAAAAAAAAGTTCATGTGATTAACAAAATGGACACAACTTTGCCAATAAAAAATTATTTAAATTAAGGTATGATAACAAGCCTTGAAAGGCAATAACAAATGTGATCAAAAGTTTTAGTATGTTCTACCTGAAACAAAGATTAAGGTTTAAGGAATTAAAGAAATACAGAAAATCATCTAAGACCACAAAAATAGAATAAGGAAGCAATAACCGTTTGTAACTGGTATCCCAAAATACTGTAGTAGAAAGAAGAATAAAACAAGAAAGAAGAGGAAGAATATCCCATAATAAGTTCTCTGGCATCCATGCACCAAGATACTACTTATTAATCAAAGTCCTAGAGAAAATAAGAGTGAAAAGGCATTTATGAAGTATCTTATATTATACAGTAACCAACTAGGAATGGGATCCAAACTGGAAACCTACTAATAAAGAAGTAAAAAAGAAAACAAGCAGCCAAACGACAAAAGCATAAACTCCTAGAAAATTTTGATCAAAAAAGAAAACCAAAAAACACCCTAGTGTCAAGTATAGCCAACATAGTAAAGTTCATGCAGACATTACAATTGTATGCCTAAAAAACAAAAATCTCATAATTCCAAATAAAGAATAAAATCCTATATCAGAATCTTCAGTGACAATATGAAATGCCACTTTACAACCTTTTAAGGAAGTAAATATTATACCTAAACCTGTTAAGCTATTATAGCAACACAGATTAATTAAATTATCTTTCACTAAAGGAATTGTGAGCTGAAGAAGATAATCAAAGGATAACAGATCATTTACTTAAAGAAGATAATCAAAGAGTTCTGCACTACCTATTTCATGATTTTTCTTTAGAGTAGCTGCCATGCACAAAGCAGTCCCAACAAGACTGGGAATTTCAATTGCATCTGCAATTTCATCTGGGGAAGCAACTTCCATCCACCTTTTGACAACAGCCACATTCCATGTTGCCACACACAAATGCAATGGTCTGTTAACAATGAATCAAGATATGAAGCATTGAGTGGAGTAATAGAATGAATGCAATATATTAATGAAAATGGGTTAACATGCATGACAGCAAACAGATTAGAAAGGTAGAAATGAGTTAGTCTAGTTCATATATTCCAAGCTTCTACTTGAAGCAAATTTACATTTGCTATCCAAAAAAAGTGGGGGAGAAAAGAGAAAGAGAGTTAACATAGTCTTAAATTGAGATAACCACTGATCCAATAGATGAAACAAGTCCTAAAGCCCTTTTTCCTTTGGATAAATAAATCAGATTGTGCACTAATCCCAGCCTTTTCAATGCTGTATCCTAAACCAAACCCCAAACGGATACGTATATCAATAATGTCAACAAAAAACATGTTTAGTAATAAATGCATCTCCTAATAGATGACTAGATTCATTCACAAGCACCAGAAGAACAGCAATAGAACACAACCCCAACGTAATGGAGGCATCTGTTTCCAACATAATATAGAAGTTGCTGGCCACTCATCCGTCGTTACATGATAGACTATCAAAACTATCATCTTACCTTTACAGTGTTGACAACTCAGCAGGAAACATATGATAAGTGTAATGTGTTAATGCCAACCAAAACAAGAGCTATTAAAGAAATCAGTAACAAAGTATACATTAGATCAAATAGAATCTGGTTATTTTAACCTAAAGGTAATCAAGCAGGCTATTTTCATGAAGCTGAACTACTGAGTCAGTTTATGGAATTCCAGACTAATTCAACAGAAGCTACAACCTACAGTGCTCCATTGACCACATACATCTATCAAAGGAAAAATAAGATAAGAATCTGTAGTTCAGTTTTGTACTACTTATATGGATGTATGTGTGTGAATATATATAGACAAAGCGAAAAGTACTAAGCAGACGTGTGTAGAGCGGTACAGTACTTACGTCAAATTTTTGGAATTCAAAACAGCCATTGATCTGCAGCCCCCATATTCCAATATGACAAGAGCGCAGTCTGTATATTTCTTGGCCACAGCTCTATGAAGCACAGATTCACCTTCATCATCCACCGCATTAGGGTCAGCTCCAGCCAATAGCAACTCCTTTTAGACATTTAGCAAAAGAAAAAAACTCAAACACTGAAGAAGCAAGAAAGAGCAACCATATATATAATTAACATAAGACCTACGCGCATGCAGTCAGGTTGACCATGATAAGCACAAACATGGGCAACAGACGGACCAAAACCATCCCTCAACCTGGACTGAACATCAGCACCTCTCCTAATGAGAGCAAGGACACATTCTGGGGATCCAGCTGCTAAAGCAAAAACAAGAGGAGGATCCCATCCTTATCCAACACATCCACATTTGCCTCAGCGTACTCCAATATTGCTTCAACTAGTTCAGCACTACCTCGTCTACAGGCCAAGTGGAGAGCAGTTTGCCCATCAGCATTCTGTGCTTCTACAATGGAAGAAAATGAACTACCACTATTTCCAGAAGAAGCCTTTCCAAGAAAATCTCTTCACAAACAAAGAATAACAGCAAATTACAAATAAGAGAGAACATTCTTCAAAAACAGAGCTAAGAACAAGTCTTAAATCAACTATACTAACCTCAAACCACTCACATCCCCCTCAGAAACAAGTTGATGCAGATAGTTAGGATCGTCAGGTAAAACCTCCAAACCAGACATGGGTGGTGGCTCCACAGCATTTGATCCAGGGAATTTGACAAAGCCACTGCACATTCACCAACATTTTTACTGAATACAATGAATTAAATTTTACTGTATTCTGTCACTCCTAAAATGGACATACCCACAAATGCATAACCACCACTTAAAGCATCAGCAATTTTTAAGATCGGCATTAGCTATTATCTAGGTATCACAAACAACAGCAGAGGAAGTTAGGCATGGTAACAACCAAACTCTGTTCTTACTTATCAGGACTTGCAGGAGGGCTGCGTGGTATCTCTTGCAAATGACGAAGGAATATTGCTAACATTGCATTAAATGTTGGTCTTTTTGATGGTTTGAACTGCAGGCACTCTCCGATCATCTTCCACAATTCCCTAGGTAATCCAACACCGACTACACTTGCATATTGAGGAGGCAATTTCCGAGCCTTAACAACAGCTCGATAGATCTCATCTGCACTTAAACCAGCCCAACTGCACAAAAAGTATCAGGTTGTGTTACAATGAAAATATACCACTAATCATAATGCAGAAAAGAAGAAACAAAGAAAAAGAGAACATTAAAAAAACGATTGCTCCACATACGGGATGGAACCAGTGCACATTTCCACCAATGTACAACCAAAACTCCAAGCATCTGATTCTGCAGATATGCCTATTGCATCATCCCAGAACAGATTCAGTGACTTCTTTACTGGTTCCCATGCCTCCGGGGCAGCATAATGTGGGCTGAGCATAGTGCAATCCATGCATGAATGAATCTTGGAGGAATCACATTCTGTTTGAGCTTTTTGGCAAGCAGGTTTCTTCAGAATTGCAGCAAGTCCATAATCAGAAACAACAGCATGACCACTTGCATTCAAAAGAAGGTTAGATGGCTTTATATTCATACAGACAACACCTGCTGCATGAAGTTCTGCCACCCCTCGTGCAATATCTGCTGCGTATCTACGATTGGCAAACATTCACCAAGTCATCAAAGAGAAAATTACAGCCACATAGTAAATAGGTAATTATCTAAGATATGAAATAAGCTAAAGACATTAGATTTGATAGAACAGAAAATTTTTATGTGATTTTCAATTAGGCAACCAATAAACTTTAGATAGTAAATAGCAAAAGAAATTTTAAATCAAGAACAGGGAAAATCATATTTATGCAGAAACGGAAACATAAAACTAATACCAAAACTCAAATTTAATGCATAAAAACATTAAAAGAGGTGGGGAAAGAAAATGATGAAGTGACATGTATGTATCTTTCCATGCATAATAATGTTGTATTAACACTTTCTAGGGTCAATTAAAATGTTTTCTCCATTTTCCAAATCATCCGACAGACTTCAACATATCAAATCAATGATTCCCCTTACTGTCTTCACTCAATTGCATTCTTATTAAAATTAAAATCAACTTTTAGTAATCTCTTTATGTCCAACTAACAATACTAATTCTACCAAAAAAGAGAAAAATCTATCCCTTCAGGCAAAAATAATAATAATAATACATATATTGGTTTCTTTGGAAATTTCAATCAAATGAAAAACTATTGCATTATTTGTTTGTCTTGTCAGTTCATAGGAGTCATCATTCTAACCAATTACAACAGGGAACCAAGTTAGAATTCTAGAAATAATTAGAGAAGGACAGTTTCATTCAAGCCCATACTCTAATGGCAATGGAATTCACAATGTAAGCAATTGCAATAGAAGGAAAAGAGAGGGAGGTAAGAAAAAGAGAGCAGGATCAGAAAAGTGAGGTGGTCCCTTGATAAAAAAAACAGAAAAGCTCAATATTGTTCATTCAAGAACTGTTCATTAAATCCTCAAATTTATTTTAAGAAACAACAGAAATAACTAGTCAATACTTGGATAAAAGTCGTTATTGGATTAAAACTGGAAAGAACCATTTTGCAAGAAAATTAAAGTTGAAGAAATCTCTATACTTACCATCCGTACCTACCATGCAGAGGTTGAGCCTTACCAATAGCATTGATGCTCAAATCAATCATCTATTTTAATATAGGTAACAAAGTAAGCTTAACATAAAATAGAAAACTGCCAAACATATCTACATCTATTTGTAAGGGAATAAATCCCCAGTGATATTTTGCAATTGAAGATGTTCTAGTTCCTTTTTTGTTTAAAAGTCCATTAATCAAGGGTAGAAATAGCTTTCTTCTTTTTTAAAGCAAAAAATGGCTCTATTCCTATAATATGACAAACATACCTTCAGTAATGCTCCTATAATAATTTCAGAGAAGAAATTTTGGGTATTTATAGAATAAAGGAAAGTATGTACCGATCTCATTTTATGGATCATGGAATTTGTCAAATTTAATACATCAAGCCTGCAAAATATTTTCCTCACCCTGTCTATTCTCCCAATTGTAAGAAAAGTTAAAGCATGAATCATCTTGCTTCCACAATACCCTGGCCAATATCACCAATCAAAACCAAACAGCCCTAAGTTTTTCCCCTAAATATATAACATCCTCAAACACACCCCTTATTGCACACTAACAAAAGGAAACAATCTTTCTTTTTTCTTTTTCTTTTTCTTTTTCTTTTTTTTTTGGGGGGGGGGGTAGCAGATGCACCAAAACTTAGACCCCATCTAACACTCATAATCAGACTGGAAACAATTTGCAGCAAAATCCAAATGATATTAATCCATCCGACTTACATGGCAATAATGATGACTGGCTCATAGGCATTACTGACTTTATCATCAGAAGCAATTTGAAATAATATTATACCATAAAGATTACCCTAGATCAAGATTCATGTATCTCTCAGCTACAAGGCTTTTACAGATGAGGATTAGCATATTCATACCAAATATGTCAGTCAACAAGCACACTGACTACAGATTATTATCAAGAGTTAAAATTAAAATGTTTTCCTTCAGGGGATTCACAGAATCTACATTAGAAATGAAGGAAAAAGAGAGGTTAAATATTTGAGATATCAAAGGTTAACAGACAACCTATCTTAGCCTCCATGGAAACAGATTGATTACCCTACAATCATTCCCTTAAAGTGTAAAGACATCAAACTTTTATTCAATGTACATAAATCTCCAATCCAAGAAAGAATATATTAACTACCCCTGGAATCGCAATATCATAATCTACTTATATAAGGCAACAAGAATTCACTACATGTAGTAAGTTAGCAATTTCGACTAAGCAACACAACTCAACATATTGAAACAACTTGCCACACATCACTAACAGAAAGAAAATGTGCATCAAACATCAAGATTTCCTACAATCAGTCCAAATCTACAGAAAGCAACATTCTAAATAAGATAAATTAAAACCACCGGACAACAGCTCAAAGCTTAAGTCATTCAGCCTCAACGATAAATTGTCTCAGCACAAAGCATATCCTTCCCTGGCCTACAAGCAAACCTATCAATCTTATGTAACAAATTATGTACAATAGCATATACAAAAGCCAACAAAATCAACAACATCAACGTGCAATGAAGTAATGAACACCAATTAAATTATCCTTAAAACATAAACAAAGGGCCCAAAAAACAACCTTAGAACTTGCTCCAAAGTAAGTCTCCCTCCATTGTTCAACATTGCCGATCTAATCGACCCGTGGCACCTATCCATAACGATCCCCAAACTACTTTGTTCTAACTTAACAACTCCATGGAAAGTACAAACATTCCTACACCACATTGATGCACGCCTCAAACTCTCAAGTTGACCTTGCACCCATTCCCAATCCATCCCTTCCATTGCCCCCACTTTCTTCACCGCCACCTTATGCTTACACCGTCGTCCTCCTCCCCTGCCGTGGGTCCCACTAACCACTGCAGCCCACGTTTCCACTCCAGCTCTTCCCCCCTTCTCTTCCCCTTCTAACTTCCTAACCAACTTCACTTCCGGATGAGCTGTTAGTTCAATCACAGGCCCGCATCCAGCGGCACCAGCACCGGAGATCGAAGCGTGGGTACTGCGGTTAATCCGACCACCACCCGCCAATTCTTCGAAAAAATCCCCATTTTCATCATCATCCTCCCTCTCTTCATCGTCGTCTTCTTCTTCATTAGTGTAATCGCAGTTAAATTCGTTCCTCGAGTTCGACCCAACTGAGTTGGGGTTCGAATTAAGAAGGGCTAAAATCCCATAGTTCTTCTTCAAAGCCTGAACCGAGTTTCCGACAAGGGACACGTGGCGGCAGCGGGGACAAGACAAGGAAGTGTCGGGTGAAGCAGAGAACATTTTGGAAAGACACTCTTTGCAAAACCCATGCCCACATTGAAGCAATAAAGGAACTCTGTCTTCCTCGTTGTACCGCGTTTGGCAAACCGAACAACAAGGCACCTTCATCTCTTCCTTTTTCTTTTTCTTTTTTCCTTTCTTTACTTCCCCAGAAAGTAAGAAAATTTTCCCAGAAACCAAACAGCAGATTTAGTGAAACCAATCAAAAAAAGATCTCTTTTTTGAGAAGAAATGAAGGAGTCAGGAGGAAACGAAATGGCAGATCCATTGAAAGGTAAACGAAAGGTTAAAAGAGATCAGATACCTGACATTTTGATTAATTAAAAGAAGAAGAAGAATAAAAGATAGAATAAATTTTTTGCTCCTTTTTTTTTTCTTCTTCTTTTACTTTGTTTAGGTTTGAGTTTGGGTGGTGAGAGTGTTGAAGCTGTTTTCACTTGGGTGTTTTCCATTAGTTCTTTTTATGTGCTATGATTATGACTCTTTCCCCTCATTCACCAACTCTTTTCTTTATTCAGATAATTTCTATTTTCCTACTCTATTTTTATATATTTATAATTCTATTTCTTTTCTTTCCTTTTAGAATTTAGAAGTACAATTATTCTAACATCTCAATTATGTATGCCGAGACCGACGTAGTTGAAATGTAACATGTGTGATTTGTCGAATTGTGAATCGATCATTATATTAATTTAGAGTTAAAAAAATGATTGATAAAGTAATATAAATCGATTGAATAAAATTTTATAAAATTTAATAATTTATTTAATTAAAATTGAATCGATAATTAAATCGAAAATTAATTATGTAAACGGTTCAATAACTAATTTAGTTCTAAAAATATTAGAGAAGACACCAACTTGGGTAACTTTTGTTAATAATGCCAATGTCTCGTTGGCAACATATTATATTGCTTTTTATGTGTTAATAATTTATATTAAATTATGACATACACGTTGATGAAAATTTTATGTAATAAATATATTTACAAAATTGATAACAAATAAGATTTTAGTTGAAATAGTAAAATTGAGTAATTGAATGACATGATATTTTAAATCCAAATCTAATTATATGTATATTTTTCTAGATTTCATATAAAAAGATAAAAAGGAGAGTTAAAAGGGCATATAAACTCCTAAACTTTGGTAAAAAATCAATTATGTCCCTCCATGAAAAATGTACTCAATTAAGCCCTTAAACTCTCGAATTGCATCAATTAAGCCATTTGACCAACGTTTTCGTTCTTTCACCGTTATAGCACTGACATGACCGTTAATGGACGAAAATAAAAAAAATCATTTTTAAAAAAAATTAAACAATATATTTAAAAGTTTTACTCAAATGAATTTAGACAAATGGTTGTCCAAGTTCATTCATTTCAAACTTATTTTTTTAACCATATAAAAAAATCATTTTTGATTTTTTTAAAATTAAATTTTGTAAAACATTATTAAAATTTACAAAAATATTAAATAAAATTCAAAAAGTTAAAAAATAATAATAAATAATAATATGTTAATCATCATCTTGGTGTGTCAAAGCTCATCCAATAGTTCTTATTTATAAGAAAAGGGTACACTAGTCTTACTTGAACAAAGGTTATTAAATAATAATATTTTAATAAAAAATGCAATATTTCACTACACATGAAACACTAAGGGGCGGCGGCATTCCCTATTGTGTACTAGGGTTTGCCGCCCTTCTCATATCGCTCCATTTATTAGTGACAATTATATGTGTGATGTAACCTCCTAACTTGGCCTAGACGTTAGACCCGAATTCAGAAGTTTACATTGGCCACCGGAATGACCCGATAAGCTAGCGAAGTTTATAAAATAGTTGTTTTAAAACATTAGTTTATCTTTAGAGGAAACTTAACCTATTTTCAAAAGAAAAAAAAAACTTAGCGTTTTACCTCCCTTCTTACGAAATAATACAATCAATCCAAAATCGGTTGATTTATAAATTATCTACTCATTTAAAAACTTATTTTTTAACAATGCAGCGAGAAAATGATAATACTATAGTTTTAATGAAAACAATGTTTCATGCATTATGAGATAAAATAAAAACTCATGTATTAGTAGCCTAAAAATACCATGCATACCCTAAATAAACTCGAAACTAAGTCCTGTGCCACAGTTTAAATAAGACATTACAGTTCTCAAATAATAGGAACTATAAATAATAATAGGTAAAAAATATTTATATATCTTTAATTCAAGCTGAGCACTCTAATTTGTCAATTCCACTTCCTAATCTGGTGGGCTATCTGTAAAGATGTAAATTAGAGGGGACTGAGCTATGAAGCTCAGTGTGCCCAGAATAAAATAGTAGGCAAAGCACATGGGTTATGTAACAGCCCAAACCCAGCCTAGATGTTATGGTCGAATCTGGCGATGTCACATGGAATGGGATTTGAAATCGAAGTTATCAAGTTAAAACCGTCTCCGTTTATTATCTTATATTTATCTCTCATAAATTTCAAAATCATTTCCTCGTTAATTTGATTCGTTTAAAACCATATTTTGTAGCAGAAGCTTTTAAAACCGTGATATTTAAAGAAAATCGTTCCCTTTTAGGAAAACGTCATTTTGAATTAAACCGAGCTTCTGTTGAGTTTGCAGTTTAAAAATCTATGAAAACAGTTAAAGTCCAAAATAAAGGCAAACAGTCCAAATTACATCAACAATACCCTAATAATAATAGGAAGTATAAATCTTAAATGACCTTAAAACAGTTCCATAGTCATGTGGCCACCATTGAGTCCTCCGCCGCACCGATCCGTCTAAGTCTGAGGATTACCTGGACAGATAAAACAGAAAGGGGTGAGTTTACGTAAACTCAGTGTGTAATCCCTACAGAAGACATGTATACAGTCAAATGCAACCATCAGTCAAATGTAATCTGGGGCCTAAGCCCATTTCAACTTTAGTAGCAGTTTGGGCCTTAGCCTATTTCAATTTCAATATCAGATATGCATTAGGACCTAAGTCTATCACAATATCATCAATATCAGATATGCATTAATCAGTAAACAGAGTTCTACCCAACCAGTCTCTACACACCATCTCCGTCCATCCCTACACTCCATGTGGGGTTTAAAACACCTACACATCCTTACACTCCAAGTAATACTGAATGCGGCACATAATCAGTAAATTGTAGCTGAGCTGCCAGATAATAGGCTTAAGAGCCTTTCAGTACACTTCCTCCAAAAATCAACATCCCAACCCAATGCAACATACAGTATATGCCATGCTAATACATAAATACCAGTTACACATACAGTTCAATATTCATTCATGTCATCATCATGCTCAATACATACACCATACATACAGTTCACGCATTTAAGGGTCTAAGTAGTGCTTACCGACCCTACGGTAGGTTCATAGTCAACTTGGGCGACCCGTGCAACTTTAGAACACATTTTAGATAAATGGGCTATGTGGCTTGCCCGTGTGGCCCATACGGCCCAATTTAGCCTTGGCCGTGTGGATCACACGACCTGGCCCAGAATCTCACACGCCCGTGTAGACCCACACGTCCGTGTAGCCCACACAGCCCAAATCAGTCTAGCCTGTGTGTCACATACAGCCTACCTGGCCATCACACAACTGTGTCTTGCGCGCACGGCCTGGCCTCGTCAATCACACGCTCGTGTTATGGCATATGACCTACCACAGGAGCGACAACACTCCCGTGTAGCGTCGACAGTATACCAACACTTAGAATCTGACCTATTAAATGTTTGAGTCAAAATTAAAAAATCGATAATGACATCAATCCACCTTCAACACTTACCCCAATACCCTTAAATGATTTGATCACATTTCCGCATAAGGAGAGCCCCTTACGTCCTGGTTTGCTGCTACCAAAACAGCGAATAAGGTTCCAATTGGAAAGAATAAAAAATTTATGAATGGATTAAACGGAAACCCCTATTTACAGAATAATCGATGCTTACTTATCGAAACACGAGCAACTAAAAAGCCAGAATACTAGACTGGGACAAAAGAATTGACAACAACAGAAGAAAGTGAAAAAGAGGGAGAAAAGCTTGAACGTCAGAATTTTGAGAGAAAAAAGGGGGAGTGTAACACCCTAAACCCATCCTAGACATTATGGCTGAATCTGGCGATGTCACATAGAATGAAAGTCGAAAACAAGCTTGTCGAGTTAAAACCGTTCTAGTTAAATTAGCCATTATCTTAGTTCGAAGTAAAACACGTATTATTCAGTATATCTAAAATTATATCTTTTTAGCGGAAGCTTTGGAAAACACTTATTTTAAAAAGTACCATTTGATCTTAGTGAAAACCAAGTTCTATCATGCTTAACAGTAATAAATCGTAACACAATTAAAAAACTAAAAACTTTAAACCAACCAGTCCAAGTCCATAGGTTACATTAAAGCCCCAAATAAGTAATAAAATCTGAAAATTTATGAAAAATAGTTTACATTAAAGCCATTCTAACAGGCTCGAACACGGCCTGAAGTAATCGCACACGGGAGTGTCACACAGGCGTGTCCCTACCGAGCCTAAGTTGAGCCCAATTCAGAAAAAGGCCAATTTCGAGGGTTCTTAGGCATTCCAAAGCCTATAAATACACCCTAGAAGAAGAGAATAGGTGGGAGGTACATGGATGAAGGAAGGAATTACTCGAAGAAAGCCTATTGATCCATCTCAGAAACCGGATTCATCATTAAGACTGAAGATCTCCTATCAATTTCCCTTCAGAAGTTTTGTGTTTTCTTTATGTTTTGTATTCTTTATTCTTCTGAGATGTTTTCCTTTTTAGTTATGAACTAAATCCCGTAAATACCTAAGGGGAATGAAACCTAAGATAAATCTTGTTATTATTTTCTGAATTGTATGATAAATATTTAACTTGTTCTTAATTATGTGTTCTTAATTCTTATTTTGATATCTCAGGATACTGATTCAAGATAAGCTCTTATTCAGAGGAGGAATAAACCCTGTCTAAGAGTACATTTGTCATAATTAAGCGGCATTGATTGCACACCTAGAGATAGGGTGACAAGATTTTACCGAATTAGGGTGAAACCTAATAAGGGGATCCATAGATCGAGTTAATGTAACCCTAGGGTGATAATTAGATAAAAGTCTCAATTATTCAATCTAGGGATGGGACGTTATTAGTCTTGAATAGGGATAATAACATAACTTAGGGATCTCTACGGAACAAGTTAAATGAATAAATTGTCCGATTTGGAGTCAAAATAACAAGTGAAGTCTAGGTGGATTCTTCCTTAGGTATTGTCTTAATTGAATTGTTTTTCTCAAAAGTAATTCCCCAATTCTATTTTCTGTGAATTCTTAGTTTAGATAATTAGTTAGTTAAAAAAAACCCTATTATTCTTAGGCTTGATAATAAAAAGACAGTCATTACTAGTACTTTTAGTTCCTTTAGGTTCGACAATCCAGTCTTGCTAAAACTATACTACTGTTCGATAGGTACACTTGCCTACATCGCGATAATAGTTAGTTTCAAGAATGATTAATTATAAATTTATAAAACTTATCACACAAAATCACGCAATCATGCAACCTTAGAGAACTTTTCATGTATCTATGTTACGACGATATCGATCAAATCCTTCACATGTTATTTCTTTGACAGAAGTGGAGATTCAATCGGATATGACTTATAGTGAAGAACCGGTCAAGATATTGGCACGGGAGACAAAAGAGCTTAGAAATAAAAAGATAAATTTGGTGAAAGTATTGTGGCAAAAGCACGGGATTGAGGAAGCGACATGGGAACCGAAAGAGGCAATAAGGAAATAATACCCAAATCTCTTTACTGGTAAGATTTTCGAGGACGAAAATCCTTAAAGGGGAGAGAGTTGTAATAGCCTAAATTCAAGGTTATTGGAACAGTGGTTTCGTAACCACAAATTCGATTTAAAGAGAAATTTATTTTAATATTTTTGCATGAATATTTATATAATAGGAAAATCGTATGAAAATATCGATAAATTTTTTTTACCGATTTAGTGGTTAGTTAAAAAAAATATTGAAGAAATTGGGTAAAAACAAAGTATTGAGACCTCTATCTCGTAAAACCAATTCGAAAATAATTTTATAAATATTTATGGAATGTTAGTAATGTGGTATTAAAATTTCGTTATGAAATTTTAATGTTTGGGTAGTCAATTAAATGAAAAGAACTAAATTGTAATAGGTGTAAAAGTTGCTAGAAAGATTAAATAGCTTCAGAGTCTAATGAGAAATGATTAAAAGGCAATTAGACCCAAAATTTATTTGGGCTGGACGGCAAGAAATCAGAAGGAAAATTGATAAATTAAGGACAAAATTGAAATATTACAAAATTAACTAAATAAAGCTAGGACTAAATAGGAAATATCTAGATTTCTCTTCATTTTTCTTCATTCTCATCAGCCAAAACGCCATAAGAGGGCTCTTTAAGCTGGTATTCCATAATTTTTGCACCAAGTGAGTTAATCCTTTCCTTTTCTTGTAATTTTTGTGTTTCTAAGACTTTTACAACTAGGTCCTACTATTAAATTCATTAGTTTTTGATTTCATGGATGAAATTGAAAGTCACCATGGTTGAGTACTGTAATTTTATGATGAATTAACATGAAATTTAAGCTTTAATTTGTTTATAAGATGATTTTATTAAGTAATTCCAATGGAAATTGATTTTTAGGACCTAATTGTGAAAATGTTTGGAACTAAAGTCTAATGCTGAAATTAGGATTTCCAAAGGTTGTAAACTAGTTTAAGGTGATAGAATAAAGTGTTAATTGAGAAAAATCAGCTCAATTGAAAGGCTAATTGAGTAGGGATGAAATTATTATTTATTAAAAGCTTAGGGGAAAAATGGTAATAAACAGCTTGCACTAAAACAGTTTGGACAACAGCAGTAGACTAACTTTGAAAAATCACCATAAATTGTAGGAATCGAATTAGAAGATGAACAAAATATTGAATTAAATCTTATTGTGTCTAGTTTCTCATAGAAGAAACGGTGTAAGCAATGGATTTGTAAATTTTGAGATATAATAAATTTTGTGAGACAAGGTTAGAATGAATTCGAGTTCCCCTGTTCTAACTTTGAAAAATCATAAAAAATTGAATAAAAATAATTATGGGCTTAAATTTATATGTATAGAATCCTGAATGAGTCTATTTTTAATAAAAATAAACAAAAACATCATTTGAATCCTGTATGAAGAGATAATTAATTTTTAGTGAAGAAGGGTAAGAACTGTCAGACAGCAGAACAGGGGTGACTTTAAAGAATAAACTGTACTTATTGGCAAAACCAAAAATCCTGAAATTTTTATGGTAAGAATATATTTGAGTCTAGTTTTAGGGAAAAGTAGCGGATCCTAACTTTGAATTCTTTAGCTCAAGATAAAAATAATTTAGTGACTATGACTCAAGTAGACAGCTTTGAATGAACTATAAATAATAATGAAATTATAGAAAATGTTGCATATTAACATGAAATGTATTAAATTGATAATTAAATTTATTTATTTAAATCCAGAAGATTCAAATACGAAGCTAGATCGAGGAAAGGAAAAAGTTCGGGATTAATAGATTTTTGTACACGAACAAGTATCAAGGTAAGTTCATGTAACTTGAATTATATTTTTAAATGCTTGAAATGCATGTTTTTGATATGAATATGATTTGAATGTTCATTATATGGAAATTTATGAAACATTGATATATTTGATAAAAGGGGAAGAAATCCCATTTGAATGAAATGAAAATTCGATGGATCTCTGAAAAGGAATTGACGGTAAAAAGGATCTAACCCAGACGGGTGATCCTATCCTGATATAGCCCTCCCGAAGAATATGTGGAAAATGGATTTAGCCTGGACGGGTAATCCGAATTAGGGTCTGAATTTAGCCTGGACTGGTAATTCAGATCCAAGCTCATTAGAGTAATTGTCGTTGCAGGGGATTTAGCCTGGACTGGTAATCCCGACAATACTCTATGAGTTTATATTACAGGGGATTTAGCCAGGACTGGTAATCTCGCTGTAAGGATGAGATTTGCAAGAGTGTGCTTTCTAAAATGGAAATGTACGCACATGAATATGAATTGACGGACCCAGAAATATACACTAAAAGTGTACCTCTGAAAATCTATCAAAAATTCCAAGAAATTCAACGGGATAAATATAAATATATATATACAAGGAAATGGAAATCATGGTATTGATGAGCTCATCAATCATTGTAGATATTATTGGTACATAGAAATTATTGTACTAACTTTAATGTTGAGTTTGTGCATGTTAGAGTAATAATACATTGAATGGATATAGGAATGTTTATTGTATTGTATTGAAAATATTAGGTAAGTATAATTCTTGATACATGAGCTTACTAAGCACAAAGTGCTTACCCTATTTCATTTTCAACTGTTTTATATTGTTAAGAGCTCGGAGGTCAGATTTGGTCAGAGACACATCACACTATCAACCTCAGGACTTCGGTATATAAATAAACTTTGTTTTGGAAATTAATGGCATGTATAAGCTAATAAAGTAAATGATTCTGTGAAATGAATGTAAGGTCAGCCAATAGTATGGCTAACAAATCTTGGTTTTGATGTGTGATGAGGTTATCTTATAAATATGCATGAATCTATCTTGAAAATATGTTGAATTGGATTGGTTGATTTGGATGAGTCTCGGTTTAAAATTGCAGGGAAGGTTAGATATCTATAAAGGGGTTATATTGAGTTCTAAAAAAAATTAAATTAATTAGTAAACTCCAATAATGCCTCGTACCCTATTCCGGAAATGAATACGGGTAGGGGGTGTTACACCAACTTTTTAAAATCCAAAATCCACAGCGGAGTTTTGTAACCTTGTAATACCCTTACCCGTATTCATTGCCGGAATAGGGTACGAGGCATTACCGGAGTTTACGAATTAAAATTTTTTTTATATTCAATATAGCCCCTTCATAAACATCTAACCTTCCCTGCAATATTAAATTGAGACTAATCCACATCAAACAAATCAATTCAACATATTTTCAAGATAAATTCATGCATATTTATAAGATAACGTCATCACATATCTAAAACCAGGTTTGTTAACCATACTAATGGCTAACTTTACATTCATTTCACGTTAACATTTACTTTGTTAGCTTATACATGCCATTGATTTCCAAAATAAAGTTTCTTTATATACCGAAATCCTGAGGTTGACAGTGTGATGTGTCTCTGACCAAATCCGACCTCCGAGCTCTTAACACTACAAAACAGGGAAAAAGGAAACGGGGTAAGCACTTTGTGCTTAGTAAGCTCATGTAACAAGAATTATACTTACCTAATATTTTCAATACAATATAATAAACATTCATATATCCATTCAATGCATTATTACCCTAACATGCACAAACTCAACATTCAAGTTAGTACAATAATTTCCATGTATCAATAATATATATACCATGATTGATGAGCTCGTCAATACCATGATTTCCATTTCCTTGTTATTTTTCCATATTTATCCCGTTGAATTTATCGAAATTTCGATGGATTTTTCAGAGGTACACTTTTAGTGTATAATTCCGGGTTCGTCAATTCATCTTCATGTGCGCACATTTCCATTTCAGAGAGCACACTCCCGCGAACCTCAACCTTGCAGCAGGATTACCAGTCTAGGCTAAATCCCCTACAATATAAACTCATAGAGTATTGTCGGGATTACCAGTCCAGGCTAAATCCCCTGCAATGACAATTACTCTAATGATCTTGGATCTGAATTACCAGTCCAGGCTAAATTCAGACCCTAATTTGGATTACCCGTCCGGGCTAAATCCATTTTACACACATTCTTCGGGAGGGCTATATCAGGATAGGATCACCCGTCCGAGCTAGATCCTTTTTACCGTCAATTCCTTTTTAGAGATCCATCAAATTTTCCTTTAATTCAAACGAGATTTCTTCCCATTTTATCAAATATATCAATGTTTCATAAATTTCCATATAATGAACATTCAAATCATATTCATATCAAAAACATGCATTTCAAGCATTTAAGAATATAATTCAAGTTACACGAACTTACCTTGATACTTGTTTGTAAACAATAAAAATCTACTAATCACGAACTTTTTCCTTTCCTCGATCTAGCTTCGTATTTGAATCTTCCGGATTTGGTGCAAAAATTATGAAATACCAGCTTAGAGAACCCTCCTATGGCATTTTTAGCTGCTAGAGTTGAAGAGAAATGAAGAGAAATCTAGATATTTCCTATTTAGTCCTAGCTTTATTTAGTTAATTTTGCAATATTCCAATTTTACCCTTAATTTATCAATTTTTATGCTGATTTCATACCCTTGCCGTCCAGCCCAAATAAATTTTGGGTCTAATTTCCTTTTAAATCCTTTCTAATTGGACTCTTAAGCTATTTAATCACTCTAGCAACTTTTACACCTATTACAATTTAGACCTTTTCATTTAATTGACTACCCAAACATTAAAATTTCCTAACGAAATTTTAATACCACATTAATAACATTTCATAAATATTTATAAAATTATTTTTGACTCGGTTTTATGAGATAGAGGTCTCGATACCTTGTTTTTACCCAATTTATTCAATAATTTCTTTTTCTATCTAATCACTAAATCGGTAAAATTTTTCTATCAATATTTTCATACGATTTTCCTATCATATCAATTTTCAAGCAAAAATATTGAAATAAATTTCTCTTTAAATCGGATCTATGGTTACGAAACCATTGTTCCGATAACCTTGAATTTAGGTCATTACAAACCTCCCCCCTTTAAGGATTTTCGTCCTCGAAAATCTTACCAATAAAGATGTTTGGGTATTGTTTCCTCATTGCCTCCTCCGGTTCCCATGTCGCTTCCTCAATCCCGTGCTTTTGCCACAATACTTTCACCAAATTTATCTTTTTATTTCTAAGGTCTTTTGTCTCCCGTGCCAATATCTTGACCGGTTCTTCACTGTAAATCATATCCGGTTGAATCTCTACTCCTGTCGGAGAAATAACATGTGAAGGATCTGATCGATATCGTCATAACATAGATACATGAAAAACATTATGGATTCTATCAAGTTCCGGTGGTAATGCCAATCGATAAGCGACCGGTCTAATTCTTTCTATGATTTCATAAGGCTCGATAAATCTTGGACTCAGTTTACCTTTTCGACCGAATCGGAGGACTTTCTTCCAAGGAGACACTTTCAGAAATACCTTGTCACCGACTTGAAATTCAATCTCTTTTCGTTTAAGGTCGGCATATGATTTTTGACGATCGGAAGCTGCTTTTAGACTATCTCGAATAACCTTTACTTTTTCTTCTATTTCCCGGATCAAATCAACCCCATGTATCTTCCTTTCACTAAGCTCTGTCCAATATAACGGTGTTCTACATTTTCTACCATACAAAGCTTCATATGGAGCCATTTTAATACTAGACTGATACCTCTCCCAATTACCTTCAAACTCTAGTATACAACATTGGAGCATATCTTCCAATACTTGAATTACACGCTCAGATTGACCATCTGTCTGAGGATGAAATGCAGTGCTGAAATACAACTGAGTACCCAATGCTTCTTGCAATTTATCCCAGAAACGAGACGTAAATCGGGGATCTCTATCTGATATAATGGAGACAGGCACTCCATGTAGCCTGACAATCTCAGATATGTATAGTTCAGCTAGTTTATCCAAAGAATAATCCATACGTATCGGAATAAAGTGAGCTGACTTTGTTAATCGGTCAACAATCACCCAAATAACATCTTTTTTCCTCGGAGACAAAGGTAGCCTCGATACAAAATCCATAGTGATTCTTTCCCATTTCCATTCTGGTATAATAATTGGCTGAAGTAACCCCAAAGGTACCTGATGTTCAGCTTTAACTTGTTGACATATTAAACACCTTGATACAAACTCAGAGATATCACGTTTCATTCCCGATTACAAGTACATCTTTTTCAGATCATTATACATTTTATTACTCTCCGGATGTACAGACATAATACCACTGTGAGCCTCACGTAGAATTTTCTGTATGAGCTCTGAATTCTGAGGTACACATACCCTACCTCTGAATAATAAACAACCATCAGAACCAATCTGAAATTCAGAATCATTACCTGACTCACACTGTGCCCGTTTAACTTGTAACTTCTCATCATTCTTCTAAGCTTCACATATTTGCTGTAAAAATGTCAGTTTAGCTCTTAATTCTGCTAAGATTGAACCATCATCAGTCAATAATAATCGGGTATTCATAGCTCGTAAAGCAAACAGAGATTTCCGGCTCAAAGCATCAGCTACAACATTAGCCTTACCCGGATGGCAATCAATAATCAAATCATAATCCTTTATCAGTTCAAGCCACCTGCGCTGTTTCAAATTCAAATCTTTCTGTGTCATCAAATATTTCAAGCTTTTATGATCAGTATAAATATGAAATTTCTCACCGTACAAGTAATGCCGCCATATCTTCAGCGCAAATACAATAGCAGCTAATTCAAGATCATGTACTGGGTAATTTCTTTCATGTGGTTTAAGTTGTCTTGAAGCATAGGCTATTACTTTACCTTCTTGCATCAAAACACAACCTAAACCATTTAATGAGGCATCACTGTAAATAACAAATTCCTTACCCGGTTCAGGCTGCACTAATACAGGTGCTTTCGTTAATAGGTCTTTCAATTGGTTGAAACTTTGTTGATATTCATCAGTCTACTCGAACTTTACATCTTTCTGCAATAATCGAGTCATTGGAGAAGCTATCATGGAGAATCCCTGTACAAATCTCCGATAACAACCAGCTAAACCCAAGAAACTTCTAACTTCAGATACATTCTTTGGTGGATTCCAATTGACAATAGCTGATATTTTACTTGGATCTACCTTGATGTCTTCGGCAGATACAATGTGTCCAAGAAAACCCACTTCTCGAATCCAAAATTCACATTTACTGAATTTAGCATATAACTGCTTCTCTCGTAGAATTTGCAACATAATTCTCAAATGTTCTGCATGTTCTTCTTCATTCCGAGAATAAACCAAAATATCATCAATGAATACTACTAAAAATCTGTCTAAGTACGGTCTGAATATCCGGTTCATCAAATCCATGAATACTACAGGTGTATTAGTTAGCCCAAACGGTATAACTAGAAACTCACAATGCCCGTACCTGGTTCTAAAGGTTGTTCTTGGCACATCTGACTCCTTTACCCGTAACTGATAATAACCTGATCAAAGATCAATATTTGAAAACATAGTAGCACCTTTCAGCTGATCAAATAAATCATCAATCTGGGGTAACCGGTACTTATTTTTTATGGTTACTTTATTAAGCTGCCGGTAGTCGATACACAATCTCAAAGACCCATCTTTCTTTTTCACAAATAGAACCGGAGCACCCCAAGGTGAATGACTCGGTCAGACAAAACCCCTGTCAACAAGTTCTTGCAACTGTGTCTTTAACTCCTTTAATTCTGTAGGAGCCATACGATATGGAGCTATGGAGATCGGAGTAGTTCCCGGAATCAAATCTATAGAAAATTCCACTTCTCTTTCTGGTGGCAATCCTGGTAATTCCTCTGGAAACACATCGGAAAATTCACATACCACTGGAACTGCCTGTATTTTTGACTCAGATACTTTGGTGTCAAGTACATAAGCCAAGTAAGCATCATACCCTTTTTTGACATACCTCTGTGCTACCATTACCGAAATCATATCAGATAACCCCTCTGTCTGACTAGATTTAACCCGGAGCAACTCACCATTCTGACATTTTAGCATAATATATTTTTGTCTACAATTTACTACCGCATCATGTTGGTTAACCAATCCATGCCCAATATCACGTCAAATTCATCAA
Organism: Gossypium hirsutum; assembly: GCF_007990345.1. Classification (NCBI taxonomy): domain Eukaryota; kingdom Viridiplantae; phylum Streptophyta; class Magnoliopsida; order Malvales; family Malvaceae; genus Gossypium; species Gossypium hirsutum. The sequence goes on from NC_053433.1 coordinate 106,250,051, forward strand.
ATGGCAGTAACATCAAATCAGCCGAGAAACAATAACCTCTTACCATTATTGGACAATTTTTACAAATTTTATCCACCAACACAGACTGGCCCAGGGGGTTCGAGACTTTAACCACAAATTCAGTAGGTTCAACAGATAAATTTTTAATAATTGCAAGTTTAACACATATATATAAATGCGTAGAACCAAGATCAATCAATGCAGTAATATCAGTATCAAGTAAAGAAAATGTACCAGTAATAACATCGGGTGCTGAAGCATCTTCTCTGGCACGAATGGCATATGTCCTAGCAGGTACTCGTGCCTCAGGCCTACCTGCAGTATCTTTTGTAGCTCCTCGACTACCACTGACATTACCGGATGGTCGAGGTGGTCTACCTCTCGAAACTGGATTACTCAGCTTTGATATCTGTTCAGCTTTTTTTTCACCCCTTTCTGGACAATCTCTGAGGAAATGGTTAAAAGAACCACATCGGTAACAAGCCCCGCTCTTTAATCGACATTCACCAAAATGAGCTTTATTACAGTACTGGCATCTCGGTTTAGGAGTGCCAACACTGCCAACACTGGTTACTTATGGAGTAGAAGGCCTTGGATTAGTGCGTTGAGAACCTCGCTCTTTGCCCGAATACCCAATGGTTGAAGCAGAACGATCCTGATACTTCTTCAGTTTCTTTGAAGTAGAAAACTGGGATTTTCCCATCGGTCTTTTACTAAAAATTCGAGCTTCCCTCTCAGCATGTTTCTTTTCTTTGCTCAATTCTTCTGCTTTATAAGCTCTCTCTGCCAATGTAGCAAACTCTCGAATTTCAAGAATTCCGATCAGTAGTTTAATGTCTTCGTTTAACCCTTCTTCGAATCGTTTGCACATTTCAGCTTCTGACTGTACCCATTCTCGAGCATATTTACTCAATCGAACAAATTCTCTTTCATATTCAGATATTGATCTGTTACCCTGTTTCAACTCAAGAAATTCTTTTCTTTTCTGATCAAGAAACCTCTGGCTGATATATTTTTTTCTGAACTCGGTCTGAAAGAATTCCCATGTAATTTCTTTTTTCGGAACAACTGAAGCTTTAGTATTCCACCAATGGTAAGCTGTGTCTTTTAGCAGTGAGACGGCACATTTCAGACATTCTTCTGGTGTACAAGATAATTCCTCCAGAACCCGAGTAGTGTTTTCTAACCAGAATTCAGCCCGTTCGGAATCATCATCAATTGCTGCTCAAAATTCTTTGGCCCCATATTTTCGAATTTTATCTACTGGAGCTTTCCCTTTTCTGACAGATTCAGTACCTGTACCTTGTGGGATCTCGGGAATAGGTGGAGGAGCAGGAGGGGGAGCTTGAACTTGCTACACTACAGGGTTAGTTCTTAAGTATTGATTAAACCATTCATTCATCATTTGAAAGAAGGCTGTCTTTGCCTCCTCCCCTCGAACCTCTATCTCGGGCCTTCTACTGCTAGTTTCTTATCTTTGTACTGAAGCCGGAGCATGACTCCCAGCTTCCTCAGATTGAGCTCGGTCGGATGATATTACTATAAGAAAAACACATTTTAAATGGTCAGGAGATATCACACTATCAACAATAATTTAAATGGCATGTATAGCTAATCCAGTATTTGCTACATCGATCCTAGAACCGGCTAAACCGTAGCTCTGATACCAATAAATGTAATACCCCTACCCGTATTCATTGCAGGAATAGGGTACGAGGCATTACCGGAGTTTACGAATTAAATTTTTTTATATTCAATATAGCCCCTTTATAAATATCTAACCTTCCCTGCAATATTAAATCGAGACCAATCCACATCAACCAAATCAATTCAACATATTTTCAAGGTAAATTCATGCATATTTATAAGATAACGTCATCACATATCTAAAACCAGGTTTGTTAACCATACTAATGGCTAACTTTACATTCATTTCACGTTAACATTTACTTTGTTAGCTTATACATGCCATTGATTTCCAAAATAAAGTTTCTTTATATACCGAAATCCTGAGGTTGACAGTGTGATGTGTCTCCGACCAAATCTGACCTCCGAGCTCTTAACACTACAAAACAGGGAAAAAGGAAATGGGGTAAGCACTTTGTGCTTTGTAAGCTCATGTAACAAGAATTATACTTACCTAATATTTTCAATACAATATAATAAACATTCATATATCCATTCAATGCATTATTACCCTAACATGCACAAACTCAACATTCAAGTTTATACAATAATTTCCATGTATCAATAATATATATACCATGATTGATGAGCTCGTCAATACCATGATTTCCATTTCCTTGTTATTTTTCCATATTTATCCCATTGAATTTATCGAAATTTCGATGGATTTTTCAGAGGTACACTTTTAGTGTACAATTCCGGGTCCGTCAATTCATATTCATGTGCGCACATTTCCATTTCAGAGAGCACACTCCCGCAAACCTCAACCTTGCGGCAGGATTACCAGTCTAGGCTAAATCCCTTACAATATAAACTCATAGAGTATTGTCGGGATTACCAGTCCAGGCTAAATCCCCTGCAACGACAATTACTCTAATGAGTTTGGATCTGAATTACCAGTCCAGGCTAAATTCAGACCCTAATTCGGATTACCCGTCCGGGCTAAATCCATTTTACACATATTCTTCGGGAGGGCTATATCAGGATAGGATCACCCGTCCGGGCTAGATCCTTTTTACCGTCAATTCCTTTTCAGAGATCCATCGAATTTTCCTTTCATTCAAACGAGATTTCTTCCCATTTTATCAAATATATCAATGTTTCATAAATTTCCATATAATGAACATTCAAATCATATTCATATCAAAAACATACATTTCAAGCATTAAGAATATAATTCAAGTTACACAAACTTACCTTGATACTTGTTTGTAAACAATAAAAATCTACTAATCCCGAACTTTTTCCTTTCCTCGATCTAGCTTCGTATTTGAATCTTTCGGATTTGGTGCAAAAATTATGAAATACCAGCTTAGAGAACCCTCCTATGGCGTTTTTAGCTGCTGGAATTGAAGAGAAATGAAGAGAAATCTAGATATTTCCTATTTAGGCCTAGCTTTATTTAGTTAATTTTGCAATATTCCAATTTTACCCTTAATTTATCAATTTTTCTGCTGATTTCATACCCTTGCCGTCTAGCCCAAATAACTTTTGGGTCTAATTGCCTTTTAAATCCTTTCTCATTAGACTCTTAAGCTATTTAATCACTCTAGCAACTTTTACACCTATTACAATTTAGTCCTTTTCATTTAATTGACTACCCAAACATTAAAATTTCCTAACGAAATTTTAATACCACATTAATAACATTTCATAAATATTTATAAAATTATTTTTGACTCGGTTTTATGAGATAGAGGTCTCGATACCTTATTTTTACCCAATTTCTTCAATAATTTCTTTTTCTATCTAATCACTAAATCGGTAAAATTTTTCTATCAATATTTTCATACGATTTTCCTATCATATCAATTTTCAAGAAAAAATATTGAAATAAATTTCTCTTTAAATTGGATCTATGGTTACGAAACTATTGTTCCAATAACCTTGAATTTAGGTCATTACAAATCTGGCTCTGATACCATTAAATGTAACACCCTAAACTCAAGCTAGACGTTATGGCTAAATATAACGATGTCACATGGAATGAAAGTTGAAAACGAGTTTGTCGAGCTAAAACCGTTCCAGTTAAATTAGCCTTTATCTTAGTTCAAAGTAAAGCACGTGTTATTCGGTATGTCTAAAATCATATCTTTCTAGTGGAAGCTTTGGAAAACACTTATTTTAAAAAGTACCATTTGATCTTAGTGAAAATCGAGTTCTATCATGCTTAACAGTAATTAATCGTAACATAATTAAGAAACTGAAAACTTTAAGCCAGATAGCCTAAGTCCATAGGTTACATTAAAACCCCAAATAAGTAATAAATTCTAAAAATTTACGAAAAATAGTCTAAAATTTACGTGTGGCCACGTCGAGTCCTCCGCTGCACTGTTCCGTCAAGTCTGGAGATTACCTGTACAGATTAAACAGAAAGGGTAAGTTTTCGTAAACTCAGTGTGTAATCCCTACAGAAACATGCATACAGATACACATTAGAATACAGTCAAATATAAACTGGGCCTGGGCCCATTTCAGATTCAGTTTGGGCCTTAGCCTAGTAAGATATAGTATAATAACAAAAAATCAGAATCCTACCCACCAGCCTCTACGAACCATCTCCGTCCATCCCTACACACTATATGGAGATTAAATCAACCCACCCATCCCTACATACCATGCTGTACCGAAATGCGGCACATAATCAGAAATTTGCAGCAGAGCTGCCAAATAAAAAGCTTGATAGCCTTTCAGATACTTCCTCCAAATAACAATAACCCACCCCGATGCAATGTAACATACAATAGATGTCATGCTATTTTGCAGCTTACAATCCATACATTCCAATCATTATTCATGCTCAAAACAGAATTGATACAGAAAAATTACGTATATAGGGTTCTAAGTAGTGCTTACCGACCCTATAATAGGTCCACAGTTAACTTGGATGACCCGTGCAACCTTAGAAAACTTTTTAGAAAAGTGGGCTCACATGTAACACCCCCTACCCGTATCCATCATCAGAACAAGGTACGAGGCATTACCGGAGTTACAAATTTATTTATCAGACATTTTATTTCATCTAACATTCATATTTGGGACCAATCAAAATCAAACATATTGCCCCCTAAACATACTTATTTTCTTTGTATCAATGTATCAAAGATAATCACATATTTACATGTCATGATAAATATCATTCTCTTGCCGTTTCTTTATAAACATAAATCATTTAATTCATTATCTCAATATTTCATGTACCATCAACTCGTATTTCCTTATATCATATAATTAGGTTTCACGAACTTATTAGGCTAAATTGTAAAAATACCAAGATTTAGGGGCATTTCGGTAATTTTCTATTTTCCTCGATTTTTCAACCAATCTTGATCTAAATTAATAATTTCATTCAATTTATTAATTTATACAATAAAATAATTCATTTCACTCAATTTGGTCATTTTTTATATTTTTACAAAATTACCCCTAAAGTTTTACTTTTATTCAATTTAGTCCCCGAGCCTAAAACATGCAAATTAACCACATGCAAATGTAACCCATGCTAACTAAATATTCACATAAATTTTTATTCTCCTCCTCACCATTCCATATCTTTAATGTATATATAATTCCACTATTTTCTCATATGTTCATATCAAGCTGTCCACTTGAGTCATAGTCACTAAATTATTTATATCTTGAGCTACAGAATTCTAAATTAAGAACCGTTTGATTTTTGTGAAACTAGACTCAAATATATTTCTACCATAAAAATTTCAAAATTTATAATTTAGCCAATAAGTACAGTAAAATCTTCAAACTTACCACTATTCTGCTATTTAACAACTTCGACCTTTCCTTACTAAAAATTAATTATCTTTTAGTAAAGAATTTGGATGATGTTTCCATTTGTTTCTCTTGAAAGAATTATTAAGGATTTAAACATATAAATTTAATCCCTAATTATTTTCTCCAATTTTTTTATGATTTTCCAAAGTCAAAACAGAGGAACCCGAAATTATTCTGACCTTGTCCCATAAAATTTATTATATCTCACAATTTACAATTTCATTGCTTACACCATTTCTTCTATGAAAAACTAGACTCAATAAAATTTAATTTCATATTTTATTCAACCTCTAATTCGATTTCCACAATTTTTAGTAATTTTTTTAAAGTTTAACTACTGCTGTTGTCCAAAACTGTTTTAGTGCAACATATTGATTACCAAGTTTATAACACCCTTATTTCCATTCTTTACAATATTTCCCATCATTTTCTCTTATTTCGCTTCACTAATATATCAAGAACATAGAACCTTATATAAGAAAACTCTACCTTAACATCATTTTCATGCTTTTGATATTACCTTACATGAGAAACTCTACTTAAAATATATTGAAGTCTTAAAGTTCTTACCTTATCCTATTTATTTCAATCTTTAACTTGATTTTTCTCTCTCCTCCAGCTTCTATTTCTTGAATCCACCTTGATATTCTAACTCCCCTTAGTCTCCTTAACATTTTTCTCTCTTGGTAGCTATGGAAATTCTTTTGATTTCTAGGTGAACATGGTGAATTTTTTATGGAAGAACTAAATTGTAAAGAAAGCAAAACTTTCTTTCTTCTCCTCTTCTAATGTGAAATGCATGGAAAGATGATGGATGGCGTGTGTGTGTGTTGTTTTTTTTTTCACACACACATATATATACTAAATAAAATAATAAAATAATCATAAATATCTTATTAAAATATTAATAAAATAATATTTATCTAATTAATTAATTTAAAATATCATCAACATAATCATTATATTCTAGAATTCTCTCTCTTACTACTTGACCATTTTTCCCTTCATAATCTTTTAAAATTTCATCATTGAGTCATCACTTAATTTGAAAAAATTACGATTTAGTCCCATATAATTCTTCACTTATTCGATTTGGTTCTAATTCATCCATTTTCCTTAGTTTCTAGATTATTCCACCCCTAAAATATTTGCACTATTTATCCTTTAACTTTTTTATATCTACACTTTAACCCCTCAAATTTTTAGTATTTACTCTTGGGCAACAAAATTTTTCTTACTTTTATAATTTAGTCATTTCTTGAATTAATAATGTAATATATCATAATATACTTCCCAATTTTGACATAATAAAATTTCTATTTTTGTCACTTTATTTCCTTACTTAACAATATCAAGGATAATATCTTACTTTCTTACTGTAGTAATTTTCGGGGTATTACATCACAAGCCCATGGCGTGTGGGCCCACACGACCTAAATTGGCCTTGGTCGTGTGAATCACACGGCCTGACCCAGAATCTCACACGTCCATGTGGGCCCACACGACCCAAATCAGTATAACCCGTGCCTCGTTCACGGCCTGATGGAACCGAAATGGAAAAACAAAAGTGCAAGAGCTGACAAGAACACAATACCAAAAGTGGAAAAGAAAGAAACGGCAGAATGAAAAGGGAATTTTGAAAAAAAAAAGTCAGAACTTAGGAATGGCAACTGAATTTTCGAAAAACCAAAATAAAATATGATATTTTCCCCAATCCCTTAATTAACTTTCCACTAACCCACTAACAGCCAACTCTTCAGAATTTCTGATTGACCGAAACTCTCTCGGTTAAACAAGAAAAAATAAACTTCCACGCTTGCACAGGGATTCAAACTCTAGTCCTCCAACACACCAACACACATCTTAACCACTAAACCAGCAAGCCCATTCTGATATAAACTTACCAACAATTAAACTTAAGCCCTTTGCACAAGGTTAAGGCTTTATTTATAAAAATACCAAATTTTGCCCAATTAAGGTTTGAACTTGGGACTTCACACACAGCCACCCAAAACGCTTAACCACTGAAGCAGATACACACTTATGTCACAATTCCACAAAACTGAAATACAAATTTTGGGGTATTACAAGGAGAACTGAAATTTTTGGAAAAAAAAACAAAATAAAAATCTGATAACTTTCCCCCCAAATCCCTTAATTATCTCCACTACTCAGAATTCCTGTTTGACCAAAACTCTCTCGGGGAAATGAGCAAAAATAAACTCAGCAATCTGAGACTCAACTTAACTACCAGACCAGTAAGCCCATTCTAATATGGTTAAGTAAATAATTTAATATAAGCCCACTAAACAGAGATTCCAAAAATAACAAAATTTGCCGAAGCTAGGGCTTGAACTTGGGACCTCACACACATACCCAGAACACATAACCATTAAAGCAGATACACAGTTATGTCACTTTTTAACAGAAACAAAAATAAGAATTTTGGGGCGTTACAGGTTAACAATTCTGAGAATAATCACAATCATAAAGCACTTTAGATTAATAGTTTTTCATAGCATCACTTCACTACACTATCTCAGAAATCACAGTTTTTATATGCAATGCAATTTCAATTTATCAGAAAGGGTCTTACTCAATTCCGCTACACACCTCACTTATGAGTTCCCTAGAACTCATCTATCATATCACTCCGGGTTGTGGATGAACCACCGCTAATTTGAAGATAAACTGCCACTTGTTGTGAATACACAACAATTGCAGATAAAAACTACAATTGGGTTTGTAAAAATTGTGGGCAAACCACTAGTATTTTTAGATAAAAATATTTGCGGACAAGCTGCCACTTAGTTTAAGATCGAACTACATATTTGCAATTGCTGCCACTTGTTGTGGGTGTACAACATATTTGTTGATTAAACAAACTGCCACTTGGTTTGTAGACAAGCCACTACTTGTTTGTACATTATTAAACTGCAACTCTTGCTCCATACAAATCATATTGCCTCATGCAATGCAATATGGTATACTTTATGACATAAAAATGTAAAAATCCGTAGGTATGCCTAACACTTATTACGTTCAACACTAGCAATAGACATGTTCATCATATATTCAGTGAGCATGATTAATATCACATGTTTATTTATAACACCGTAAAGATTCAATTAATCAATATCAATAAACACATTATAGCAATAGTAATTCAGGCATACAAATTGAAGATTTCAGTATAAACACTAATTCAAGGATCAATTAAGTGCACAAAAACTTCGAGGAATAATTCAGGGATCAAGTAAGGACTAAACTGAACAAAACATAAATTTCTGGGTAAAACTATAAAATAGGGGTCATACAGCTGTGTGAGGTGCTATAGGTCGTGTGGAAGGGTTACACGGCTGTGTGGCCAGGCTGTGTAACAAAATGTAGCCGTGTAGCAATTGTAAAATTTACCTATAGGGGAGATACGGCCGTGTGGAGGGTTCTTGGTTGTGTGGTTCACGAACTACATTAACGTTTCTGGGGTACATGGCGTGTGGACCACACGGCCCATATGGCCATATTCCTAGACACGGTTTGCCCCAATTCACTTGTAAAAGAACACACATTTCACTAGGGGTTCGATATATGTTCCTCACTTTTGGTCTAATTCTCTTAGATTCAGTTCTTCAATGGAAAATATGCTTAAATTAACAATGTAGTCAAGATTTGTCAAGATTTTCAAAAGTTCAGCAAGAAACCATAGAAGATTGATTAATCGGATGAATGATTAGTGTTAAATTGTAATAATCTAGAAATACGGGATCCAATTATTGATACAAAGGCACATACCGATTCTTTGGCAAGGTTAACGGATGCTATGGATGGTAATCTCCAAAAGTCAATAGAAATTAAATTAGTGGAAAAAGAAAAACAATTCAATATCAAGGAAAGATAATCAATAGCTCAGTGTGCAAAGAAAATTTGATTTAAAGGAGAGGAAAAGAAAAGGAGAAGAAAAGAAATAAAAGATGAAGAGAAATTCTAATAGAATAATGAAAAATAATCAAAGTGAAAATAAAATAGGAAGAGAAAAAGGCTAATTACCTGGGAGGAGAGTCTAAAGCTTAACCATTGGGCTACTACCTATTTCTTGTTTAATTTTTATTCAAAATAATATTTATCTTAGTGTGGATTTTATCCTAGTTTGTTGAAAATTTAAAAAAAAAAATGGAAGGAAGGAAGCTTAAACATAGGACCTCTAATAGGGTAATAGCACTTAACCATCAAGCCTAATGCTTATTTCATATTTATTTCTTACATCTAGTCCTATATATTTTTGGGTGTTATGTGTTATCTGGACTTTTAATCAACACTTATAATTTATTCAACTCAATAACTATTTTTAAAAAAAAATATTAATTGATTAATCTATCAAATTAAATTATTTTTAACCCAATTCTAATTTCGTTAAAGTTGTGACAACTTTACCATATTAGAATCTAAGAAGAAATACATTTAATTGCCTCATTCAATAAAACTATTATGACTAATTGATTTAATTCTCACTCCGAACTTCAATTATTCAATTTGAATCAATCAAATAATTCGAAAAAATTAATTTAATTTCTACGTCATCTTTTGTACTTAGCAAGAAAATGCATTTACTGTAGAGAGTGATACGTGCAATCTATTTTTCTTAATCGTTGTTTTCATTCATTCTATATTTATCGATTCTACATGCAATTTGTTTTGGGTTATGTCGAGCTAACAGAGGGTTTGATTGGACATACATAATTAGGGCTCAAATAATTTCTAATAAAGTTCTGACTCTTCGTCTATTAATTGCAACATTATTTAATTATGGAGTTGTTACACTAAAGTATTATGATTAAACTCTCCCTTATTATATATCATTATGAAAGCAACTTATTAAGTATTTGTCCAATAACCTTGTCATAATTATGTTACCATCACAAGATATCATTAATCTCTTTGGGTTAAATTCGTTAAAATATAATCCTATTTTATATCATGACAACCATTAAATTTTCCTTAATGAAAAATTCAATTACTAGCAAATAGTAATTAAATCATTTATCCTAGGCAAATAACATGTGGTCACGTTACTTTTTCATCTATCATGTAATGTGAATGAGAGAATATCATTTACCCTATTATTGAGCTATGAATTCTATTATTGTAAATGAAGTTATGTCATACAGAAGTCATATACCCAACTTACTAACTTTCAGCTATTTAATTATTTGAACTCAAGCTTTCAGTACATTAAAGTATATGAGTCACACATATATAATCAGTCACTTACTCAGGATTGGGGTACGTCACACTATGAACGTCGCAAGTGACTTAATTCATAAATAGATCCAAGACTAATTAAACTTGGGTCCCATCCAATGTATTTTCAATTCAGACAATCACATCTATGTCTCTATATTATGGGAGTGAACAACTCTGATACCCAAGACAAGGTATATCATCATTTGTACTTTATAGGCAACATAATTGTCCTTTAACTCAAATAGAAAACCATAACGCGACTTATCTAAGTTGAAGTGAATGACTATGTGTGCTAGCACACATTGACTTGTGGTACAAGTTGTGCTCAAATGGAAAACCATAACTCATATGTGCATCAATTTTATTGTTGGAAATTTTTTGCTTTGTATTTATCCTTTATTCTTCTATTATAAGCAACAAAACTTAGGATATTTATCTACTTGATGCAACACATTTAAAAAACTCCAGGATAGAAGAGTTCTATTTCAAATATGACTCTTGACAAGTCCCTATCTTGATAATAAGCTTTGAAAGAATCTTAGTCTAAGCATGAGACTTGAAATTGAAGAAAGAACTTAGAAATAATATAAAGACTCAAAGAAAATATATTAAAAAAAGGCTTGGAGATAAACTTCATGATGAAATTTTTAAAATTAAATGAATTTTATCCCACTTTACATAACAGTTATTTTGAGTGGTAAGATTTTTGCTCTTTGTATAGTGGTTTCATCATGACTACTTTTATTTTTTTTCTAATTGGTTGAATAAATAAAAAATTCACATGTTCATTTAATTGATATTTTTATGTCTATTTGTAATGGTCTTTTGCATGAAAAGTAAAATGTATAAACAAATACAAGAACCTTGACTACTATAGGTTTAACTAATATTAAGTTGCATTACATGTTCGGATTATAATGCGAGAAGACAACTTATATTAGTAGGTAATCTAAATTTTTCATAGCTTTTAGAATTAGATTAAGTATATGTTTCAAATAATAGGGGATTATTATGTCGTTTATAAGTCCAATTGATGAGATAGCTTGTCTTAACTATTGGAGCATAATTGATTTCCGGAAATGTGGACATATGTGATTGTCTAGATTGACAATACATTGAACTGGACCCAATTGAATCTATACTAGACCTATTTATAGAGTCATTCACTTATGACGTTCATAACATGACTTACCTAAATCTTGAGTAGGTGAATGACTATGTGCTTATAACTTACATACTTTTATATATTAAAAACCTATGTGTATCAAACTAGTAAGTTGAAAGTTGGTACATTGGGTATCTGACTTATACATGGCATAACTTCACTTACTATAATGGAATTACAGCTAAAAAAAAGTAAATAATATCCTCTTATTAGCATTGTAAGGTTTATGAAAATGGAACATAGTCATAGGCCATTCGTTTATAACAAATGGTTTAGTCATTATTGGTATAAAACAATTATCATTTTCATTATAGTACAGACAATGTGACCATAAGATAAAAGTGATTAAAATAGGTGAATGGATTTAACCTTAAGGGACCATAGATATCTTGTGAGGGTAACACATATAGGACAAGGTAATTAGACTAAAGCTCAATGAAATTATTATCTTTCATAATGGTATACAACATGGAGTTCAATCATGGTACTTTTAATAGATTGACTTCGTGACTAAATAACTTTGTAATTAATTGACGAAAAGTCTGGCCTTAATTTACATGTTATTTTAGCCCTAATTATTTTTGTCCAGTAAAAAACTCATGACAAATTGTGTTTGCTGTGAACACTTCCACAAAATTGTAAAAAGTTGAACAAGGAGAAATAGTTCATTGGATACACTCATTGGAGTAATAGTTGCTTTCATGATAATGATTAGTTTGATATATGGTTAATTTAGTCAGTTCGAATATTTATTTAATTGTAAAGGACTAAATTTAAATAAATTTATGCATGCATTTTAATATGGTAAAGTCGTCATGAATTTAACAGAATTAAAATAAAGTTTGTGCATATTATTTATTTGGTTAATTAATTTTAGTTTCTTAATTAAAATTAATTCAGTGTTTAGAAATACATATGTGGTCCTTAAGGTGACCAACCATATGGGAGGAAAGGTGTTTTCCGCCCAAGTAAATGCAAACAAGGGTAGTAATCTAATAGTCCTCATTAGACTAAAATTTTCACCCACCTTCTGTAACACCCCATACCCGACCTGGTCGCTGGGTCTGAGCTACAGGATGCCACATTCGTTGTTGGAGCAACTACGATTGATTTTACACAAGTTTAATCATTATACATTTAAATATGGATATTACACAATATAACATGAGATATAATCATTTATAGATCATATACGAGCTCACTAAAGCTCATTTTCAATCTTGGGGTCGAATTGGGGTCAAACTTCAAGGTTTTCAAAACATTTCAGGCTGGTGTCGCAACATCAAGATTGTATCATCAAGACCCCCAAAACAAGAAGCTAGCTTTCCAACTTGATGACCAAATGTAAAGTTTTTAAAATTTTATCGAGTTGACACCACAACAATGCTGGCTAGTGTCACAACATCCAAAGGGTGTTGTTCTGACTTCCTCAACGGAATACAACAATTCCAATTTCCATTTGTTTTCAACCTAACATATAACAAAATTGGTTGGTCTTAAGACCTAAAATGACCATTCCACACATATGACAAGTTCAACATACAACTTCAAATTTACAAAACCATTCCATGCACAAACCATTATCATTCTCATATGTCTACAACTCAAATACTCAAACTTAACCACTTTCAACTTAGAACTAGATCAATCGTAGGTGCATGTTATTTGACAAAATGAAAAGAGCATGCAAACTTAGTTGAGTCAAAAGCTACGATCTGGATGCTAAATTAACCTTATGAGGCTTCAAGAATTACCTATACCTACATACAGAATAAACAAACCATACATTCAGTAATAAAGCTCAATGGCACTTTCATGATTCAAGATAATATAAAATAAACAATAGCAATTTGTCACAATACATATAAGCTCAATATCTATCCAATTCATGTCCTATAATGCCAAGAAATTCCATTATCATATACACATATGAGTATACATATAACAAATGGAAAACCAATCTATTCAACATTGCAATAGAATTGACCGATTCAAATTACTGTCAAATACCATTCAAACATTTATATTCTTAAAATTATCTTTAAGCCATTTAAACATTCAATACCATTCATGAATCAAACATTTATATTCTTAAAATTATGTTCTCAAATTCCATATTCATTCAACATCAATAAACTATTTATCTTATCATTCAAATAACTTTTTTGAGTCTTTCGACTCATTCGTATTCATTTCGGCCTCAGGGCTCATTTTTAATTGATTCGTATAATAGTTTATATGCTTCCTTTATCATGATCCATATATATACACAAATGATTCCATAACGTCACACAATCTGAATTTGATATCATTTATTAAGCTTTCATTTATTATCCCTACTAACTTGACTTGAACTCGGACGGATATGCGGATCGTCTAATCAATACACCAAATCAGTATCGAAGTGCATAATCGAATAAACCGAAGTAAGGGAAACTGAAACTTATAGTGCATAATGGCGCACGAAGCGCATTTTCACACACATGGTGCATCCAGCACATGAAGCGCATAAGCCAGTAACAATCTAATCTTATGGCATGCCAACCATATCTGACTCAGCCCGAATAGTTAATAGGGTACCAATGTTCAATTACATTTTACTATCCAATACATATATCATTTCTCATTCAAATTCATAATAACAATCCAATTCATTATCAATACCCATATATCTCATATCATATAACATATTTCTATCCATTGTCCATATCAATATTCCAACTAATGCATGCTATTTTTTATTTTATTCAATTCAGTCTTTTATCTCAAAATTCAATATCAATCTAAATGAATCAATTCATATGATTATTATATACTCACTCTGATATTCAATCATGCAATTAACATATATATACAAATAAATAAATTGATCCAGAATCATAAAAGTACAAACTGAGATTTTGCGTCACTCGTCGACGACTCTCGCTTTCCCTTTCCCTCTCAACGACTTAGCTTTATCCTTAACTATGTACAATCATACTGTAACACCCCAAACTCGGCCCAGACGTTATGGCGTAATCTAGCGAAGTCACATGAGAATGTATTCAAAAGAATTTACTCTAAACCATTCAGTTATTGTCTTTTACTTAACTTAGAAAACGTGTACTGACTGATTGATTTGCTTGAAACCATTTCTTAATACGCAGAAATTAAAAGTAAATAAAATTATCGTTATGCGTTGCAGTTTCAAAATCCATAAACAGTAGTTCAAAATCCCTAAGTTAAAACCAAAAAGTTCAATTTCAAAAATTACATAAAAGCCCTCAAACATACCGGTTAAAACGACAAATTCAATTAAACCTTAAAACCAGAGTATATATGAAGGTGGCCACCGTCGAGCCTTCCTCTACACCGATCCATCTAATGCTGGGGATTACCTGACAAATAAAACAATAAGTGAGTGAGTTTTCGCAAACTCAGTGTGTACGTCCCCACAGTAAAGCATGCATGTAAACAGATAACAGTCAAGCAGTCATAATTAAGCCTGAGCTCCTAACATAATCAGTGTACGCTTTAGCCCACTCAGAACAGTATTAGATACATTCGAGCCTTAGCCCATACAGATATACATGCATATCAAGCAATACTGTGCATGCCAACCAACCCTGTACACCATCTCCGTCCACCCTTACACACGGGATAAAATCAACCCACCCAGCCATACACACCAAGTATAAGGATAAATCAACCCATCTAACCCTACACACCATAAGGTACCGTGCAACGGCACATATCGATAACTGCAGCAAAGTTGCCCGATAAGTGGCTAAAGAGCCTTTCAGTCTTCCTTTTCTTCAATATCAAACCCAACTCAATGCAATACAACATAAATAATGTCATGGCATGCTTTCAACTGTAAACAGATTGTACGTACTATACTCAGATCAGTTCAATATTTATACATATGCTAAGTATAACATGCTAGCATACATGTCAATATCATGTCACAGAACAGGGTCTAAGTAACGCTTACCGACCCCTTTAACAAGTCACAGTCGACTAGGGCGACCCATGCAACCTTTCAAAACAAATCAGATTATTGGGCTCAAACGCCTATGTAGCCTGCCAGTGTGAGCCCACACGCCCGTGTGGCTCACACAGCCCAAATTTGCCTTGCCCGTATGGATCACACGGCCTGGTCCGGAATTCTACATGCCTGTGTCCGTCATGCCCATGTGGCACGCACATGGCCTGGCTTGACGATCACATGGCCGTGTATCGTCACACAACCTCTACACGGGCAGTTCACACGCCCGTGTGATGTCGAGTGAAACACAGTTTTAGTTTTGACTTTCACCAAAACCCGTTTTCTGTGCAATTGAAGTACACATCTGGTTTTGATTAAAGCCGAACATAATATCGAACACTCCAGAACCTATTATTGTCAATCGTAAGCCAAATTTTTAGTCTCTTGATTCGAATAGTTCAAAATAAAAAAATTTCGAAATGAGAGATCTACTTACCTTCAACGAATAACGGTGATTACTCGCTGTTCAAAACCCCGATTAGTGATCCACAGAACCTTGATTACCCCCTAAACAACAAATTAACTCCTTCTTAAACGATCTCCAAAAGAAACCACACAATTTAACAAAACCATACTTACCGAGTCGACAGAACCACTAGTAGCACGCCAAAACTAATCGAAAGAAAGAAAAATGGAGGAGAGGGGTAAAAGAAATAAAATTTCAGCAGCAAGGGGTTTGGGAAAAGAGGGAAATGACAGAGAGAGCAAAAAGAAAAAGAAAAATAGGTTAGGCAAACACTTGATAAACCCTACCACTTCAGTGTTTTAGCTCACCACCAATTCTATCACGGCCTTAGTGGCAAAAATAATGCCCAAGCCAGGATTTGAACACATGACCTCTAGCATAAACCCTTGCCACTTAACCACTAGACCAGCAGGCCCATTCTGTTAAGTTTTTACCAATAAATTCTTATAAGCCCATCAACCAAAAGTCAGACTTAATTCAAATTAAAACCAAAACTTAGCTCAAGTTAAGGCTTAAACTTGGGACCTCCCAAACACACCCAGAGCACATAACCTCTTAAACCACATATATCTTATGCCAAAATAATTGCAAAACAAAAGTCCCGATATTTCCAAGCTCAACAATCCCTAAAAGTTGAAATTACAGAAATTTAGGGCATTACACATACAATAGATAAACAATATCAATTCCCATCCAATTCACATTCAAAAATAAAGTCAAACATATTTTTCATTTTATTCAATTTTTTCCTTCAACTTGGGACAAGCGTAACTTTTGATATACAGCTTTGAATTACAACCCGATTTCACATTTACTCATTAGGGACCCTATACTTTTTATGTTGAAAAATTGAGTTTGAAAAACGCAACAAAAAATAAATTTGGGAAAAAATCAGAGTTTTAATTTTTTTCTCAAAATAAGAACTTGGTTATGATATCTAAAATAATAAACACTTAATCAAAATTGTACATTTTCGAGTTGTCTAAGATGAACGCTTCGTTCGAGTAATCTTCCCCACTATCCTCAAACTCACGTTTGCCGAGTGTGGGCTCGCTCCGAATCAGAAAATTTTTCACAAAAATTACCAGTAGGATAATTTCACAATTTCTCTAAACTTTTGAACCAAGTTATAAATAAGAAAAGTATCTCTGTAAATTTTATTAAATAATTTCGTCAGAAAATTTTTTCTCTACAACTCTTTCTTGAATTTAAGTGTAAAAAATAATGACCCAAGCCTCTCTTTATTTAGGGAGAGTTTAGAGAGTTCAACTATGATTAAACTTAATCACTTTAATATAAATTTTAATTATTAGATTAAATTTAATATTAAATTTTATTAAATTAATAAAATATCTATCTACAAGATAAACATTAAATTTAATTTAATATTAAGATAATTACTTTAATATTAAAATAATAAAATACTATTAAGATAAGTATTAAATTTAATTTAATATTAAATCTATTAAAATAATATTATTTTTTAAATAGTTAATCTGAAATCAAACTCTCTGGCATAGTCACAATAAGAGTGTAATTCTTCCACTGCTCAACCATCGAAGACCCACCGCCACCGACCATTTTTCGACCATTGGAATACCGTCGTTGCAGTTGTCGACACCCCAAGCAAGTTCGGTTGCTGTTGGTTTAGTTAAGGGTAGTGACTGCCCAATCGGTCTGGTCTAATCACCGATTGGACCGTTAGCCCGGTTTCATATACTAGGCCCGGCTCGACTAGTTTTTGGGTATTGTCTCGATTTTGGGCTCCCAGGCCCAATTTTCAAGTTCAATTACCCATTGGAACAATTGTCTAAGTTGAAAACTAATTTTAAAAAATATCATATTAATTTTAACTAATTTAAAAATTAATTATTCCGAAAATCATTAAGATCTTCCAAATTATTTTTTCAAGAAAATTCTTTAATCAAATTCTCTAGTTGAACAATTCTTATGATCGCCCAATTTAATTACACATTGAATAAATCGACTCAATTAAATTATTTCTAAAGTCGTAATTTTCTTTTAATTCAAATGCAGTTCGATCGAGCTTTTGTTGAGCTAGCGGAGAGACCAAACGAACATATATAATTAGGCTCTAGTAATTGCAGTTATGTCCAAAAGTATCGTTCAGATAATTTATAATTACTTAATCATAGAGTCAGCCCACAAGAAGTACCATAATTGAAAACTCCTTATTGTATACTCTTTACAAAATCAATTCATCCAACTGCTTTGTCCAATGACCTTGTCATATGTGTGTTACTCTCATATGATATCAATGATTCCTTTGAGCTAAATCCGTTCACTCAATACAATCCTATTTTATCTCATTGTCACAATTGTGTCTTCTGAATGATTAATATAACCACTATTAACAAACGATTGTGATAAATTGCTCGTTTAAAACAAGCAACCTGTGGTCACATTCCATATTTATCGATCTACACAATGCCAACGAGAGGATATCATTAACTCTTTAATTGAGCTATGAATTCAACTATTGCTAGTAAATCCATGCCATACACAAGTTATGTACCCAATATACCGACTATGGGCTCAATCATAATTAGAGCATAAGCCCTCACTTATATCAAAGCACATGAGTTACATACGCATGGTTAGTGATTAACTTAGGATTTAGGTAAATCACACCATGAATGTCGCAAGTGAATTAATTCACAAACGAATTCAGAATTAATTCATATTGGGTCCACTCCAATGTATCATTCTATCAATGAATACATCTATATCTCTACCCGTGGAGTCAACTGCTCCAATAGCCACGACTAGCCACCTCCTCAATTGGAACTGTAGACGACATAATAATCCTTCTCAGTATTTGAATCAAATGCTCACTTTGATTCTTTTATGGGATTACAAACTCGTTTAGATTATTTACTGAAGTAAGTTGTCTTTCACGCAATGTAATCATTCTTACAGTGCCACTTATCATCAGTTTGGACTTAGACAACCAATAAGCTAATATTTGCTTGTCACAATCTTGCTATGCATACAAAATATAAAAGATAGAAATACAAAAGATATAACAGTGAAATTTGAAATTTATTTATTCATTATTCAAATACATATAAAACAATTACATGTTTACTATAATATGAACACATTTCCCAACATTCTATTCCTAGAATAATTTCATGAAAAATTCTCATTTTATTCAACTTGGTCCCTAATGTAACAAACTTAACAACTAAGCTTATTAAGTTTTACAATTTAGTCATTTTTATAACCTAAGCTTAATTTCTATCAATTTCAAGCCTAATTCTTCAATTTATCAACAATGAAAACTTACTAAAATTTAAAAAATTGAACAAATTGATGTATGGTCTAGCTAAATCAAGCTCCCATGATTCAATTTCCAAAAAATCAAAGAAAAATGGCTTGGGGACTTACTTGAAATTGTTGTCGAACGCTTAAGGGTATTAAAGCTTTTTTTGCTTCACAACAATAGTGGACGGGGGAACTTTGGGAAGATGATGTTTTTTTTTTCTCACCTTTTCACTAACTATTACCTTATATAGTATGATTAGTAATTAATTAGTTTAGTTAATTATGTTTTAAACTTAGTAAATCTTAAATTTATCATTAATAGAAATAATAATCAAAATATACTAAATACTATTCTAAATTGGTTAATTAACCATTTTAGTCTTTTGGATAATTGCTATCTAAGTCCCCCAAGCCTTTTCCTAATTAAAATTCTATAGTGATTGGACTTTTACAATTTAGTCCCTAGGCCTTAATTAACCACTTTTTTTGGCTAAATTACTTAACCGAATTTCAATACATTTTTATATTAACTCTGTAAATATTCTTATTTAACATTTACAAACTCGATTTACAGAAATGATGTTCCGAAATCGTATTTTCCAACACCATTGGATATCGGGTCGTTACACATTCTTTATTCAGCCTTGGACTCTTTATTTTATTAGTAATCCCAAATAGATTAAACCTCTAATCAGTCTTCTCTAAATATCTAATATTGGCTAAAGAGAAAATATATATGAAAATTGATGAATTGAGGAAAAATAAGATACCTTAGTTGTTAATTTACTCATTCGCCTAAAACAGAAAGAGTTTGTTCAAAATTATTTTGGTAACACCCCTAACCCATATTCATCGTCGGAACAGGGTTACAGAGTATTATCAGAGTTTACAGAATAAATACAGTTAATTCACATCATTTACTATTCATATCTGAAACCAATCACATTCAATCATATTGTCCCTTAAATGGACCCTCGTGGCCCAATTTATGCGTTAGAAATAAATCGGGACTATATCGGAAACTCAAAATTTTTTTTGCGGAATTCTAAAATTTTTCTTAATTACAGGAGTCACACGCCTGTGTGGGTAGGCTGTGTGGGCATTCGATGTGAGGCGCACGACCGTGTCTTAGCCCGTGTTCATACCTATGCAACTCTCTGACTTGGGTCACATGGCCAGCCACACGCCCGTGTGCTAGGCCATGTGGATAATTTAATTTTCAAAAATTAGGTGCAGGATTCACAAGGCCAAGACACACGCCCGTGTGCTAGGCCGTGTGTCATACACAACTGAGATACACGCTTATGTCTCTGCCCGTATGAGCAATTTGGAGCATTCTATTTCCTAATTTTAAGATAGAGGGGACACACGACCAAACGACACGCCCTTGCTCATGGCCGTATATCACACACGGCTGAGACACACGCCCGTATGTCTACCAGTGTAGACGAAAATAGGTCATTTTCAAGGCTACTTTTCTCACCCAAATGTACCATCAACTTACAACAACACTTGAATACATTTACCAACCAATTCAAGACATTAAAGCTAAACCAAAACCAATCTTATGCATGTCATATTAGTTCATATGTTCAAGGATTTAAACTTACCAATTTCACACTTATGTTCATAGGAAAATTTTATCAAATATACAATTCAAAATCATTCATCAATAGGTTTATATACTCTCTACCATATAACCATTTCATCACATATTAAACATGATAAAGTCTTATATAATTACATCAATATATGCTTAACACTAGTCATTTCAATGGCTAGTTACAACCAAAATGTTTCATCATTTGATCTATTTTAACCTATACATGTCATTATACAGAAAGTTAACTTGTTTCATATACCGAGAAGTTTGAGGGATAGTATGATGTGACTCCAACCAAGTTTCAACCTTCACGAGCCTCCGAGTATTATAAAATAGAGGAAGGAAAACAAATTAAGCATTTAATGCTTAGTAAGTTTGTATAACAAGAATTCAACTTACTAATCATAATCATTTAAAGTAAACATACAGAACATACATGTAAATCGTTATGGCTATTTGCCTAAACACATATGATCTCAAAAAAATTGTTAGTCATGTATTTCATGTAAACATCAAGAATCAAGGATGAGCTCATCATGTAATAGCTTTTATAAACATGTGTTTTCATATCATATTTCCATATAACATGTGCATTTCCATAACCAATCATCTTAAGCTCAGTTTAACCCTATCAGAATTTTACCGGTTGAATTTATTTGAAATATCAATTGATACACATATAGTACACTCGAAGTGTACAAAACTGTAATCCGTCAACTGATATTCAGGGGTACCCATTAGGGCACATAATCAGGAAGCACTCCCTCGAGCCATATAACAGGAAGCTCATGTGAGCAATGTAATAAGAAACTTATCCGGGCTATAACAGAAAACTCATAAGAGTTTAGAACAAGAAGCTCATTCAACTTAACAGGTAACTCCGAAAGTTATTATCAAGGAGCTCCGGATAGCCATATAACATGAAGTTCAAGCAAGCCATGTCAAGAAGCTCACAAAGAGCCTATATCAAGACGCTCATAAAGAGCTGCATTTGTGTCCGCAATATATGCAGGATCACAACCGATCATATAACAGGACGCTCACAAAGAGCTGCGGTAGTTTACAACACATATTGGGTCACTACCTATCAGGATGCTCACAGGAACCATATAACAAGAAACTCGAGAGGGCTTGTAATAGAATGCTCGTAAGAGCTATGATGTGTTCACAACATATGCTGAATCACAACCAATACGGGAAATTCTGTATCCATCGAATTTCAATATTTCAAACGGGACCTAACATTTATCATGCATTTTCATATACATAATCAATTTCATGTACATAATAATTGCACAATTTATATAGATACAACATTCAATTCAAACATATAAATGTACACGATTTAGTTACACGAACTTACCTAGATAATCATTCGTATACGAGGATCTACATTTTTTTCCTCGATCTAACTCTTTATTTGATCTTTTCAGATCCAATTAGGCTTGATTAAATCTCTGTCTCTTATCTAGGGTTTCCATAGAAAATATTTGGGGAAGATGATGAAATAAGATGATATTAGGCTATTATCATCTTTATTTATTTCAAATTCCAATTTAGTCATTTTCTTTTTCTAATTTTTCATAGATGATTCATCATAAACATCTACTAACTCCATTTAATGATCTAATTACCATATAAGGACCTCAAGTTTTGAATTTCATAGTTATTTGATCCCTATAGCTACTAGAATTCAATTTTTACATTTTATGCAATTTGGTCCTTTTATCCATTAAACATGTAATCGATAAAATTCTTTTAATAAAATTTTCATACGTCTTTCCTATTGTAACTTAGACTATGCAATAATATTAAAATAAAATTTTCTTTCTAACTCGGATTTGTAGTCCCGAAACCACTATTCTGATACTCTGAAAACGGGCTGTTACAGTTTTTCTTTATGAAATCTAGAAAAGTGTGTGTATTGTGATTAGAATGATATCCACTACTTATGCAATCTATAAGTTGGAGAATAGTGGAGAAGATCCGATTAGTTGAAAGCAATGGTTTAAGTTTTGTGAGAATTCGAAACAAATCTCTTAGATTCCGTAGGCCAACTATGACCAAACTTTCTAATACCTTTCAACTAGTTTTTTTTTATTCTAGTGCGTAAACTATTAATCTTCGTCTTATCTTCAAAAAAAAATTGCCTGATTTCAAGGTCCATAGCTCGAGATATGATCGTTTTTGTAAAGTTGTGTTGTCTCTTGTAGGAAGTTCAAGATTAATCATAAGATTTAATAAAGCTAACATTTATTGGACTTTCCAAGACCTTTATACCACCTTTTTGTGTGATTCTTATGCCTAAGTCATATATCTTTAAGTTGTTTTTGTAATAATTTTTAAATAACCTAATTATTAATTCTACAACTTGTGATATGGTGTTTTTCATAAAGTAGTGCAATTCTCTATTGGCAATTTGAAATTAATTGCAAAACAACTTCTCAACTTGAAAATGTGGATCAAAACACATCCATGTACTAGATTCTTTTTTCCAATCGAGTTGACTATGTTATGTATAAAAAATTTAAATTTCTTATGTGCATCCCTTCCCTATTTTTCCAACATTGTGGACTCGTCATGATTAGATGATTTGAGAATTACATGGTAAGTAACTGAAAAACTACTAAAATATGTGGCACTCAATTTGTGTGTGAAGGGAAAATTATATAAAATCAACATTAACACCAATTATTTAAACCTAGAAATTTTTAAATCTCTCAACTTAATAATTCATCCATTTCGAGATTTTTTTTAAAGTTGTTGTTTAAACTATTTAATTTTAAAAACAATTATAAGAATAAAAGACATAAACAATAAAATTTGTTATTTTTAATTTATTTTTTTGTGTTTTTAGTCTTTTTCCAACAAATTCAGTATTCAATTAACTTGTGACCCCAACTTAATCGGAGACTTTATAAATAGTAAAGATAAATTTCAATATGATGTAAAGTGGAAAAAAATAGAGCATGAAATGATATATGAATGAGTGAAATTTTATGCAAAATTTGAACTATAAATTTATTAGCATTTATAATAAAAAAAAAGGTGTAAAATAGGGGTAGAGTTTGGGATAGTGGTGCGAGGGCCTTGGGGGATTGGAGGATGTTGGTGATGTTGATCAGGAGTCTACTTAATTGAGGATTGAGTTTAGTAAAGTAACACAAAAGTGGCAATTTTGAGGGTGGATGTGGTAAAAATAAGCTATATTTATATATTTCTTAGTAGGGTTTTTGTTTTGTAGTTATTATATGTGGATGTAATGTTATCTCAATCATAGAATATGCTTAATGCATGCTTTGTGATGTCATAAATGGAAGTATATTATCCTACTAAGGGTCATTATGTAGACCTAATATGATAGGCTAAGGTTCAAGCTTTATTGCATAGGATGTTTCATTGTCGTTTGAGAAATTAACCAATATAATTTGGGATTATGATCAATTGAATATTTTCCCCATGCCATGTTGTCAAGTATGATTGCTCTATTGAGCAACCAAACCTAAGTTGCTTCATTGTCATATTTAGGGTTATAAATGACTGGAGTGTTTGATAAGCAATTCAATTTTTTGTTTGTTGTCAAGCTAAATAAACAAGTGTGACCAAAGTTTTTTAGGCTTATTTATCAAAAGAACCAAACACAAACAAGAAATGTTTAATTCATTTATGTTCATGAACAAACTTATTTATATTCGTTAAAGCTTGTTAACAAAACCCGTTAGGATCTAATGCCCTTAGTATAGTTATTTTGTAACTAATACTTGTAATTTTCTGAACAGATTGGTTAATAAAATCTCATTGTTTAAATTATTATCTTTTGTATATTTGTCCTTAATGGTTTTTGTGTGAAAAACAAAATGTATAAGCAAATATTAGCTCATTGATTACCTAATATTTAACTAATATTAAATTGTATCATATGGTTGGATCGTGAAGCAGAAGGCAACTTATATTAATAGGTAATCTAAATAGTTAATTATGTGAAGAATCAAAATTGAGCAATTTGATTCAATGAACTATTACGTTGTTTATCAAGTCCAGTTGGGGAAATACATTGTCTTAGGTATCAAAGTGGATAACTTCCAGAAAGGTAGAGACATATGTTTGATTGTCTAGATTGACAATATATCAGATATGACTCAAGTTGAATTTATCCTAGATCTTCTTATGGATTTATTTACTTGTGATGCTCATAGTGTTACTTACTTCAATCTTAGTAAGTAATTGACTATGTATATGTTACTTGTATACTTTTATATATTAAAAGCTTAAGTTTAATTGATAATGGAACTGAAAGTTGGTGAGTTGGGTATATAACTTATGTATGACATAACTTTTTTTACAACAGTGAAATTCATAGCCCAATAAAGGGTAAATGATATTCTACCACTGACATTGCATGGTTAATGAAAAACAAATGTGCCCACAAGTTATTTGTCTAGGACAAATGACTTGATTATTATATGTTAGTAATAGAATTTTTCATAATGAAAGATGAAATGATTACAATGATATAAAATATGGCCATATTAGGTGAACGAATTTAACCTAAAGAGATTAAGGTTATCATATGAAGGTAAAAAACTAATGAGAATGTTATTGAATGAGCAAAATTGTAATTTGCTTTCGTAATAGTATATATGAAGGGAGATTTCAGTCATGGTACTTTTAATGGATTGACTCCATGACTAAATAGTGTTATAATTAATAGATGAATAGTCAAAACTTAATTACAAATTATTTGAGTCTAATTATATATGTCCAACCGATCTCTCTCCTAGCTCAACGTAACCTTTTACGAATTGCATTCAGAACAACTACACGGAATGAATAGAAGCGAAAAAAGAGAAATAGATTGCATGTATTACTATCTGCAGTAAATGCATTTTCTCGTAAGGAACAAGAGATGACTAAGGAATTGATTTAATTTCTTAGAATTATTATTTAATTGATTGTAATTAAATTATTGAATTTGAAGTGAAAATTAAATTAGTTAGACATTACAGTTTTATGGAATGAAACAATTAAATTATTTACTTATAGATCCAAATACTATAAACTCATTAGAATTTTAACAAAATTAGAAATTAGTTGAGAAAATAATTTAATTGAGTGAATTAATTATTTTAATTAATCAAATAAATAATATTTTAAGAATAAAAAACTTGTTGCTGAATTGTATAAATTATATGAATTAGTTTAAAGATTAGATAAAACATATTAATACATAATACATGAAAGATCCAACTAGCCCATTAGTATAAGGGGTGGGTGGCACTTTGGCTTTTTCCAAATAGACTTGCCGCCCACTACATGTAGTCTTAATAGGACTTTGTGTTTTCTATTAAAATACCATTATTTTTGTCTTTTCTTATTTAAGTAGAATGTTTGTGAATTTTCACTGTATATAGGTATTATGAGCTAAGTCAAAACATACATAATTTTGAGCGTAATTACTCTGTCGAAAAATAATGAGATTTATGTTTTTCAAATAAATTCTAATTTCTTGAAAACTCAAGTTAAGTGAGAATTAACTTTATACATTAAAAAGTTAAAGTTTTCATCGTGTGTTTGGTTCGTAAATAAGAGCTCATTCTTGAAGCAAATCGAGGGTTTAAGAATAGTAGAGAAAATTGTGTTGGTTTAAATTTAGGAAATGACTAAGACAATTAAACTGAAAACATGTGTACTAATTTGATAAAGTTTATTACTATAAATATCACAAAGACTAGAGTGTTTTAATATTTTTTTTAAAATTTCCACTATGCAAACAAACACGTTTTCTAGACATGCTCTGTTGAGCAACCTAACTTAAGTTGTTTTATGTCAAATTTAGGGTTATAAACTAATAGATCGTTTGATAAACAATTCAAGTTTTCGTTTGTTTTTCAAATTAAATAAATGTGTGATCAAAATTTTGAGGCACATTTATCAAATGATCTGGATACAAAAAAGACATTCTCGGTTCATTTATGTTTATAAACAAACTTATTTACGTTAGTTAAAACTCATTTAATACTTCATTTAAAGCTTGATTATTGTTCTACTATTATATAATTAATACTTTATTTTTTGTTTTTTTATTTATAATATAGTTATTAATATTATAAAAAACAAGAAATATGCTTATTTATGGTTTGTTTATTATTCATAAATATATTCTTAATTTTTTTCAAACATATTCAATGGTATGTTTATAGACATATTCATTTAATGTTCAAGAATAAGTTCATTGAATTTAAACAAATGAATACGAACATACATAATTTTAAATAAATAAATAAAAATACATGAAATTATAAGCGAATATGAACAAGCTTAAAATAAACTAATAAACATGAAGAATTGCTTGTTTGTTCAAATTCAAGTTTAGTTTCCATCATTCTAGCAATCTATTTAGAAATTAAATGTTAGCTCGAATCTAACATGGAAAATATTTAAAACATAATTATTAAAAATTGACCAACCTATTTTAAATGTGATTTATACCACATTTGAGGTGACATTACATTAATTAATATTTTAAACACTGAATTATAATGTTTTGAATTTAAGAATCAATTTAGAATATGGTTCATAATCTAGAATAAAGAAAAGGAAAAAGCAAAATCATTAAATTATGGAAAATTGGGCTTTATTTTCTATTTATTTTCAAAAAGAGCAATCAATTTCCCAAGCCCACTTGATTTTATTGGGTTCTTGGATCATATCTACTATTGGGCCCTTGGGCTAACAATTTAATTTCATGGAAATTCTTAACAATAAAATATCTTCACACAATCTTCACCTGGTATTTGGCTTAATCCTCAAATACAACAAATTTTATAATGAATTTGCTATATAAATGGTAAAAATGAAATGTATAAATTATGAATAAATTAACTGTTTCAATATAATATAAACAATTTAAATAGTGTAAAAAAAGGTATGAAAATTTCAAATTTATAATTTTCTTGAAAATTTCAAACTCATTATTAAATATACATATAGTAAATTCATAAAAAATAGTCAGAAAATTTATATTTATATGTGTTATCTACTAATTTATATTTAGAAAAAAATCTAAATCTATTATTTAAACTCTATGTTCCTTAACGTTTTTGTAATTAAGTGCAAATATCTATCATTAAAATTCAGTAGTTTTTCTTAACCAATGGTCGAAGGTTCAATTCTTGTCCTGAGTATGAAATAACTTTAAAATTCGTGGTCAGCATCTATCTCTTTAATAGGCTTACTAAACTCACTTCGGTAAATACCTTAAAAAAATTAAAAATATATTAATTTTTATATATAAAAACAAAGTTTTGAAGATGCACTAAAAGCCCACTTCATCTAAATGGGCAACCCAAGTTCGTCCCATCATTCATTTTCTAAAAATGAACTTTTTAATTTAATATTTAGTCTCTTTCTATTTTTTGTTAAAGTTTTGAAACCAATATAATTTTACATGTTTTAAAATGTTTAAGTCATGTAAATTACTTAGTTAATCACTCAATTTTTAAGGAGATTTCATTTTGATCACCAAATTAAGATTCTTGCAATTTCATCACTCAATTTTTAGAGTACTTCCATTTTAGTCATCTATTCATTAAATTTCTAATTAAGTTAACTATACACGTCACATTATGTTCACACTTGCATTTTGGTCGCCCCAAAATATATCATTTTTTTAAAGTTTGATTATAAAAAAAATTAAGGACTAAAATGAAAAATCAATAGAAATTATAACAATACATTAAAATTTTTTCAAATTGTACTTGTTTCTCACATTGCTAAGACTTTTAAATTTCTTTTTCTTTTCAATATTGAAAATTTTAATTTCAAAATATAAAAATTAATTAAATAAATTGTTGAATTTTTTTACCCGTTGATAATATTAACCTATTTATTACTGTAATATTGAAATTAATTAAATTAATCTCTTATAAATTTTAAAATTTTATTTTATGTTTTTATATCATTCTTAATGAAATAAATTTGATTACTTATATTTAATAATTGTCTGTGAAACATAAATTTCTTTTGATTAATTGAATTAATTTTTTATTCTTCGTTTGGGTAAAGAAGTGATGGAAAAATTTTGAGTTTTGTTTGGTATGGAAAATAAAATTAATTAATTAAATTAATACTAAGGATTTTTCTTTATTTTTAGTTTAATATGAAAGGCTCGAGATCATATAATTAAAGGATTTAGATTTCATGTACAATTATTCGAGATGATTTATTTGGAAACATAAAATAAAATTTTAAGATTTAAAATATTAAATTAATTTATTTCAAAATTATAGTAACAAATCAATTGAGGGATGATTTTTTTCAATAATATGATGTTTTGAAATTTAAAATTTCAATATTGAAAGAGTAATAGAACTTTTGACAATGGGGTAAATAAGTATAATTTGACAATTTTTAAATCATTATTTTAGGTTTTACTGCTTTTTCACTTTAATCCTTCATGCTTTTTACCGCGATCAATGTTAAAAAAATATATTTTTTAGGTGACCAAAATGAAAACAACCTAAAATTTAAGTAACCAAAATAAATGTATAAACATAATGTGACATATACAAATTAACTGTTATTAAAAATTTAACATTTAAGTGACTAAAATGAAAACACTATCCAAATATGTTATTGTATAAGGTATAAATTATATAAATTACATACATATAAAGAATATATTATATAAATAAGAAATAGTTGAATTACACTTAAATCATGCTTGACTCATTTTTTAAAAGTAGCTGATTTCTTTCTCAAATTTATTTTATGGGCATATTTTCTTTTAGTTATCTAAATTCTATTAAATACCCATATAAACTTTTAAATTAGATTTGTCTATGGTTAGACCACTCTACTCAAAAAGTTAGAGAATTTGGGTAAAAATATAAATACGAAAAATAAATTTGGACAAAAAAATAAGGCCAGTTTAGAAAATGGATCGAGCTTTGGGTAAGGTTTTTTTAGCCCGAGCTCGGTTCGAATTTACAAAAAAGAAACAATTATTTTTTGTTGTTTTGTTACTATTTTCTCACTATTTTGCTACTATTTCACTATTATGTTGTTATTGTTTGGATATTATATAACTTTTTTATTGTTAATTTTGTTACTATTTTAGAGGCAATTTACTTGTTAAGTTGCACCTATCTTAGTATTATTTAAGAATATATGATTTTTTTTAAATTTATTTTCAATTTGTTGGGAAATATTTATTTTAATGTTTTTAGTATTTTTGATGCATTATTTTTTTTAAAAATTATATAAAAAGATTAAATACGGGTGGTCCGGGTCAGACCCAGGTTTTAACATTTTATCTGGATCAATCTTGGGTAAATTTTAAACCTATTTTTCAAATAGAGTCAGGACCTAATAAACAGGCATAAAATTTTGATTGAGCTTGATTCGAACCCGATCCGATCGATGAACACCTCTATTTTAAACTATTTGTTGTATTGATTAATAAAGAGTAGGATATTTTAATTTTGAGTATGTATATTCAATTTTTTTTCGAGTATTTAATTATTGAATAGAAAAAGGTGAGCTGAAAAAAGGCGAGTTGGAGAGAAATTGAGTAACAATAATGATTGCAAGGACCAAATTGGGTTATGAATTGCTTCCACTTTATAACTATTTTTATGCACACGAAATGTACCAAAGAAATAATTTTTCATTCAACCCCCCAGACAACTAACACCTATCTTTTCCTTCCAAAAATACCAGGCTGACTGCTATCTTTTGTCCTTTCCATTTTTAGCATAGTTTCTGAAATTTTATTTATTCATACGTACATATTAAATTTTGGTAATTATAATATATATCAATTATAAAAATACATCAAAATCTACAGGGACAAAGCTAAAAAAAATTTTAAGGGTTGAAATTAAATTTTAATTTTTACATGATTAAATCAAAATTTTATTTTTTTAGGGAGTCTAAAGTGTAATTTTATCTTTGTTAATTAAAATTTTAAAAAATTTAAAAGGGCCAAATTTTAAAGGGCCGGGGCTCTACTAACCCTCTAGATTCACCCCTGAAAATGTATAATACATGAGCTTTTTATATTTTAAAATTTAAATATATAACACATTAAATATAAATATATTTATAACAACAATAATATATATAGAAGTACGAGTTTGGAAAAAAATTTAAATTGACAAGAATACTTGTTAATTATATTATTAAAGTGACATTAGAATAATAATTTATTAGTATTATTTATGTGAAATTATCAATAAGTAGTTGGGTGTAATGGTAAAGTATATTGCATTCTTAAGGGGATAACACAAGTTTGAATCTTGGAGATGGGATAGCCACAAATTCCGAACATAAACTATAAAATAGACATACAAAGTACCAAAAAAATATTACTGTAAAATTATATATTATTAATATATAAATTTATTTATTCATTCTTAATTTATATGTCAAAAACTCAAAATAAAAAAAAAACATATTTTAGAATTAAATTAAATATTATTTTTTATAACTACTAATTGCACATAATCAACTCAGTTTGATTAAACACAAATCCCAACTCGACAAATAATTTGACTAATATCTATTTGAGAAATTAAGATAAAAAAATTAATCAATTAAAAATTTGTATTATCTATGTTTCTCATTTTTTTTAAATCTATAAAATAAATAATATAATATAATATAATATAATCCTAATTATTTTATTACTAATGTTTCTATTAAATCTTGAATGTAAAATTACGTTGATAACAAATTATTAATATAAAATAAATATAATTATAATTATTTTATCAATAATGGTTTCATTATTAATGTGATAAATATTGTCACTTAATCTGGGTTTGTATCCATATTGAGTTACACTTATTATTTTAGATTCATTATAATTATATATCAATTAAAATCAATATTTAGCACTATAAATATATGCATTAGCAATACATTTTGAATCAAAATAACGTTTAAAGTATTATTGAAAAAATCATATTTTAGCATTATTCAATAGGTTTTATTTCCACCATCTAAAAAAGGTATGGTTGTAGCTTTCATTATTATTTGAGATGTTTAGTTATTGTTATTTGATATTCAATAGTTTTACTGTTATTTTATTTTAATAATACTTACATAATTGTGAATATTGTTTATCATTGTGTTGTGAAATATTATGTCAAAGGTAATGAAACATTAATGTAAAGTTCTTTGTAAGTGAAATTTTGACTCATATTCGTACGACAAGTTATTTTATCTAATTATTTAATATTTTACTATTGGTTGTTTCCCATTTTTTAATTACTTTTAAAATATTATCTTATTATTTCAATTATTTTTCAATATTAATAGACTTTTATTATAAATTCACTACAGGAAAATAGGGCTTTAGCGGCGTTTTTAGCGGCGTTTTGTTAAAAAATGCCACAAAAATTGTAAAACACAGAGCAATAGCGGCGTTTTTTGTTAAAACGCCGCTAAAGATCGAGCTTTAGCGGCGCTTTTGGTAAAACGCCACTAAAGACCAGAGCATTAGCGGCGCTTTTGATAAAATGCCGCTACAAACCAGAGCATTAGCGGCGCTTTTGGTAAAACGCCACTAAAAGTTATATAACACCTAAAATCCTAAACCCCAAAGAAAAAAATAAAACATTAATCTATACCCCCTAAAATAGTAAACCCCTAAACCCTAACAAGCCTTGAACACTAAACTATAACCCCTAAAACCCTAAACACCGCAATTGGTGCATTTTTAGTGGCGCTAGGTTATAAACGCTGCTAATGTTAAATTATTTTGTTCAAAACTTCGTCGTTTAGCTATCTTATTTTTTACCCACACCTGATACACTTAACATTTTCCTCGTTTTTCCCCAGTTCTATTTCCCCCTTCTTCCTCCTCCTAAATCCCTAAAGTATTATCACCCATTCCCAAATTCGACATCCTAAATCCCTAACGAATTTAATAATAATAAAAAAGTAATTTTAACAATTAAACTTAAATTCAGAAATTTGAAACATGGAGGAATTAAATTCTTAAGAATAGAAATATAATGATTGAATTTTAATTTTACGAAAAGTACAAATACTTATCTCATATTTTAGCTTTTACAGATTAAGTGGTTTAGTATTCAATTTGTTAAAAGATATTATTTAACTCATATATTTATTAAAAGTTTATATAAAAATTAATTTAAAAGTTTATATAAAATTTAATTGTTATTTTGGTTATAATCATAAAGTTTTAATTTTAATTTTGTTATCTAAACTTAAATTGTTGTATCACTCCTAAGTGTAGGATTAAATTGAAAATTTTTAAAAAGAATTGAACTATAACATAACTTGATCCTTTTAGAAAACGAAGGTACATTGACAACTTGGTTACAATTTTAATTTAGTCCAAGTGAAAAATAAAATTCTTGATGGTGACTTTTGAAACTTGCAAATATTGTCAAGACAATTCAAAGCAGGTGCGAAGTTAGATTTTTTTTTTTGGTGGCAGAATTAAATTTTATACTTTTATAATAGTACAAATGCTATTTCACCATTTAATAGCCTATATCTTTATAATTTTAAAGGATTAAATCAAAATTTTGTATTTTTTTAATTCATCGATTCCATTTTATTTCTCTTAAAGTTTCTTTTTGTATTTTATATGTTAATTTAAAAATTATAAAAATCTTCAAAAAAAATTTAAAATTTAAAAATAAAAAATAAAAAATAAAAAACTTAAATATTTAATATTTAATATTTTAGTCCATATTTCAGTTAAAAAGTTTAATATTCAAAATTAAATTTTTTTTAAAAAAAATAATAATCACAGCACAAAAAATTTGAAAGAAAAAATAGAAAATTAGAAAAAAATATGTTAAAAATATAAAAAAATTAAAATTAAATAATAGTGGCGTTTTTTAGGTAAAATGCCACAAAATTTGTTACCCAAATTTCCCATTTCTCCCTTTTTTTGTTACCCGCTCATTACTCCATCTCCTTCTCATCTTCGTCGCGCCCTAATTTGCCCCCAAATTTCCCATTTCCAGCAACACAAGTCAATACACCTACACCAGTCACACTTCTTTTTCCTTTTCATTTCTTCAAAGGTAGTAGTAGAAAGGGGAGTTCTAGGAAATCTGGTCGAGATTCGGCTGAGAAGAAAGAGCCAATGCTCATGCTAGGGTTTTGTTGATTGTTTGATTTTTATTGTTTTGTTTATGTGCTTTTACAGATTTTAATCTGAAGAAATCTTAGCTCCGCTTTTACAACAATGGAGCGCAAGACTATTGAACTAGATCAGCGATGGGATTATACGAAGATTTTGTTTTTATAAGAGTATAATAATTGTGCTCAAGTCGTCAAATTCATATTTTGCGGTGGGTATTGTATAGATTATTATTTAAGGATTGGCTCGGTTCCGATTTCATCACCATTTTCATATCTCAAATGATCTCTCTGTAACCGCTTGCTGTTAAATTTTATAGAAGACACGTCCGCCATTACTTTCCCTTCATATTTGGTATCTTTCTCGATCCATACCATTTTCCTATGCTTTTATTTTGTTTAGTCAGTTATTTGAATTTTATTTCTTTTCTCTTTTTTTAGAAGGTTTAATATATTGATAGTTGGAAACTAAAAACAAAATGGGAAGGATATTCATGATCACTCTTGAAGGACGCGCTTATAGCTGCAAGCACTGCTTTACCCATCTGGCTCTCCTTGACGACATTATTTCTAAGGTTTCCAGCAAAATCCTTTGATCTCTCTTTTCTTCTTCCACGAATTGCTTTATGCATTGTTATTATGCTATTTACTTCATTCTGGGGTTCCCCAAGTTTTTATTGGGCTATGGAACGTAGTAAATAATATTAAGGAATAATGATTAACTGAAACAGATTGATTACTCTTC
This sequence comes from Gossypium hirsutum, assembly GCF_007990345.1. NCBI lineage: Eukaryota > Viridiplantae > Streptophyta > Magnoliopsida > Malvales > Malvaceae > Gossypium > Gossypium hirsutum. The sequence continues at coordinate 106,285,186 of NC_053433.1, forward strand.
AGTTCTGGTTATACTGTCTCTCTTTGATAATACGAATCCCCAGCAATTTTTGCGCACAACCTTCTATGTGATTTCCTTAGTTTATTTTGCAATTAAGGGATTAATATATGCTTACAACTTTGATGGATGAACGAGTCATTGTCTACGGAGAGTGACTGACCTTAGCTGCCTCTTTTTTGTTTTTCTACGGAGGCTTTTAATTGGTGCTAGAAAATATTAAGTCATAGGTTCCTGTTTCTTTTGATTATGTATCAGTTCTTTAATAGACAATGGCTGGTTCAATTGGAGGTTATTTTTTGTCTAAGCCTAAGATATTGTTTGATATTTGTGAAGTTGGAATTTAAGAGTTGAGACATAAGGAAGAGTAAAATAAGTAGGTTGTATGTCAGCCTATCATGTTTAGTTTTACATCAGTATCATATATTGAAAAACCACTTAACCCTATTTTTTTCGGGACTATTATCATCAATGTTATTGTAGATGCAGTGACTGGTTCCAATGTTCATAGAGGGCTTCTTGCATAGTCTAGGAGCAAAGCCACTTGTGTTACCAAGCGCATTTTCTGTCTGATCTTTCTCTTCATCATGGCCATGCTTCTCATTGTTGTCTGAATTACATCTTGTGTTGTTCAACATCATAGAGTCATACTAACCCCATCCTTAACCTGTGTTTCAGTCTTTCCACTGCGGGCATGGAAAGGCTTATCTCTTTGATAAGGTGTAAGTATTTCATTGCTATGCACTCTTTTTTTTTTCCTCCATGGAGTGTTCCTCTAAAAATAGTCTTATCTATTTTAAAACCATGTTCATGATTTCACTTTCTATGCATTTCAATGTGTTTGGAAGAAACAAAGAAGTGTTTGGAATAAATAAATAAATGTTGTCAGCATGTTAGCACCACAGTTCAATGGTTATATACTTAAAAAGAAGATTCATAATAATTAATTAATTTACATCATCAAGTGGATTATTGTTTTTAAGTTTTTTATTACAATAACTATTCATGTCTTGGTGTTATCTAAACCATTAGGGTTGCTCTCAAAGAATCTTCTTACATTCACACTTTGAATTTTTATGATATTTATCTTCAAAAGTTGGCAAATTACATCATTTGCTATTTTTTAATTAATGCAAGTTTCAAAATTCGAATGAGTTTTGAGCCATTTTTCGAGTATGGTTACTTTTTTTTAATTTCTAATCTAAATTGATTCCAAATTAAATTTGGATGGTTAATTATGTATTATTTGTACTGCAATTTATAGTTGTAATATATATATTTTTTAATTTGAAAAACATTTTGTCCTGATTAATAGTCAGAATTTGTCTCCTCAAATAACAGCACCGTATATCATTTTAAATTAGTTTTAATTCTTGCAGATTTTAAAATGGAGTAACCTATAAGCTTTGATTTGCATGATGTAAGACAAAATTAATATAGAAAGGTTCAACCATATCCACTTTTGGAATTATTACTAACCTGTTGTTAATTTATAGGCTCTAAAGGCATAATATACATCAGTTTAGTTAAAGTTTTAGAAATATAATTATCTACCCGCCTTTGTTACTGCTGAAGGTACAGCCTTGGTTTAACAGGCAGAAGATGCTGTGAGTAACTATGGTGGATACGTTTATTGGTTTTTTTTTTCTTTGCTAAACTAAGTCATGAAGGTTCTTCTTGGATAGCAATTTATTGAGGGGGTGGAATATTTTTCTTAAACTAACAAAATGGGTGCAAAGTAGTATTTAAGCATTTCAAGCTGGCAAGGTGTTTATTTATCATCATTATTGTTGTGCTTGTGCAGTTCTCCTAACTGTTAAGTTTGATATGCCTTTGATGCACCAACTACTTTAGACTATGATTTTCCCAACCCTTGATGGAATAGATGATAATCTGCATAATTTAATTGTTTCTAATATTAACCTTCTGGTTCTAAGTGCTGATATTCACTCATTTACACTGGCTTCAAATGCTCCGGGTGTGCAGGAACAGGTAAACATCCCAACTTTTACAGCTATGGATTTTCTTGAAATCACTATGGATGTTGATTATCTTCTACTCATCAGGTCCTTATAAGGAAAATAATCAAGCTGCACGACAAGTATATGGCATATGTGACCGACTGTTTTCAAAACCATACTCTCTTCCACAAGGTTTGTGTTCTAATATCTAAATTTTTAATAAGGATCGTGTTCAATGATTTCATCTAAAACATCCTGGTGATTTGACAGTGACTGTTCTAATATCTAAACTCAGCTGCACATCCTGGGATTGATTTGACAGTGACTGTTCTCACAACAGGATTCTGGCCAAGTTATAAATCATTTGACCTCAATCTCCCTGCCGAGATGGTAATGATTGAAGATGATATTCCTTGATGACGGGACTAACTTTATTTCTCCACTGTGTGTTTAGAACTGTTATTTATATTTAACATCATTGTTTCAGGTCAAGTGTGTAGAAGTTTTCAAAGGGTTCTATGAAACAAAAACAAAACACAGAAAGCTTACATGGATATACTCACAGCGGTATCGTTTTGTATTTTTGCATTCTCATAATTTAACTGTATATTGTTTTTCTGGATATCATTTTGATGATTACTTTTGTGTGGCAATAGCTCTTTTATGTTTTGACTGGTGGCAAATGGAATAGGAAAAACCAACTACACTAGATTGCGGTCCAAGAACAATTTGCAGGAGGCACATAATGACTAGCTCCTACCTCTACGAACGCTTGTGGGAGGCATTGCAGCAGCGAATAAGGATGATAACATGCAGTTGACACCGTATGTGCTATGAATCCGAATTCAGGTGTGACTTTTAGATATTTTATGTGCAAAAAAGTATAGTGTCTTATGTTTGTATGTTAGTTAAGCAGATTATAGATAGACCCTGCAGTAGGATCAACTAATTAGTTGATCAAAAGCTACACCCTATTTTGTAATCGTCTACTTGCATATTTGCATATACTTAATAATAATCTCGTGTCAACTAATTATTCTAATTTTTTATTTAATTGTTTTGTTTCAACATTTTATTTTTATTTGAGTTGAAAGAAGAAAAACACATTGTAATTTTGACTTAGTTAATCAATTTAAATAATCAATGTTGATATTTCACATGGGAATTAAGTCCTTATTTCATTTAGGGAACATTTAAGGAACTTCATTATAATATCTTATTTTATTGAAATCTTTATATTTAATCTAATTTTTATTATTTATTTTAGTTTTGATTCTAAATTTTTATTTTTATTTTAATATTTAAGATAACTTGAGTTCTAACTTTTAGATTTTAATTGTGTTTTAAATTCTAAATTTAAATTCATTAATTTTTGTATTTAGTTTTAAAGTTAAAATTTTAATAGAAACTTTAATTTGATAATGAATTTTAAATTTTTTTATATTTTTCATGACTTTTATAATATTTTGTAATATTTTATTTTTTTCAATTTCATGACTTTTAGCGGCGCTTTTCTCAAAAACGCCGTTAAAGGTCGTGATCTTTAGCGGCGTTTGTAAAAAGGTGCCGTTAAAGGTGATGGTCTTTAGTGGCGTTTGTAAAAAAGTGCTGCTAAAGGTGATGGCCTTTAGCGGCGTTTGTAAAAAAAGCGCCGCTAAAGGTCATGGTCTTTAGCGGTGTTTTTTGTGGCTCTTGTAAAAGCGCCGCTAAAGACCTTAAAAAACGCCGCTAAAAGTCAATTTTGCTGCAGTGATTAGATTAATTCTCATTTAAACAGAAGACATTGTTGAGGCAAGTTTTGAAGTGGCTTGTTAGGTGCCAGTCGAAAGTGGCCACTTTCATTGACCCTGTGATAGTCTAGCGTACTTGCCGTATTTGAAATTGGTAATTTATTGAAATAAAATATTTGGGCTATGAACTATAATGATATTGTGTAAATATGGAAGCCAAATTTTAAAGACCAATCCAATTAAAATAATTGTCTTTGAAGATTAGACTGGATTGAATCGGATCAATCAATTACGCCTCTTGGGTTATGGAGAACCAGTCGGGATTATATTGAAATTGTAATTGAACAATGAATCTCCATTAGTTCACAATTCTATGAACTTGTCTCGAGACATAGATTGTCAAGTCTTAAGATAGTGTGATCATTATGTAACGCTCTCATCCGACCCGATTGTCGAGTCCAGATATGAAGTGTCACATTTAGACCGGTTTGATCTAATACTTTAGTCGGAAATTTTTGTCAATCGACTTTATAATAATTTAAAACAAATATTTCTACAATAGGAGTCTTAGACCAAACTTTATTTGACTACCTTAAAAGATTAAATCTTAAGAAATCACATAATTACAATATGCCTAACCTTGAGGCAAAGCGTCGATTAGAAACCCCCAGCACCTTGATCCTCTCCTAAACACAAAACGGACTCCATTAACCAAAGTTCATTAGCCAACGCAAGGAATGCACCCACCAAACTTACTGATATCGCACAAAAACACTGAAAGAAACGAGACGCGAAAATTCAATAGAAGATAGGAAGACAAAAATTAAATCAGTGACAAGGAAAATTAGGAGAAACATAATGAACAAAAGGAAGCAAATTTCACGTCAGAACTTTGGGGAAATTTTGGAGGAGAGATGAAAATTTGAAAAAATAAATAAAAGAAAAAAAGAAAAGAAAACAAAGATAAAATATGATAATATTTGAAACCCCTAAAATTCCTCCCCACTAATCCCACTTCAGAAACCCAACTCCATCGAAACACTTGCCTATAACCAAGCCAAAATAATATCCACGCTTACACAAAGATTCAAACTTAAGACCTCCAATATACTAACACCCTTACCACTCAAACCAGCAAACTCATTCTAATATGGGTTTATAAACAATTTAATATAAGCTCACTCAATAAGGATAATGCTTGGATCCAAAACTAAACCAAAATTTTCCAAAGGTAACACTTAAACCCAAGACCTCACACACACACTAGAACACTTAACTACTAAAGCAAATACACATTTTGTGTCAAATATTCACAAAAGCAAAATTAAATTATTTGGGGCGTTACAATATACACATCAAGAACACTTTCAGATACAAGAGATGAACTTCCAAGTATATAAATCAATAGAAAAGCCTTCAGTTCTTTATTTCTCTTGTGCATATTCATTGAAAACATATTGTAATATCTTTTCTCAATCTCAAATCTTTGTATTTAGAGCTTCAATTTGCAAACACACACCTATTAGATGTTCATTGTTAGTTTACTCATCTCTTCGTTATAAAGAGCATATTTAAAGTTTTTGAGGTATAAAACTTTAAGTAGATTGTAAAAGGTTTCTAGTTGAGCCACAAAAGCTAGAGGGTTTTAGTTAAACCATAAAAACTAGGGAGAAGATTCTGTCTTAGCATTGTGAAAAACATAGGGATCATAAAGATAATACATAATTCAAGTATAGTGGATTAGGAAATCTTTGGTTGAGATATATCAATGTAGCGGAGGTAGACAATTTGGCCGAACAACTATAGATTAAATTGTCCAAGCTTTTTTTTTCCCTTTTCTTTTCATTTAGAAAAGTTTGTAGAATTTTTTAAAATATCAATTCATTCTTGCTCTTGAGCTTAACTTTAGGAATAGTTTTTGGTTGTGTGAAAAAGTAATCAATTGGGAGGGGGATTTGTAAGCATGATTCCATTAACTGTGTATTAATTAGGATTAAGTTTTTAATGGAAAAAAAATTAATTAAGAGTGACCTCGAGACCCATACATATTGAGGTCTTTGTGTATTAATTTAATTAAAGTGTCTAACTATCAAGACTGAATACAAATAAATAAAATTTAGAAAATAACACAATATCCATAAATATCGACATCTTTTCATATTAATTTCTGTCTTTTATCGTACTTAGCTATACTTTTTCATAATTATGCACGAATTAAATCTCATGAAAAACTCGAAATCAATAGAGGTTGAAATTTATAAAATAAAAAAATACAAATCGGTAAATAATGGAAAAATAATAGTTTGGGAATTTTAGAAAAATGCAATATTGTCCTCAAAATCACTCAAACCACCCATTCAAAAATATTTTCAGAATTTTATATTTTTCAAAATAAAAAAATACACCACTCTAAGGTTGTTTTTATTTTAGTTACTCTAATTCTTTTTGTTGTTAAATTAATCACTCTAAAAAAATTGATCAAATTAATCACTCCACCGTTAGATGGTAATGGAATGCTGACTGAACATTTCCATGTTACTCACTCCAAATTTTTTTGTTAAATTGGTCATTTCGAAAAGAAATTCATCAAATTGGTCATTCCACCATTAAATGGTAACAAAATGCTAACAATATATTTTCACATTAGTCACTCTAAATAGGGGTTGTTCTTATTTTGATAACTACAATTTTTTTATTATTAATTTGGTCCCTTTTAAAAAAAAATTGATCAAATTAATCACTTTGTCGCTAAATGGTAATGGAATGCTAATTGTACATTTTCATGTTAGTCACTCTAAATAGTTGTTCTTCCTATTTTAGTCATCTCAAAATAATATGAGAAAATACATCGTTAGTGTTTCTATTACCATTTAACATAGAGTGACCATTTTAATCAGTTTTTTTTGAAGTGATTAAATTAAAAAAAACCAAAATAAAAACTAAAAATGAAAACTAACTGCTATTTAGACTAATGGGTAATTTACCTTTTTCTTTTTACATCAAAACAAACGTACAAAATTAGAATTGGAGGATGGAAGGATTGGTTTGCATATAACCATGTACATTAATCACCATTATTAGGCAAATCGTTGTGTAAAAAGTAAAAAAAAACTTTATTATCAGAATTTAAACAGTAACATGTGTCCTTTATTTTTACTTTTTTTAGTTTTTTAAATATACGTTAAACTGGTCGATTGAATCTTAGCTCAATTAGTATGAGTAATATTGTCAATGTAAGAGGACGTGTGGATTTGAGTACTCTAAAATATTTATGGGTTGAGATGACTATGAATAATTCTAGTTATTATGTCTAAAAGAACAAATATAATTAAAACTTATAATAAAATTGTTATATATCTATATAGAAATTAAACTGTACACAACATCTTACTAATGTTTTCGTGATATTTTACCTTCTACTGCCAACATATAAGCTAATAATCCAATGTATATGAAAGTCAATTTTATTTAATTTTAGAATTTGATAGTTATATAAAGTGAAATTAAATTGACAGTTGAGTTGGACTCTTCTAAACAGAAATTTAAGATTTTTATATTGTTTTCACAGTCTGGAAAATTTGAATCTATTTTTAAATATAACAATTTTTTTATCATTGGATTCAATACACATAAATATATAAAACTATGACATTTAAAATTAGATAAATAACCCACTTTTGTTTTATCTAGGTGTAAAAACTCCATAAGCACAAGAAATGAGATAATATATTATAACAAAAGTGAATATATATAAAGTAATTACAAAGAAATAGTTACATACTTTGAAATTAATTAGACTGAACCAAAGCCTGTAATAACATCAAATTGAGAAGGACCATGAGACAATTTTGATGTAAACATCCCCATGAAACTCCCTTCCGACATAATTTCATCACAAAATGGATCAAACACCGATCCAATAATGCTAGAATTAAGCAAAGGCTGACCATTATTAACACGATCACCTGCAGCAACCCTTGTCATGTCGGAATTGGTTGGAGAATTATCGGGAGTGCTGCTGTCGTAGTCGGCCAACCGGTCGGCAACATCGGAGTCTTTGCCTGTGAGTTCTTGCACCAGAGCTCGAAACTGCGATGCACACGTCTCGACCTTCACGGGAGTTGAAATATAGACGACTTTAAAATCTTTCTTGGAGTTGCTTCTCTTTGAGCTTTTCTTTGATCTTTTCATTTGATGAACACGGAGTGCATCCATTGATGAAATCAAAAACAAGTAAATGGGAAATTATAAGTGTAGTAAAAGATGAGTTGATAAACATGTGAAATAATTTAATTAGCTAGGGTTTATATAGGGGCGTCGAAAGTGGGATATTTTAGTAACCAAACGTGATTTCGTGGAAAGAGATAAAGATATATATATATATGGAAAATATTTTATAAAAAGGAAAAAGGAAGGTTACAAGAAAGAAAGGGGTGGAAAAACATTATAGAAAAATAAAGGAAGATTCTTTACAAAATAATATTAGATACCACAATTTATTAAATATTGAAAAAATAGAGTAAAATTAAATAAAAATATTTAAGGTCCAACATGGACATAACAGTAAGTTGCTGAATCAGAAAAAGACACAAAACCTTAACTATATAATAAACTGTGATGAATCAAAATATTAATTTTTTATAAAATAAATTATATTATTATGATGATTTTTTTTATATTTTATATTTTATAAATTAATAAGTAATTTTTTGGGAAGTAAAAACTTTATTTTGTTTAATAATCGTAATGGATATATAAATGTTTTAAAAGGAGTATTACAGTAATTTAAACAAAAATAATTAGGGTAATGATTTAAGGAAGGTTAGAAAGGGACGTTGTTTTGATGGGTCTTTTTGGTACATTGAAACTAAATAAGTAAATAAATAAAAAGAGAATAAGTGGATAAGAAACACGTGCACAGACTCTTGTGACTAGGAATAGTTGGACTTTTCCCCTTCTGGTTGGAAATTAAGGGTGAAAATTATCTTTACGTGGCTAATATTTGTTGGCGGATGAGCTAAAAGCTGCTTATTTATTTATTTATCACTTTTTAATGTGGCTGCTTTCTAAAGTTTTCCTTTATGGGAAGGGGAATTCATCTGGTCGGGTTAATATTAGGTCGAATTTGAGTTTGATTCTTCGAGATTTTTTGTTTTTTATTTAAATTAGTATGAATATAAATTTAATATGATTTTAAATAATGATATAAGTTTTTGAGCTTACGTTAAAAGAATAAAAACTGAATTAGTTTGTAAATATTTGATCGGATTAATAATTAAAATATATATATTATAAAACTTAACTTAAAATAAATTTAAAGAAATAAATATTAAAAAAATCTTAGAGGGTTAATCGTCAAAAAATTATTTGCATGGCTCATTTAATATTATATTTTCTAGTGAGATAAAATTATTTGACTATTTTGAATTAAAGTCAATTAAACACATGATTTTTTGTGACATCTATGAGTTACTACTAAACCCGTGAAAGTTAGTCTTTGGTCAATAAAAATAGAAACAAAAACAAAATTCGTGAACTTCGAAGTAGTTTTAGATTGAGGCAAATTCTCAAATATTATTATATTAAATATTTTATCTAATTTTAAAATATCATTATAAGATATTTTTATATTTTTTGGATCCCATATATATTTTTTATTTTTACCATATTGTTTATTTTAAAAATATTTTTCATGTACAAATAATCTTATGGCGAAAAATATTACTTCCATCAAACATGGTACGAAACTTGTAATTATATATTTATGGTATAAAGCTAAGTTTAGCCCTTAATATTTAGTAATTTTGTCACTTTATCCCTTTTTATTTTTAGGGGTCACTCTAACATTCAACCTTTAAAATTTAATCAAATTGTTTTCTTTTAGAAGAAAAAAATGACTGAACTATTAAAATTTTAATGGCATTCATGTGACAATCTACATATATTTTATTGCTAACATGGACATTTTTTCTAAAAAATTTTATAAACTTTTTTGAAATTTTATGAATTATAAGTGGATTGCACTGTGACCGAGCATATTAATACTATTTAAATTTCAATAGTTCATTCATATTTTATGTAAAAAAGAAATCAATTTAACTAAAATTTAAAAATTAAAGAATAAAATAATAAATAAAAACCTAAATCATAAGTAAACATTATATTTTGATTTTATTTTATTTATCAAATTTATCTCTCAGTTCTTATTTTTGAATACTTTAAATAATTCAAAGATTATTTAAAAAATCATTTTCAAACATTTCACTTTAGTAGTTAAGCTTAAGGGAAAAAAAAATAGAATCCAAAGTCGGTTCTATGATTATTATTTTATATATTATCGGTATCTAGAAAAAGAAAACATCTTTTACGTAAGTTCCACCCAAGTGTCCGTAACTCCATTCCATTGTTTAAAAATACTAAATATTTATTAATTGAGTATTAATTCGATTGATATTAATATTGTTGTTAGTGTAGGAAGCTATGAGTTCGAATGCACTGAAATATATTTTTCTTATTTAAGGGTTGAGGAGAGACTATTAATAGTTTTAGGCATTGTATCAAAAAGAGTAAATATGATAAGAACTTATTTTAAAATTAAAAAAAAAACATTTGGCAATCATGAAAAAAAACAACACTGAAAATATTGATTAGGATTTTTCTTAAAAACACTCATTTGAACTTGTTATGATAAAAAAAAATCGCTATGTTGGAATAGTATTCTTAAGAAAAAAATAAGTTAATATTTTAACAATATTAAGTCTTTACACTGACTAATGACTTTATCAAGGTAGATGAGTCATTATGTCAAAAATTAAAATATATAAATTAAATCTCAAGTTTTCACATGGTCTAAAGGCCAAGATTGAAATTTGACAATCCTTTGTAATGTTTAAAAAAAAGGCCAACTCAATCTTAAAAGAAATGGGAAGCCAAGTGTTATTTTCTAAGACTTTTAGGGCATTTAAATTATATATAATCACGTAATGTTTCAATCGAAAAGTTAGCAATATTAATTATTTGGGCTAATTAATAACATTATAAAAATGTGGGACCAAATTATATTAGAAATTAAAGTATAAATATTTAATCTCAAATTTAGGCATAATAGAGGGACAAAAACTAAAATTTAACCATTTCTCTAAAAGGCTAAAGGGTAAAGTAAATCAATTGAGTTCTTATAAAAAAAAGTGCACCCAATTGAGCCCTTAGTGTCCCAAAAAAAAAATCAATTAATCCCTTTCCTTCATGGAAACCGTTAGTTAACCAATTTCACCATTAATCGTGTTGACGTGGCTAACAAAAACCATCAGAAGCTACCATGTGGCAGATAACGTGGCATGCCAAACCAGCAAAAAATAAAAAAAATATTTTTAAAATTTAATTAATATGCATGTAGAATGAATATGAACAAATGATTGTCTAGATTCATTCTAGATTAGTGCAAAACTAAAAAAATTTAAAATTTATAAAAAAAACATTTATAATTATTAAAAAAATTCTAAAATATTTTAAAAAATAAAATATACAAAAATTCAAAATAATTTAAAATTAAAAAATGAAAAAAGATAATGTGCATTTACAATGTATTTAGACTAATGATTGTCCAAATTCATTTTGGATGACTTCAAAATTATAAAAATAGAAATTATAAAATATATTAAAAATGTATAAAAATTCATAAAAATTCATAAAAATTTAAAATGTGAAAAAAACTCAAAAAATTATTTATATTTTTAATAATTTTTAAAATTTTTATAATTATAGAATATTTTTTCCATATTTCGATGCATTGTCGAATCTTTTTTTTTAATATTTTTCTGAATTTTTTTATATTTTATAATTATGATATTTCAAATTTTTTTAATTTTATCTGAAGTACTTAACGTTAAAGTCTTAGTTTTTTACACATATATATATTTATAATTATTGACTATATAAAATTGAATTAAAAGTAATTACATATACCCTAAGAATAGCTAAATAATTTTTTTTTTGAGTTTTTACACATTTGAATTTATATATATTTATAAATTTTATTTTATAAAATTAAAAAAAAAACTAATTTTACACTCAGCCAAAATGAATATGAAAAGAACTATTATTATTTAAACAATTTTTGCTGACGTGACTTTTTATGGCTTTGGTTAGCCACATCAATGCTGTATCACTAAGTTCAATTGGCTACACTTTTTCATAAAAAGGTCATTTGAATTTTTTTTTCTGATAGCCTTTTTGGTCATTTCGCCTTTCTAAAATGAAAAAATATAAGAAATAGAAAACATCCACGTCTGTCAACATTTCTTTATATAGGTATATAAATAATGTTGAAAAATAAATTTTATTTATTTTTGAATTAAATATAATTTTTAAATATCAAAATAATATATTTTTAATAATTTTATCGATGTATTATATATTTGAAAAAGTAACATTTTTTTATGAAAGCTTCAAAAGAAAAAAAAAACTTAGAGAGAATTAAAAATGAAATGCTTCTCTTAGAAACCAAAGGAAATTATTTATAAATTAAAATTAAAATTGAGTTTTTACTTAATGCATTATTATTTTGGATTACTATTTGTTGATTAGAGGTGAATCTAAAGAGCTGGCATGCCCCTTAAAATGAAAAATTTTTATTTAGGCCTTTTAATTTTTTTAAAATTTTAAATCAATAAAGGTAAAATTGCACTTTGGCCTCCCTAAAATTTTAAAAAATCAATTTAATCTTTTAAAAATTATAAAGATATAGGCTATAAAAAATTAAAATTTCATTCCGACCCCCCTAAAAAATTGTTCTGGCTTCACCCCTGATGTTGATGTTATTTTTTTGATGAAATATTTGTTGATGTTATTAACATTACGTTAGTTTGTTATTTAAATGAATTCTTTTCATATTTTTTTTATAGTTCTCCTAAGTTCACTTTTTTTTTTAAGGAAAAAAGATCTAACTAGCCTTTCAAACTACAAGCCCCTCATAACCTTTTGCACTCAATTGAACCTTCGAACAGACAAACTTCATAAAAAAAATCATTTGATTGTCAGTAATTGTTAACTCGCTGATGTGATAAAAATAAAAAATAATAATTTTTTTTGTTGGAATGAACTTGGACAAAGTTTATTTCAAACTTATTTTTTAAATAATAATAAAATTTATTTTTAAAATTATAAATTTATAAAACATTATTAAAATTCATAAAAATATTAAATAAAAAATTAATTCCAAAATGAATAATATATTATATTTTTAAATATATTTTTATATAAAAAATTTTAATACGAGTCAAGCTCAGGCCTAAATTTTTTATTGGCCCAGTGCAACCCATGGGTATCTCTAATTCACCCTCACTTTATTCAACGGATAAATTAACTAGATCGGTCATATGTTATATGGACATGAAATGTTATTAACAATGGACTACTGTAGAAGTTTTTCTTTCAATAAAAAAAATATACTTAATATTAATAAAATTAAAATTTATTTATATATTTATTTTTTAAAATATTATTTAAATAGAATTAAAACATTAATACACATATCATATTTTAAAAATATATATATTTATTTTTTTAAAACATTATATAATTTAGAAAAGTTTGTCTTTTGAATAAATCTGAACATATGGTCTCGAACGTCCATATGTCCAAATTCATTTTGAGCTTAAATTTTAGATGATTTTTTATTAATTTTTAATAATTTTTAAACTTTATTTAATATTTTTTTATAAATTCCAATAATGTTTTACAAATTTATAAAAAAAATTAAAAAATTAAAAATATATATTATTTTTAAAAAAATAAGCTTGAAATGAACTAGGACAAAATGTGTAACACCCTAACCTAGGGGTGTGAAAAATTCGGGTAAAACCGAAAAAATTTGGTTAACCGACCGAATTCGGTTAATCGGTCGGATAACCGAATTAATTCGGTCGGGGGTCGGTTAATAATTTTTTGAGTTTTCGACTAACTGTTAATTCGGTTCGAAACCGGTCAGTTAACCGAATTTTTTCGGTTTAACCAAAAAAATTAATAAATAAAATTATAATATATAAATAACCCACTATTCACTCAAATTCAATCCAACATAAACCCAAATACCCAATCTAATATATATTAACCCAAGTACCCAACCCAACCCAATTACCCAACCCAATAATAAAAATTACAAATAATTTAATAAATAAAAATAAAAATCTAAAACTAAAAATAAAAATAAAAAACATATAATTTTATACAAATAATTCGGTTAATTCAGTTAATTTGGTTAATTCGGTTAATTCGATATATTCAGTTATTTTGATTAATTTTATACTTATTTTAACCAAAAATTAAAAAACATATAATTTTCGGTTAATTCGATTAACCGAAAAATTTTCAGTTCGGTTAACGATTAAAAATTTTGAATGGTCGGTTAATTCGGTTAATGTTATTTCGGGTCAGTTAACCAGTCGGTTAACCGATTGAACACCCCTGCCCTAACCCACATTCGTCGCCATAACGGGGTTACAAGATGTTACCGGGGTTTACAAAATAATTACACATAATTTCACTATTTGCTCATATTACAGTCAATCTGTCTTCTCGAGTCATAGTCACTAAATTATTTACATCTTGAGCTACAGGATTCCAAATTAAGTTCCTCTAATTTTTCCTAAAACTAGACTCAAATATATTGTTACCATAAAATTTTCAGAATTTTTGGTTTAGCCAATAAGTACAATTTATTCTTCAAAGTCACCCCTGTTTCGCTGTTAGACAGTTCCGACCCCTCTTCACTAAAAATTAATTATTTCCTCATACAAAATTCAGATAATATTTTTGTTTATTTATTTTGAAAATAGACTCATTAAGTATTTTAAGAATATAAATATAAGCCCCTATTTATTTTTCTTCAATTTATTATGATTTTCCAAAGTCAGAATAGGGGAACCCAAAATCATTCTGACCTTGTTTCACAAAAATTCAAATATCTCATAATATGAAATTCTTTTTATTACACCATTTCTTCTATGTAAAACTAGACTCAATAGGCTTTAATTTAATATTTTATTCAACTTCTAAGTCGATTTCCACAATTTTTAGTGATTTTTCAAATTTGGACTACTGCTGCTATCCAAAACTGTTTTAGTGAAAAATGTTGATAACTAAGTTTATAACACATTCACTTCCTTTCAATTAAACCCTATACATGCCATATAAACCTTAAGATGCATAATAAAATTTACCGAAGTAATCTAGATAGTGTGCCCTGATGTGTTGATCTGATCCACCGATTTCACGTCAATCTACAAATAACATTTAACACACAAGAGTAAGCTTATGAAAGCTTAGTAAGCTCATAGGTATAGAAAAATAAATCTTACCAAACATTGCACATAATCATATAACATTTAATTTCACTAAATCCTCCTATAGATCACAAAATCATTAATAAACTCATTTGATTGATTTCAATGTCACTATTTACCAATTCTTGATCTTTTGGGCCCATTTCTCATTTACTTTCATAGTCAAATTAGGGAACGATTACGGAATTGAGTACTTCGTTATCACAATGCCATAGTAAAACTATGGTCTTGCACATAGTCACATATTACACACCGAAGCCATAGCCCAGCCATGGTCTTATACGGATCACATATCACACTGATGCCATATCCCAGATATAGTCTTATACAGTAGCACATATCACACCGATGCCATATCCCAGATATGGTCTTATACGGAAGCACATAATCACATCTCTCCGATGCCATAGCCCAGCTATGGTTTTATACGGAAATCACATGATCACATCACACCGATGCCATAGCCCAGCTATGGTCTTATACGGAAATCACATATCACACGTTGCCATGGTCCAACCATGGTCTTTTCCGTCAATTCGTCTTAGCCACTGAACGAAAGTACTCAAATCCGTTGTTCCACTTAATTTGTACTTTTATTCAAATATCATTTTACAACTATCACAGTTTAATGACATTCATATGTAACAATATACTATATCATTCATGAAATTTTCATATCAAAACATTAAATTTAGCCATATGAACTTACCTGGGCAAATTTGCAAAAGTCATCCAAGTTTAAGGACTAATTGACTATTTTCTTTTTTTTCCACGATTCACTTCGGGTTCTTGATCTATAATTGTAAAATCATTCATTTATTAGCATTAATTTCAATTTTACTCTACTTCACAGTTTATACCCTTTAATTCCTAAAATTACACTTTTGCCCCAAATTTTACAATTTTTCCGATTTAGTCCCTGCTCAATTAACCCATCAATTGAGCTAATTTTTCTCAATTAACACTTTATTTATTCATTCTAAGCTACTACGAAACTCTGAAAATCATAATTTCAGTACCAAACCTTAATTCACAACTTTTTCACAATTAGGTCCTAAAATCAATTTCTATCAAAATTACTTAATAAAATCATCATATAATAAAATAAGAACTTCAATTCCATAATAATTGACCATAATAATACATCACTTATTCATGGTAACTTTTAAAGTCACCCATAAAATAAAAAACTAATGAATTAGATAGTTGGACCTAATTGTAAAAGTCACAAAAACATAAAAATTACTAAGAAAAAGTAAAAATTGAACTCACATATGTCAAAATATGAAAAAATAGAAACCTCCAGACCTTCCATGGCATTTTTTCTGAAGAAAAATGATGATATCTCTAGATTTTTCAATTTTGTCTTTATTTTATATGTTTAATTTGCCAAATTTCCAATTTTGCCCTTGTTTCTCATTGTCTTTTTGCTGATTTTCTTGCCCAAACCGTCCGGCCCATATAATTCGGGTCTAATTGCCTTTTAAATCCCTCCTTATTAGTCACTTAAGCTATTTAATCACTTTACCAAATTTTGCACTATTTTCAATTTAGTCCTTTTTAATTAATTGACTAGCCAAACGTTAAAATTTTCTAACGAAAATTTAATACTAGCTTAATAACACTCCATAAATATTTATAAAAATATTTATGGCTCGGTTTATGAATCTGAGGTCTTGATACCTCGTTTTCAACCCGATTTACCTAATTAATTCTTTTAAATCACAAAATTCACTAAAAAAAATACTTCTATAATCACATTTAACTCATAGGTATTAATTTATTAAATTTGCAACTCACTAGTCAGATTTAGTGATCTCGAATCATTGTTTCCGACACTACTAAAAATTAGGCTGTTACAAAATGTTGTCTTGGTTCAAATGAACTTGGACTACCATTTGTCCAAGTTCATTCTAGTAAAAAATAAATATTTTTTATTTTTATTTTTGCTGACATGACATTACCACATCAGCAACTGTTGCTGTTGCATCAATGCTGTTAATGGCCACATCTGCGAGTTAACAATCAATGAAGGTCAAAAGGCCTTTTTTTTATAAATTTTGCCAGTACGAGGGCTTAATTAAGTGCAAAAGGTTACAAGGGGCTTAATTGATTGTTTTGGAATAGTTTGGGGAGCTACTTTGACCAACAAATTGTTCTCTAGAATTGTGAGATTGGTGAAGATTGTGCCATAGGGGTATATATATAGGCATGTATGGAGACGAAATTTCTCAATTCTGTTTACACAATTTTCTCTATAACATCATCTTCTTCAGTCGCTCTGAAGAAGAAAAGGATGTAGGTGAATGAAGCTCTACATATTGTAGTAGTCATGTGCATTGAAGTCTGGTGGTAGAGAAATTGAGGAGTTGGTAAGCTTCTTACCTCTCTATACTCGTGGATTAAAGAGAGAAATAGAGTAAGAACTCTTAAAAGCCTCTATATAATGATGGATCCTAAGTTTTAAGGGTTGAACGCCTTTAGTTTAACCGATAAATGATTTTCATGCTTAGCTGCCAGGATAAGGAGGCTTTGACATTCAAACAAGCTAAGTTGACAAGGATAATGAAGTGAGATGAGTTTCTGTACCTTGCCTTTGGGGTGATAAATTATGTTATTTGACTTGCATGTATCACGTTGATGATGTACCGAGGTTGCCTAAGCTGTGGTGTGTATATTCTTGAAGAAATAGTAGGTTGTGTGCGCGTACAATACTGTGTGAGCTCTTACCAGTTGTCTGCTGATTGTTTTATGGTAGATAGTTAATCATAGATAATTTGACGAGATGTTGTTTAATGATAAATTGTATGATATGCTTGAGTAATGTATGTGTAGTATGGAGGAAAGTGTTGGGGGGATAGATGAAGTTAGGATTTGAGAAATGAGAATTTCTATTAGATACCGCCATATGGTGTTACTGAGTGTAAATCGTTACGTATGAAGCTTCGAGCCTTGTAGTGTTTGAGCATCAAGGTTAGGAATGGTGAAATGGAGGAATGGGCAGAGGAATAAGGAAAATGAAATTACGTTAAGATACCACCATACAGTATTGCTGAACTTATTTTTCAATGGTGTCAAAAATAATGGTTTTGGGACCAAAAATCCAACGAATGCGTTTGTAAATATTATTATTTAATATTTATGGATTAAATATAGTATTTAATTGAATTTTTGATATGATATTTTTAATTAATTAAATGAATAGTGAAGTACAAGGGGTTTCAAGTGGTTTTGGGAAATGAGGTATTAGGACCTCATTTCTATAAACTGGGGCAGTAAATAATTTTATCAAATATTTATGAAGTAATTATATAGGTATATCAAAGTTTAGTCTAGAAATTTTAGTGATTTGATAATTAATTAAGTAAAAAGTACTAAATCCTAAAAACTGCAAAAGTAAGTCATTATTAGTTTATTTGTGCTAAATGGATTAAATGTTATTATTGCAAGTGTTAATATGACAAAATACTATTTTCAAAAAATAGTGGCGGTTGGTGTAAGAATTTTTTAAGTAGAATATTTTAATTATAATATTAAAAATATATGTTAAAAGTAAAATAAAAATATCATAATTCGTCATCTTCCATCAATTTTTATTTGGAACACCGAAACTGTCCATTCAAGGAAGCCATGAAAGCTTCAAAATTTCCTTTATAATTTACCATTGCATGTAAGTCCGTTAGGTGTCTGTTTTTAGTAATTTTTATATTTTTGAGATCGTTATAACTTAATCTAGCTAACTCA
Organism: Gossypium hirsutum; assembly: GCF_007990345.1. Taxonomy (NCBI): domain Eukaryota; kingdom Viridiplantae; phylum Streptophyta; class Magnoliopsida; order Malvales; family Malvaceae; genus Gossypium; species Gossypium hirsutum. The sequence continues at coordinate 106,303,960 of NC_053433.1, forward strand.
AAGACTAATTCGTAAAACAATTAAATGTTTAGAATTTTTCATGGATGAATTTGTGGTGCTTTTGAAGTTTAATGATAGATTTTAAAGCTTGACAGTTAAATTAGACTATTTTGTAAAGTGATTTTTGTTCATTTTAAAGTTTAATGACTAAGTTGTTTAAATTGTAAATTATCATGTAATTCTTGTGATAAAATGATAAAAGTGGATTGTTTAGGGACCATATAGAATTCAGAACAAGGGTTCTTGGGCTAATTTGTAATAATTGTGAGAATTTGGTTTTAGGGATTAAATTGAATAAAATGTAAAAGTTTAGGGTAAAAATGTAAAATGTCACAAAAGGGTTAATTGCACAAATGTAAGTGTTTTCAGATGTTTAATTTGGTTAATTAAATTAAAATATTATATTTAGATTAAGAATTGGACCAGTCTGTAGATAAACAAGGGAAAGGAAAAGCCGTCGAGTAATTATCATGGCCTATCGTTAGCTATTGTGTTTTGGTAAGTTTCGTATTACATTTATTATGTTTATAATGATTTTATTTATTACGTGTTCAATAAAATGGAATTGAATGTTGTTATTATCTATTGATTGATTAACAAAATGAAAAAGAAAGTGAGTATGAGATATACTGGAAAAACAGGCATTGAGCTGGTGGTTATGTAGTAGGCCTCGAGCCGGTACGTATTTAGCAGGCCTCGAGTTAGTGGTTATTTAGCAGGCCTTGAGTCAGTGTTTATTTAGCAAGCCTTGAGTCGGTGTTTATTTAGTAGGCTTTGATTCAGTGGTTATTTAGCAAGCTTTGAGCCGATGTACATTTATCAAGTATTATGTATTGATGAAGGATACCGTACTGATGGCTTGAGATCCTGCATATGTTGCGGATTCTTTGAAGCTTGTATGAGCAGCATCATGTATTGGTTAAAGTCCTTAGGTTAGCTCGTATGAGCATTACCCTCCCGTGTATCCAAAGTTAATTTACTATCGTTCTCCGAGCAAAATAATTAATTATTAAAAGGAAAATAGAATGAGATGATATGTTGAATCATATCTTAGTATGTGTTTGTTTGATTCTTTGTATTTTGATGATATGAATCATCCAAGTTTAAGTATTTCAGAAAGTTGTAACAATGATATATGGCAAGGATCATTAGTTTCATATTTTGTATATTTTATAATTAAGTTAGCAGATATATGTTGTTTTGTTTTATGAACTCACTAAGCTTTATGAAAGCTTACTTCATCTGGTTTGCTTCATTGCAGATAATCGAATTTTCACTGCCGATTGGAACGTTATTAGAGATCACACTATCCGTCAACTTATTCGGTAGCCTTTTTGTTTATTTTGGCTCAAGTTATAAGTGGCATGTAAATAGGGTTTTGGATATGTAAATTACAAGTATTTTGGTTATATGATGGACACTTGAAATTATGGTATACGTATTGATGTAAATCCTATTTGGTAACTTGGTTGGTTGTGGTTTGTGATGGTGGTTGCATAAGTTGATATCTAGATGCCTTTAAATGGTTGTGTTGGTAGTTTCGGTTAATAGGAAACCTTGAAATGCTTTGTGTTTGAAGAATGGCTAATTTGGTCTTGGTAAGATATGATATTTTGATAAGTTGAATGAACATTTGATGGCTTGAATGATGATTGAATATCGGTATGTGTTATTTTGCATTTGAAGGATGTTGAAAGAATTTTACTTATAGTACATGTTGGGTTGGATGATGGATGTTTATGTTGCAAATTGAGGTGCCATTGAAGGTATTTTGGTTAGGAACTTAGGTTGGATGATTTTGGTATGTTTTAGCATGTTTTAATGTGTTTTGAATAGGTAAAAGTAATTTGAAATGGTTTGGCTTGGATATTTAGAAATGGTAGATGAAAAATCTTGGTTTTGAAGTTATTTTAGACGCACATGGCCTGAGACATAGGCTGTCACATGGTTGTGTGCCACACATAGTCTCCTACATGACCGTGTGCCACATACGGTCTCCTACATGGTCGTGTGCAACACACGGTCTCTACACAGTCTTGTAGTTTTTTGATTTTCGGTGCAGTATTTTTCACACGGTCACAGTTAGTTACAGGGTCTGAGCACACGGGTATGTAGGGGTAGCCACATAGTTTTAGGGCCACATGAGATGGCCTCTGCCACATGGCCATGAGACCCATGTTTACACTTTTGTCCAAAATTTCATAGAAATTTCAATTTAATTTAGAATTGATCTCAGTTTGTTTTAAATGTTCCATAAGCTTGAATTAAGTCCCAAATTGATTGAAAAGCCTGGAAATGATTGATGATGAATTAATTTAATCATTTTTAAATGAAAAATGTTAAAGTTTTATAGTTGAAACACCTTATAGCTCGGGTTGGTGACCGGATTGGGTATAGGGTGTTACATGCTTAGTGCAAACTGTATTGTACAAAGCTCAAGGCCTTGAGTGGGGACGCTTGAGTGTTTAAGCGTCAATGCAAAATGTGAAATAAGTCCTTCACGGTGACACCATGATGACGGTAATTAGGTTTCATAAAGCAACATCGTAACAGCAGTTAGTAGGCTCTATGGTTGACATCATGACGGCGATAAGGTCGTACGAGGTGACACCTCAAAAGGGGTCTAATGTGTAAGACCATAGCTCGGCTATGACAACTAGTATAGTCCCTTGAAATAGTAAACATGAGGTAGTCTAATGGGACAGTAAACATGAGAAGTTTGCCAAGAAGTCAAATATGGGAATAAAAATTTGGAAAGCCCGTAGTTCTAGAAGAACGCCAAGGATTTAAATAAAGTTCGTTGTATGAGATTGGAGCGATAAGTCACAAGAATAAATGAGCTTGACGTGTCTAAGGAACATAATCCATTGGAATAATGAGAGACTTCGCCAAAGGCGATGATGAATGGGCCAAGGGAATGCCTCAACCCCAGTTAGGATGAAGAGAAGAAGAGACTCCATAGATAAGGAGATATACATAATGTATGTCAAAAGTAGTCCACCAGGGAAGCTACGGATTTCATATGGTTTAAGTAGACATAGAATACACCCTAATAGGATGTAGTCACGAGTCGTAAGACGAAAAAAAGACTGTCCAAAGATTTAAATAGGTTGAAAAGAGTCTTTGTGGGAAGAAATGCTTGCTTAAGATTGAATGGCTAGTAAAGTCTGTTAGAGAATTGTGAAAAGCGAAGGTCCGTTGGGACCATGAAAAACGATAGAGATCTTGATGATCTACCAAATGTGGGAGTTGCATGTTTAATGAAGCCTCATTAAGGAGTGTGTTGAAAAATTGAGTACTTTGGTACTATGTGGTGGGCACTAGTATTGCAAGGTAGTGAAGATATTGTATACTGGTAAGGGCCCCAGATGTGGAAACTTCTGGGGTAGGTTCCAAGTGGCACTAGTAAAAAATAATGAATGCGAGTAACAAGGAAATAGAACAATGAGAGATGGGAAGGAATGAAACCAAGAGTGAACATTTTCAAAATCATATCAAGGTTTAAGTTCACTAATAAACGGCTTAGGGTGCATAATGCCTGGACCTCGTCAACTAAGTTGACGAATTCTCCTATGAAATTCAAAGAGTTTGATTCTGAGCCAGAAACCTGCAATTTTCTTAAATACTATATGCAAATCTCACTAAGTTCTTCCAAACTTACAAAAAAGTTATGTTTGAATGTAGAATAGTTAACGATTTCGAAAATTAAAAGGGACCAAACCAAACATCGTCGGGAACTAGGTGAAACGTGGTAGCTGTCCATATTTATAAAGGGGCACTCATAATGGCCTCGCCTTAGGGTTTAAGTTGTCTATATACATTATTGAGCCTTAGTCCAAAATTTGTAACATCCATTGAAATCAAAGTCTTAGAGACTTATCACTAGTTTAATACAAGTTTTAATTTTAGTTAGATTTTCAAATTCAAGTTGTTTCAATATGTAATTAAATCATTAAATAGAAATTTAGTTAAGTCATTTCATTTAGTGTAGCATACGATACCTAGACCTGGTGACCAGGTCAAGTAAAGGGTACTACACATCATCCACTATCTTTAAAAAGTGGCCAATTGCCACTTTGATCCACAAATATTTACCTTTAAAACCTTTTTAACTAATCAAATTCTATAGTGATTAAATTTTACAGTTTTTATGATTTAATCCTTTAACCCTAATTAATCACTAATTCAGCAAAATTACTAATCCAAAATTCAACTAACTTATATAATAACTCCATAAATATTTTTATTTTACAACATCGGTTTTGTAGAAATGAGGTCCCGATAACTCATTTTTCAAAACCACTGACTTTTGAACCGATACACTTGTACCTTGACCAACTTTCCACATAACCAAATTATTAGACTAGAATTCAGTGTAATACCATAATAATTGTATAAATATTAATAAACAATGATAATCTAAAAACGGAGTTCTGAAACTACTGTTTTCAGTACTGTTAAAAATCAGGTTGTTACAAATTTTGTCCTTTATAGTGTTAGGTAGTCAATTAGTGTAATTAACCCTAATGATGACTTATCATAATATAACACTTAATAAGTAGTTAGCTAGACTTCTTAGTTGCATATTGGTTACTTAGGAATCACTTAGTCCCCAAACTCTATTGGGTTTGATCCTTGGAATACCCAAGTGTTCCATTGTAACACTACAAATATTACAACTAAACTTGTCACACTTGTAATCCACCATTAGATTATTATTTGTATTTATTTTGATTCTTAGGCCCAGTGCACGCATGCTGGGGTGCGGTCAAGTTATTGGCTTTGTTGCCAATGAGTTTATGTATGATTAAGTGATTTGTGTGATTGATATATGCTATTTAGGAAAATAATTAGCAAAAGTTAGGTTTATAGATACGAAGCTTTATTTTTTTAATGATTTCTTTAATTTTTCCTTGTTGATAATTGGTTGATAGTCATGTTTAATGATAGGTGGCCCAAAGTTTCATTTCATGTTTGATGCGAATGGTAATCCAATGCCTAGCTGGGGGCAGAATGGCGACTATAGGAGATAAGGATATGTGTCTCTTTATGACTCACACAGTTACATATATGGGATGGATGACTACGATTGGGGATGGTTAGATAGTAACTCAATATATGACTTATAATACTTGTTTTCTTATCAAGATGAGGGTATGTATTATGAAGATTTTAGTGATGATTATTACTTAACCACTGGGGTTGGTATACTTGAGGATGACATGTTTACATGCCATGAAACCATGAAAACTATACAAAACCAATTAGAGTCAGAGTTAGAAGCAGTTCGATGTCGAGCTAAGGAAAATATTCTGGTGGAAGACTGTGTGGAGCTGGAAGACTCGAAACTTGAGAAGAAGGCCCTCTATACCTTTGTTGAACATTAAGACTTGAGGGCCGATAGTCAACAAGAGACAGAGACCGGAGAAACGAGTAAGATGTTAGGAATTATTGATGAACTCTTCGACTCTTTTGACATAGGTATAGAGATAGGAGTAGAGGTAGTTTTAGAAAAGCCTTTAAGTGAAAGTGTGGAGGACCCACCATATTTTCCAAATACTTTAGAAAAAATCTCACGACAAGAACTGACCAAAGATGTGCTTCAACAAGGTTATGCTTGAATAGAGGCGGAATATAAGATTTGGGTCTTCCATTCTTCAGAAGAAGTTGAATTTGTAATCCCTGAATTGACAATTCCTTAGAATGTGCAATGGCTTAGGTTCAATTTTGATGAGAAGTGGTTCAAGAGGTGCATGTCGAAAGGCCTTAAGATAAGAAGGCACTGATATGTGCATTCGTTGAGGGGAGGTCTCAATTCATTCGATCATTAACAAATGTTTAGTTAAAGTCTATAGGACTTCATAGAAGTTCCACTTTTGGGTGCTACAGATCCCCCAGAGACAACTTCCTAAGATTTTCGATTGACTTTGAATATATTTGTAAATAATTAAAATATTGGAAACTAGACTTTAGTTACCTGTGTTAGATTGCAAACTTTTTTCATGCTTAGAATTAGGACTTAGTAGGTGTATTTTTGTGTAGAGAGGAGTTCAGGTTAAAAAATTAGGAAATTCTGGGCATTCTATAATAGTATCGTGACATCCTAGGGTCAATGTCGCAATACCACAAACAGTTTTGGTGGAAAGCCGAAATAATCTTCAATGTCGTGATATCGACCCCTTGGTATTGCAATAACCAAAATAGTTTCAAAACTAAATTTTGATACTAAAACATGCAGGGATATCGTGACATCTAGAAGTGGATATCACTATACTGAGGCTAATGTTTCCTCGGTGTCGCCATACCTTGTTGAGTTTTATAGAGAAACTATTTTGCAATCATGACCCGCGTGTTTTCACCCTATTTAACCCAAAAACACCAATTTTCACTTAGTTTCAAGCCCTAACTTCCTAAGACTGTCCTATTTTCACTTTTCTCTCAATTTTTTTCTCTAATCTCTTCTCTTTCTTTGCATTTGCTTTTATTATTTTTGGTGTTTCTCTTCAATTTTTCCAAGTTTTCTCTGTTGATTTAGGAACTATGACTCCACACAGAAAAATCAATTTTTCTTGAACATCAACAATCGTTCAAGGTTAAAAGTTCCAACTCTCTTGTTCTGCAAATTTCTTGTTTTTTTTTATAAAAAATTTGCATGCTAGATTTTGAAATATTTTCTCTTGTTGCAAGTGTGAGAAGTTGAAGAACTTGGTTGATATCAATTTTGAAATTGTTGTTGTTAAGGCTAGTTGGTTAGATTCATTTGATTGATTACTTGATTTTCAAACTCTTTTCCATAATCACTCCTGCAATAGCTCCAATGGTTTTCCCTTTCTCAATCATAAACCTTTTGAAAAGTTTCTTGAATTCACTAAAGGTGTTTGATTTCTCTTTCAAAAATCTTACCCAAATGTAGCTGATCTGTCGCAATTTATTGTAGCAGATTAAACTAGTTTTCATACTTAAGGAGCTTAAATATGAGCAAATTTATTATGTTTTATTTAATAAAAAGTGTAATTGAGTCGTTTTATGAACTTAGGGGCCGAAGGGGGCCTAAGGGAAGACTAATGTACTTAGTTACTGTGCAGGACACCATTCCAAGGCGTGATGACTCAAGATTGGTCACCATGTTGCAACATGAGGAGTTAAATATTGCATCATAGTGAACAGAGTGCCAAAATAACAAGTTTGCCTTCAGTGTCGTGACATAGATAGTGAATGTCATGACACACCTTTAAAGTTGAACTTGAGCCAAGCAAATTGCCATCAGTGTCGAGAGATAGGCAGTGGATGTCGCGACATCGAACCTGTGCATAAAAGCATTAGGAAGCTACGGGTATTTTGGTCCGGACAACGAAAATTAACATAAAAACGTCAACTGACCTAAGGATAAGAATGATGACAAACCTTAACATTATAAGTAGGCTTATTAAACACTTGACAAGGGAACTCTTCTGTAACTTAGAATTTTTTTTTAATTTAGTTTTCAATTTTTAGTTCTTTTTAGACTTAGGATATATTTCAGTTTGTTTCCGTTCGTGATATTCAGAGAATCTGATTTGTAGATTCAGCCAAACACTCTGTGGATATCTGTGCTTCAACTGTTTAATACAATCAAGATTTCTTCTTAAACTCTTATTCTTGATTTGTTCTTCATGTTTACTTTATTTATCAAGTTTACATTGTTTATGAATTCCATGAGGAACTAATCCTTTTATGAGGGATTAGTGAATGGATGTAACATCCTCACCCGTATTCAATGCTAGAATAGGGTTACGAAGCATTACCGAACTTATCACACATTTAAACATACATTTCACATACAATTTAAGAATTTGAATACAATTCAATCACAACCAATCATATTGTCCCTAATACGAGCCTATGAGGCCCTAAACATGCATAGGGAGTGGTTCAGGACTAAACCGATAACTTTGGAAACTCATAGAACACTTAGAAAATTATTCTCAAAAATAGGGAACACATGCCCATGAGGCTTGGCCGTGTGAGCTGCTTGTGTCACAGGCCATGTGGATATTCGAAATGGAAGCACATGGCTGTGTCCCAGCCCGTGTCCGACCCCGTGTAACTTTCAGACTTGGGTTACAGGGCCAACATACACGTCCGTTTGGCTAGCCCTTGTGCCCTAAAAATGGCCATACACGCCCATGTGCTAGGCCGTGCCAAACTTGTAGGGTAAACTGACTTATGCCACACGGCCAAGCCACACACCCGTGTGTGAGGTTGTGTGGAGCATACTGACTTGGTTTCTATTTCAACACCAGGGGACACACAGCGGTGCACATGACCGTGTATCACACACGACTGAGACAAATGCTAGTGTCTCTACCCGTGTGGACAAAAACAGGCTATTTACCAAGCCATTTTGCCGCCCAAACTTGTGCACACCTACACCAAACCATATGGAACTAAAGAAAGGCATAAATAGGCCTTAAATCAACCTCAACCAAGTATCATTTATACCATTTCAATCCAACAATATATAAGACACACAATATCCTAATATGCCATCCAATTCATACCAAATTTCACTTACTCAAACATAAAAAATGACCAAACTCAAATATGCATTATTTAGCCTAATCTCACAAGTATACTAATATACACACCTCAACCATTTGATACTCATAATACCTATTACTATCAAGCATCACACAACCATCAACCAAGCACACAATAAGAACCATATGCACAAATATATACACAATCAAACCAACCAAGTTAATCCGATTTTCATGGCTATATACAGTACCAAAACATTTAACATTTACAAGCCATTTTAAATGACCAAAATCATTAACAACTCATAACCAAAATGACCAAAGTCCCTATACATGCCATATACTCAAAACATAAGCTCAAAAGTACCAAAGTGATAGTTGGACAGTGTGATGAAGTCTCGACGATCCGTGTATCCTAGCTAGCTTTGATATCACCATAGAACAAGGAAAAATAAACAATGTAAGCTATAAATCTTAGTAAGCTCGTATGAAAATAATAAGCGAGATTCTCACCATTCATTTATCAATTCAACTAAATGAAATAATATGCAACAATACAATAATCTTAAGCTATCCTGAACTTAACCACATACTTGATCATAAACTCACAATTTCCTTTGATTCAATGCTCGTATAGATTTCCAACCATACCTATACAGATATGGATTTATTTCTCATCATTTCACATCTTTAATATACCCGTTGAACTATTTAGAATAGAAGTCAGATACTCGGGAGTCTCACACCCTAAGTGCCAATATCATGGGCCGAAGCCAAATTAATGTAACTTGCACCCGAAGTACCAATACCATGGCTCGAAGCCAAATCAATACAACTCGCACCTGAAGTGCCAATATCATGGCCCGAAGCAAAATCAATATATTCCCTAATGACATGTCATTCGTATCCTAATCTAGTCCTAAGGTTCAACCAGGATTTCCAATGTCGAATCATCTTTGAATCGTTGTCGAATATGTCCATAATCTCATATTTATAGTTTATACAATATCAAAGCATTTCAAATATATTCACAATGAGACTTATTACATACAAACTTACCTCAGACGCAAAAACGGCTAAATAGATCGATTAGTCGAGTAGTTTGTCTTTCCTCCAATCTAGATCCAGATTTCGCTTTTCTTGATCTATATGTAATAAAAATCAGCTTATTTAATTATATCTCTATTCAATTTAGTCCAAAATTCACATTAAGACACTTTTACACATTTGCCCCTAATGTTTCAAATTTTTACAATGTAGTCCTTATTCCATAAAATCACAAATTCAAGCAATTTCACCCAAACCCATGCTCGAAAAATTTCAATTAGGTCCCTATCAGCCCATATTTTCCATTTATTTCACATTTTAACCACAAAGTTTCTACATTTCACAATTTATTCCCTAATTTGCATTTTCACTAAAAATAACTTAACCAAACTTGTATAACTATCATCAAACATTCATAATCTATCATTAAACATCAAAATACTAATGTATTCATCAATGGAAACATCTAAAACTTTTAACAGTTTTGCAAAATGGTCATTGGGCTAGCTAGATTAAGCTGTAACGATCTCAAAAACATAGAAATCATTAAAAACAGGACAAAAATTATACCTAATTTAGCAAGTATAGCATGTCTGAATGAAGAAGATGAAAAATGGCTTCCTTTTGCCCTATGTTCGGTTGAAAGAGATGATAATGGGATAAAAATTTGGTTTTGTTTTATTTAATTTAACATTATTTACAAATTACCAAAGTTAACCTTAAAAATACTTAATGATTACACCAAATACCATTCCCCTATAAAAAATAGGCTAATTACCACATAAGGACCTCTACTTTAAAATTCTATAGCTATTAAACACTTTTAGCTAATAGAACACAAGTTTTATGCTTTACGCGATTTAGTCCTTTTTATCAACTTGAGCATTCAAACGATAAGCTTTCTTAATGAAAATTTCACATAATCATATATTCATTCTTTAGAAATTAAAATAATAATAAAATAATTATTTTGACTTTGGATTTGTGGTCCCAAAACCACTGTTCTGATTTGACTAATAACGGGCTGTTACAGTAGACGTGTGATTAATTAATTTTTATGTAGGGTTTCTTATTGGATCAGCTGTTTGGGATAGGAAGCTTTTAAACCCTAGGCCTGACAACTTTAGGAAATCATTTAAGTAGAAATTAACCTAAAATTGGAATTGTCTATCTGAGAACCCCTTACCTCAATCCGATCTAGATTATGAGGTCGAGAGATAAGTAGTTATTGTCGACTCATTAGTTTAGTGGAAGATCAAGAGATCCTATTAGAGTAATGACTAGTTGATTGAGTAGAAACATAAAATAAGATCTAGTTATGACCATCAAAGTGAGCTAATCACCCATGCTCAAATTTGGTTGAGTTACACATTAGTTTTTCATTTTCATTGTTTTATGCATGTTTTATTATTTTTTTATAAAACCTAAATTCTTCTACTTTATGTTTTGTCATAATATAATCCATCTACAGTACTAATTAGATGTATTTATGTTTAGGTTAATATTAATTTAGTACTCGCCTCCCTTGGTTACGATCATCGAAGTGCTCACCTACTTCGTTGTAAAAAAATTATTACAACCTAACCCACATACTTGCGGACACCACCTCAATTTCATATCTTTAGTTGTAGGATTCACACTCTGGATGTTAGTACATCCGAAGGCAGTCAGTAGTGGTAGAAATCATCAACACATACCAACTCGTACCTGTTACCTTTAATGCTTCTAGTTTGCATTGGTCCAAAGAAGTTTATATGAAGAATGTGAAGTGGAACAATGGTTTGATTCTATGCCAAAAATTTATGGTCTCTCTATGCTACTTCTCTTTGAGGCAATCTCAAAATACTTTGGGATTCGTTCCTCCTAGTTTTGACAAGCTTCAAACTGCATCATGGCATACTAATCTTTGCAGTCCTTGATAGTGTACATAATTTTACCTTGTTACATTTGGATGGTAGAAGGTTCTTTTAGCAATTGTGAAATATTCTGACACCTTCCATTATTTTTTCATTCTTCTTTAAAGTTACCTCACACTTATCCTTTTTGAAGTTTACAAGCAATCTATGATCACAAAGTTGACTAATGCTAACAATGTAAGCTTTTAAGCTATCAACATATAATAAATACTTTAGATTAAGCATCCCATCAACTACAGGTGTCCATTTGCCACGGATTTACCCTTTTTTCCCATTACCAAAAGTGACACTTCCTTTATAGCTTTCAGTAAAACTACTTAAGCACGAGAATCACCACTCATATGACATGTGCAGTTACTGTCAAAGTACCATATATCATCAATTGAAGGTTTGAGTGACTGGTGTACAACAAACAAACATTGTTGATATTTTCTTCTCAACATAAGTTTTTCCTTTTTTTCGAGCAATGCTAGAACCAGTAGGCTTGATTTGAATTTTTTTTATTCTATTGAATATATTTGAGCATATTAAAGAAAAGGGGCCTCATATGGCTTGGAACAACACAATAATGGCAAATGATCTTTCTTTTAGTAGATTGAACTGGTTTGATCTAATGTTTAGGATTTTTTTTTGAATTTTTACTTGTTGAGAGAATTCTCCAAGGAAGTTGTTATTCCCTGAAATAACCTTTCCTTTATCTATAAAGCTTAGTACTCTTTTCATTTGATCCCTTTTTCCAACTGCTATCATCACATTTAATTTGCTAGTGTCACAATTGAACTTTTCAAAAGTCTGTCTTACATCTCTTAATCTTTCCTCAAGTTTCCCCATTCTTTTTTATTTCTCATTAAGCTACATCATCTTTTCATCCACTTGACTAACCAACATGGGGACTTCCTTCTTCAGAAAATTATTTCAGTAGAAAGCTTTGAATTAACATCACATATAAGATTCCATTTTTTGAACATAGGATTGTAGGATTTCAACAATTCATCATGTTTCTCTTTTTCATTGCACTTGATTGATTTACACTCAAAATCATTTGGTTCATTTACCTTTGATGCGAAAGCAACAAATTTACTCACCTATTCATCATTTGACTTTGATTTTGAGTTGGTTTCCTCATCACTCCAGGTTATACATAGAATTTTCCCTTATTCTTTTTAAGGTTATTTGTACATTCTACTTGAATATACCCAAAAACATGACACTCATGACATTTAATTCCCTATTTCTTCTCCTTAACATGTTCATTTAACTCAACGTTGTTTTTGAATTTTCCCATTTGAATAGCTTTGGATGACTCAGAGTGTTTATTCCTTCCAAACTCTTTTTTGACTATCTTGTTGAACCATTAAGTAAGCAAAACCAACTATTCTTGCATTTTTTTTATAATAGTGCTTTGTTTAATGGGCACATTTTCAGCCATTGAAAAAATAATAATCTTTTAATATTTTGATTTACCCTTCTTAGCCTCTTTCATGTTGATCTCAACGGTTTGGAGAGACCTAGTTAACTTATCAATCCTCATGACATTGATATCATTAGCCTTATCGATGGCTATTACTTTGGTGCTAAACCTCCAAGTAGTGACCGAAGATCCATTTGTTGGATCTGGGCCTTAAGTGTACTATTTTCGTGTATGTACACTTGTACTTTTCAAACAAATTGGTTTAATAACAATATTCATTAATTACATTAGTACCCTTTTATATATTGTCCTTAATGGTTTTTGTACGCAAAGAAAAATAGAAGCCAAATTGGCTCACTGGTTATCTAATGTTTAACTAATACTAAGCGTTATTACGTGGTTGAATTGTAATACAAAAAGACAATTTGTATTAGTAGATGGACCTGAACATGTCCTTAATCGAACAAAAAATGAGCAAACTGACTGAAATACTAATATGTTATCTATTAATTCCGACTGGGGAGATGTTTTATCTTCAGCATCAGATTAAATGACTCCTAGAAGATAGAGACATAGAGGTGACAGAATGGAGTGATAGTACATCGAGCAAGACCCAAGTAGAATATATGCTAAATCTGTTTATGGATTTATTCACTTGTGATATTCATAGTGTGGCATACCTTAATTTTAAGTTTATGATGGACTATTTATGTGTGATTCGCAATCTTTGATGTAAGTAAAAGACTGAGTTTAAATAGATAAGAAAACAAAAGTTAGTGCATTGGGTATATGACTTTTGCAATATGTAGCATCATTCACAATAATGGAATTCATAACCCAACTAATGGGTAAATGATATCCTCTAATTAGCATTACATGATAGATGAAAAGTAAAAGTGGCCACAAGTCATTTGTTTTTGTGATAAACAAATTGATTACTATTTGATAGTGATTGACCTTTCATGAAGAAAGATGTAGTAGTTACCATGAGATAAAATAGTATCATATTGAGAGAACATGTAACATCCTCAGGGTTTAGTAGGAGGTATTGTAGGAAGACAGGCTAAGAAAATTAGAGGGTGATAGTGTAGAATATAGTTGGAACCAGTAAAAGGTTCGGGGTGTTTTTGAAATAAGAAAAGTTAACTTGGAGTATTGACTAAATTGTATGAAAATCAAAAGTAGTAGGGCAAAAGGGTAAAAATTAAAAGTTAAGTTAGTAACATAAACTTTGTGGAAAAACAAGGAAGACTAAGAATAAATTTTACCAAACAAGATATGATTAATACATGGAATTTCTAGAGATGAGTAAGGGTAAAATATTAAGTAGTTAAATAGGATATTATAAGACATTAGGGGTTAAGTGTAATGGTGTTTAGCTTAATAGATAGAAAAGTAACCATTTTTAATTAAAATCATGAGATATTTTAGAAGAATAGTGTAGAATTTTAAAGAAAGATGAAACGCTCTCATCCTTCTCAAAGAAGCCAAAAACGTCACCCAACTATTCTTCCTCGTTATCTTTTATTTTTATTCCATTTAAGTCATTTCCTCCATTTTTGAATTCTCCAAGCTTGTTCCTTCAAATTTCTTTCATGTTTTGCTACTCAAATCAATAAAAGAGGAATGTAGTAACCTTAGTTTCATAAAAAAAAGAGCAAATACCTATCTAAAAAGAGAGAGGAAATTTAGGGTTAGTTTGTGATATCAATAATTCAAGGTAAGAGATGGAAAAATTTTCATGATGTTCATGTTATTCTATATTATTTGAGCATGAATATGTTATGTCATCATGATTTTAACAAAGGGATGTTATGTATGTGTTATGGAAACGAAGAAAAATAAAAGAAAGAAGAGGACCAAATTGTAGAAAAAGGAAAATGTGTAGCTAAGGAGTGCAGAAAGAAGGAAACTCTACAATCAAGCCTTGTTTGGAAGTGCTACAATGGTTTAATCCTATTTTTTAGATATTATTAGTAGAAATTGTTATTTAGATGATTTAATGTTATGTAGTGGTATCAAAAAGGACTAAATTGTAATGAAGGTAAAATATGATATAAAAGAGTTAATGTTAATAGTAAAATGGTGTAGTGAAGTATATGTAAAAGTGGCTATGTTATGAATATTACAAGTATGGTGAATTACAAGTTATATGTATAATTTAAAAAATATGGATGAAATTGAAATGAATGCAAAGATAATATATTTGATGTTAAGCCCAAGTAAACAAAATTAGAACTATTAGGATAGTAGTGGCATGCCATTAAGGAATATTTAGTGCACACTACGTTTATCCGCTTCGGCGATGTACAATTATTCGCTTCGGCGATGTTCCGTTTTATTCCATATATCCTAATTGTTCTATTAAGTCTACTTTTGGCCTTACGAATGAAATACAATCGGTAAGTGTAATTTGAACAAGTGTCATTAATGTGTACAAGTATTTATATAATAAATTGTCATTCATTATGTAAATAGTTCTTTATTAATAACATGTTTCAAAATATACATTTAGGCTTACGATTATTTTTTTGCAGTACTTACTAAGTTATTTTAGCTTAACACATTTTCTTTTAACGTGTGGGTTAAAGATGAGAGGTGAAGCTAGAAAGTGGTCCGAGACCTGCTCGTCTCATCACATCCCGAGGCCAAGAGAGTGTGGCTTCTAAATTTTGGGTTAGAATGGCATGTGCATAGATATTTAGTGTGTGTTTCAAGTAAGAAGGACTAAAATGTAAACTTTACAAACTTTATTAATTATAAGAACTTAATCCAAATGTTTGGGTAATATGATGGCAAGATGGTTTTATGGTTGTTTTTAAATGTTTAAATTATCAACTGTTTGGATTGCTGTTGAAATTTATATGTAGGGACTAAGATGTAAAAGTTTAAAATTTGCAAAATTTCCCTTCAACTTTGGAACCACATGGCTAGCCACATAGCTGTGTGAGTACTGGAATAGGTTAATTTTGGAACCACATGATTCTCAAAAATCACACGGCCATGTGGTAGACACGGCTTGGCCACACAACCATGTGCCTTGTTTTTCACAATAATTCATATTGTAAAAACATTTTTTTAAATATAAAAATGTTTAAGACACTTATCGGGCTCCTTCCTTGATAATGGTTAATTAATGACTTGATAAGTTACAAATAGGTTGTAAATGAGGTTTTTCTTATTAAAGTTTGATGGGATAATACTCTGATATTTAATGTACCATTCCTATATTTGCTCCGATAGTCGGGTTAGGTATAAGGGTGTTATAGGAAAAAATTATCCCAAAGAGATTACAGATATCTTATGAGGGTAACACACTAATGACAACATCATTGGACGAGCACTGATTAACTAGCTTTCATAATGGTATGTAACTAGGGAGAGCTCAGGCGTGATACTATATTGGAATGACTTAATAACTGGATATGTTTATAATTAATAAGCGAAAAAATGAAACTTAATTATAAATTATTTGAGCCTTAATTACATATGTCTTTCCTAATTCATTGAAACCATAAATAAATTGCATGTAGAACCAAAAGAACATAAATCAATGGAAACGGTGAAGTTAGACAAATGAGTCACATTCACAAATGAATTTTTTCTCATAGAGTATAGAAATGACTTGAGAATTGACTTAATGATTTCGAATTGTTATTTAATTAATTAAATAATTTAAATTTGAAAATGGAATTAAATTAATTAGTTATTGTGAATCCGTTGAATATAAAAATTAAATATATCTCTTCATAGATTCTTTTATGGTAAAATTGTCATGACTTTAACAGAACTAAAATTGGATTGAAAAATCATTTAATTGGAAAAATATATTTATCTAATTAAATTAATAAAAAAATTATGTTTATTTTGAGAAATAAAAAACAAATATTGAATTAGATTGATTTATAAAATGTTGGGTTAAATGTACAAGAAGCACATATAAATGAACCCAATACAAGAAAGGCCCAAATCCTTTCATACAAGATGAGAGGATGGCAACCCTAGTAGTTTTATAAGGGAGTGTTGCCGACCCCATTCTACTTTGAGTAGAATATTGTTTTTTATTAAAATAAATATTATTTGTGTTTTACTAATTCAACCAAGATTCTCATCTCTCACTATAAATAGATGGCACCGGTAGATATATTAATACAAAAGTTTTATATAAGTTTGATATATTGTAAATTACCTTAAAATAGTGGTAATTTATTTTTTAAGAATAAGTTCTATTTTCTAGGAATTACAATTCTACTGATTTCTACTGAAAGAGAGAATTACTTTCCTATTAAAAGTAATAAATCTTTTCTGGTTTTATGTTACATTTGTGATTGTTTAAACCCACACTTGAAACAATTCTTGGTACGAGAATAATGAAGAAGGCCATTAGGTTGAAACTTGAGAACGTCTAGGATCCATCTTGCTCAAAGCATAGGCATTTTCTGGGGAAGGTTTATTACTATAAATATCACAAATCGGCTTGGTTATAAAAAATTTTAATTTTTTACTATGACAGAAAACTGTTTTCTAAATCAAAACTTTCCAACACCTTTCTCACAAGTTTAAAGTTTTAGTACTCACTCCCTAACACAAAAGCCTGATTGGCCAGATCACAGAGTTTTACATAGAACTCTCAAATTGTTACTAATTCCAACATCCTCCGAGTCTCAAATTTGGTTGTCAGCATCTGAAGCTTGGATTGTTTTATTGTATTGGTTCCTTCATGAGTTGTCTCTAGTATTTCCTAAGACTTATTGGCTTTAATAAACTTATAAATCCTCTCGAACTCCTGTGCATCTACGCCACATAAAATAGTGTAAAGGGCTTTAGAATTGGGATTAGTAGTGTTTTCTTCTTCAACAATCTAGGTTTCCTCGGCCTTAGGAGATTTTACTCCTTCAATTTTAGTGAAGAGACGAGTCCATCTAGTGAAAAAAGTCATTCGTGCTCATTCATCTATTGAGTTAATGAATGATTCTATTTTAGTTTCCTAATATGTATAATTTGCTCCATCGAGTATCAGGGCGTTAGATTGAAGATCCTTCCATAGCAAGTAAGCATATCAACCAGGATAATCACTATTTATGTTTAGTAAGAGGCCCTAATACCAATTGTAGAAATGAGGGGGTACTTTGCTTGGCAAACAAAATTGTGGCTGAAATAGTGCTTGGAATGATGGACATAGTTTCAACCATAAAACAAAAAAAAATGTATAAACATAATGATGAATATCGATATTGTTTACGCAGCTTGATCTCAGTCTACGCCTTTAAGGCCTTACCTAGAGCAATAATCCACTATCTTTTTCACAGTACAACTAATGATTTAAGTCCTAACATTGGGCTAACTCTCACCAGTTTAACGATCTCGTCATTATATAAAGACTAGATCTATAACACCCTTTAACCCGACTCGCTAACTGGTCCAAGGTTTCAAAATATCACTGTAACGCCCCAAATTTCTTTAACTCCAACTTATGTGATTTTGGAGCACAAAAATATCTGTATGTGTTTCTGAAACTAATTGACACAACTGTGTATCTGCTTCAATGGTTAAGTGTTCTGGGTACGTGTGGGAGGTCTTAAGTTTAAGTTACAACTTGGGTAAATTTTGGCATTTTTATGAATGAAACTCTCACTGGGGTCGGTAGGCTTTTAAGTTATTATTGGTAAAATGATATCAGAATGGGCCTGCTGATCTGGTGGTTAAGTGGAGTTTTTGATTGCATGAGGTCCTGAGTTCAATTCCTTGTCTTGGCTTTATTTTTTGCATGATTTTGGGGAGGAGTTTAAGTGGCGATAGAATTCTGAGTTGTGGGGACTTGGTAGAGAGAATTAAGGGATGTGGTTTTGGGGGTTAACGTTTTTTCTTTTTAATCAATCTTTTCTTTCCAAAAAAACACAAAATTTTTTGGTTTTTCCCTTCTTGTTCTCACGCCACTTTTCTTTTGCTGCCACCCCACCTACTAGTTTAATTTTTGTTGCCGACCTCTAGTCTTTGTCTTCTCCGTTTCTCTTTCGTGTGTTGTTGGTAAGTCTTTCGTAACCATAGTGTAAATTTAGTTTATGGATTTTTGATGACTTGGTCTACTGTTTCATGGGATAAGGTTAAGGGCTGGAGTGTATTGGTTAGCACTGAAGCGGTGTGGATATGCTATCACTCAAGTGAGTTTAAGGAGGATGAAGGTTTTGAGTTTCATATCTCGGTTTAGTTTGGTTTTAGACTCATTTTAACACTAAAATTTGGCTATGGAATGTCAATTATAGGTTCCTAAAGGCTCGAGAGTGATTACGCGTCGAAAACGATACTGGTGTGTAACTAGAAACACAAAAAATGAGGTTTCGACGAAAGTAAAAAACCATTTTGTTGACACCACACAACCGTGTGGTAGGCTGTGTGCCCTAACAAAGGCGTGTGATCGACGAGGTTAGGCCGTACGCACTGGACACGGCCGTGTGATGGCCAGATAGGCCGTGCGCGAGACACGGACTAGACTGTATTGGGCTGTGTGGGCCACACGGGCGTATAGGCCCATATAGGTAAATCACACGAGCGTGTGGAATTCTATGCCAGGTCGTGTGATCCACACGGCCAAGGCCAATTTGGGCCGTATGCACCACATGAGCGTGTGAGCCTATTTTTCTGAGAAGTTCGATAAGGTTGCATGGGTTGCCCAAGTCGTCTGTGGACCTACTGTAGGGTCAGTAAGCATTATTTAGACCCCTATTTATGTGATTTGATTGTATGATGTCTGACTGAAATTGAATACAGAACTGAGTGTATGATCTGATAAAACTGCATAACCGTATGCCTTTCTATTGTATGTTGCACAACATCGGGGCAAGCTGATGATTTGTGGAGGAAGTGTCTGAAAGGCTCTTAAGCCGTAATCTGGCAGCTCGGCTACAAATTTCTGTTAATGTGCTACGTTTAGGTACAACATGGTGTGTAGGGATGGGTGGGTTAATCTAATCCCCTCATGGTGTGTAGGGTTGGACGGAGATGGTGTGTAGAGGCTGGTGGATAGGATTCTGATATTCTATTTGTATATTGTATCTGAGATGGGCGAAGTCCCTAATATCTATCTAAAGCTATGTATGATTGGGCAAAGGCCCAAACTTATATTTGAGATTGTTTTTATATATATATACTCTGATGTGTATCTGTATATATGTTTTCTGTGGGGATTACACACTGAGTTTGATAAAAGTCACCTTTTTTGTTTAATCTGTACAGGAAATCCCCAGATTTGACAAGTCGGTGCAGCGGAGGACTCGACAGTGGCCACACATAATTGAAAAGTTAATTTTAGTATTTATTTCTTAATTATTTTCTGTGTCGTTTTTTTATGTAATTTGGGACTTTATGGATTGTTGGACTTTATTTGAATTTTTTCCAACGGTTTATGGGATTTTTGTCTAAACTCGGTTTTTAATCAAAATGACGGTTTTTCTAAATATGAATGGTTTTCCAAAGACGAACTTTATCAAAGCTTCCGCTAAAAAGACACAATTTTCGACATAACAAAGGACATGCCTTTTACACTGAATTAAGACAAAGATTAAGCAACTGGAATGGTTTTAACTCGACAAACTCATTTTCATATTCCATCCCATGTGACATCGCCAAATTTGGCCATAACGTCTAGGCCGAGTTTGGGGTGTTACTGTCACATTTGTCGTTGAAGTAACTACGCTAAGTTCAAATCGTTTACATATATTATACTTATGCTTAGAGTCTGGAATTACCCACTTACTAACATTAACATAAAATCATTTTGTGTTATTATAATACAAAGTATCAATACCAAATTTTGGTATCGGTACCTTGGCACTATGTATCGATACCTCTTAATGGTATCGATACCAACTTAAACCTTGATGTTTTAGAAAAAAGGCAAAATTAAAAGTATCGATACTTACAGTTAAGTATCGATACCAAATTATATAGTATTAATACCTTCTAAAGTATCAATACAGTTTTGAGCTTCGATGTTTTCAAAAAAATAGAATAAAAACAATAAAATTGATACCTTCACTAAAGCATCAGTACTTTGCACAAAGTATTGATGCTTTAACTTAGGTATCGATACCCATATGATGTTCGATGTTAAGAACATAGGGATTTAGCTCAAACCAAAAACAACCTACAGTAATACTTCAATTCAACCACTTTCATTCACATATAATCTCTCATATCATTAAAAACTACTAAAAGCATTTCCAAAATTACAAAAATTAACATCAAGTTCATTACCCCAAAGGTTAAGTTCCCGAATTCTCAAACTACTCTTATAGGTTCCTATGTACATGCCAAAACTACAAACTAAAACTTAAAATTTCATACTTCCTTTGGTTGGGATATTGATGAGATGAGTTGGAGTTGTTCTTCGCCTACTTTCTTCTAAAAGTTTTACACCTACGTTGTAACACCCTTACCTGACCCATCCGCCGAATTCAGGTATGGAACGTCATAACCGAATTGGGTTCTTGTACAAGATTGGAACTCATTATTGTAAATAAAAAATTCAGGCTGTATTACCAATTTATGAAAACTTACAACAGAGAGAAAAAAATTTAAATAAAGGTTCATTATCCCAATTCCGAATTCTAAAGGAGCTACATAAATACAATATAGTTACCCCTGTGGTGAAGTTTCTAAATGTACCCTCTTCCTATGTGCATGACACTTTACTAATAGAGCTCCTTGATCCAACATAGTCTAGCTTGATTCCTCCCCGAGTCCCTTATTCCGCATATCCTACAAAATACAGGCCAACACTTTGGTAAGTTTAATGAACTTTGTGAGTTTCGTCACTACCAAATTGCATATCTCACCCCTTATTTTCTGGGGTAAAAAATTTGAAATAAAATAAATACTTTATCTCATTGTTTTACCCAAACTTTTGTGCCAAGTCTGGACTGGCAAACTTTCATACACCTCCCTATCAAGAATACCCCTTTCTGTTTTGTTTTGGATTGTAAGTGCCATAGTCCTGACAGATACACAGATATCCTACTCATGAGACCTATCTACTCATAAGGCCTATAAGAAAAAACCATGCCCGTTGGCAAGCTTCCCAAATCTATTTAGCCTATGGTGGACTCTCTTTTCTTACCATAGTACTGAAGAACTTGCTGACACCCTCTGTTGGAATAACTATGAGGTCCCCCTCCATTCTGACGGAATAAGTTCCACTTGGGATGAACAGCAGTTGGATTACTTCCTTGTAACCTACATTATTTAGGATACCATGCTCATAAATGTGTCATGTCCATCTGCTGTGGATCATTTTGGCATTCAGTACTCAGCAGAACATCATTAGAGCGATATATGTTTTCTTGATTTCTCCCTTATGTTGATTCCTTACGGAACCAACCATTTGGCTGGTACTTTCTCAATAGTTTTCCCCTTACAAAACTAGCCATCTATCACCTAGTGTGTCTTTCTTTGCCAATGGGTTCTAACTAACCCCTATTTTCCTTTTAGACTGTTTGGTGTACTTATTGTTAAATATCTAGTTTACAGGGTTTCTCTAAACACCCTCTGGCGATTTTTCATGGTGAATCCTTATCTACGATCCTCAATTACACCATCTTTCATTCGCCTGCATACCAGGCACCATTGGTGTGTCACCTTCCATAACTATTTCTTCCTGGGTTACCACCTATATGCCATATTATCTTTCATGACTACTATTCTAGCAACCTTTTTCCTACTTTCGTTACATTTCACATTCATTGACGGATTCTTTCAACCCACTAGCTATCTATTGTGTTTCTTTAGTTTCATTTTCCTTCTAAGCCTTTTTTTTTAAATTTGTAAAATTTCCCGCGATTACCGTCCTGATTGTCCACCTGTGTTTATTGTCCCAACAAACTACCCCATTTTTAGCGTCTCAGCGAACTACCTCGTGTTTACTATCCCGATGGACTCCATATGCTATCATAGCCGAGCTATGGTCTTACACAATATGCCTTCATATTTAACGTTCTGGCGGACATCATTGGTTGTGTAACGGCCTAATTTTCAGTGGTGTCGGAAATGGTGATTTGAGATAACTAAATCCGACAAGTAAGATTGAACAAGATAGTAATTAAATATTTATGAGTCAAGTAAGAATTTAGAAGAATTGGTGAATTGGTGAATTTGGTGAATTAAAAGAATTTATTAGGTCAAACGGGTCAAAAACGAGGTATCGAGACCTCGAATTTGTAAATCAAGCTATAAATATTTTTATAAATATTTATGAAGTGTCATTTAGCTAGTATTAAAGTTTGGTTGAGAAATTTTAACGTCTGGGTAGTCAATTAAATAAAAAGGACTAAATTGTAATAAAAATAAATTTGCTAAAAGGATTAAATAGCTCAAGAGTTAAAAGAAAGAGGATTTAAAGAGCAATTAAGCCTAAAAATGAATAGGCTAGACGGCAAGGGTAAGAAAATCAGCAAAAAAAATAAGGGAAATAAGGGCAAAATTGGAAATTTTACAATTTTGACATATAAAATAAGGACAAAATTGAAAAATCTAGAGATCTCTTCATATTTTCTCAGCCAGAACGCCATAGAAGGTCTGGAGAAAGCTGGTTTTTCATATTTTTACATCATGTGAGTTTAATTCTTGCTTTTTCTTGATAATTTTTATGTTTTTATGACTTTTACAATTAGTTCCACTTATAGAATTCATTAGTTTTTGATTTTATGGGTGAAATTGGAAGTTACCCTGGATGGGTAAGGGACTTTCATGATGAATTATTATGAAATTTAAGTTCTAATTTCTTATTAAGGTGGTTTTATTAAGTGATTTTGATAGAAAATGGTATTTAGGACTAATTGTGAAAAAATTGTGAATTGAAGGTTGGTGTTGAAATTAAGAATGTCAAAGGTTTTGAAATAGTTTATAATGATAAAATAAAGTGTTAATTGAGAAAAACTGGTTCAATTGATGGGTGAATTGAGCAGGGACTAAATTGTAAAAATTGAAAATTTTGGGGTAAAAGTATAATTTTGAAAGTTGAAGAGCATAAATTGTGAAGTGAAATAGAAATCAAATAAATGCTAATGAGTGGAAATATTTTATATTATAGATCAAGAATCCAAAGGAGAACGGGGAAAAGAAAAAGTTGAGGAACAGTCCCTAAATTTCAATATCTTCTACAAATTAGCCGGGTAAGTTCATATGGTTGAATTTAGATGTTTATTTGTGAATGATTGAATAATATAATGTGTTATTATATATGAATTTGTTGTGGGATTGTGAAAATTTTGTTAATGAAAAAAAATAAATGTCGAAATGCAAATTAGCAAAAAAGCAGGATTGAATACGTTCGTATCGTGACATGTGATGAATTGACGGATAAGACCATTGTTGTTCCATGGCAAAGTGTAAAATGTAGGTATGGTATTATCAAATCCATAATGAGTTAAGAAATATAGGTATGGCATTTCCCATACCGAGTTGTAAAATGTAGGTATGGTATTTCAATGAGGAAAACCATACTGAGTTATGAATTGTGGCACTGAATAATGACGTACTCAATTTTGTAAGTCGTTTCCTAATTTGATAATAAGAAATACAAGAGAAGTGAACCAAATGAAAGAGATTGAGTAGTTGTTACTGTTGAACTCAACTATGTGAAGTATTATAACAGTGGTTGTGAATGGAAGGAAACTTTAATAAATGTTTTGGTATTGTTTGGAAATATTATGTTTGGTAAGCATTACTTTTAAACCTATGAACTTACTAAGCTTCAATAAGCTTACTTGTGTGTGTTTGATATTTTTATGTAGATTGAATTGAAGTGAAGTTGGTAGATCGGATCAACACAACAAGGCACCTATCCAGATCAATTCCGGTAGCTTTTGTTTTATGTTTAAAGATTTATATGGCATGTATAGAGTTTAAATGAATTGAAGTAAAGATGTTATAAACTAGTTAACAATATTTTGTACTAAAACAGTTTTTGGTTAGTAGCAGTGGTTTGATTTTGAAAATTCACCATAAATTATGAAAATATAATTAGAGGTTGAATAAAAAATTAATTTAAAGCTTATTGAATCTAGTTTCACATAGAAGAAATGGTGTAAGCAAAAAACTTTCATATCAGGAGATATTTGAATTTTTGTGAGATAAGGTTAGAGTGATTTTGAGCTCCCCTGTTCTGATTTGTAAAAATCATTAAAAATTGTACAGAAATAATTAGGAGTCATACTGTATATGTATGGATTCCTTATTGAGTCTATTATTAATAGAAATAAACATATTGGTTATTTGAATTCTTTACAGGGAGAAATTTGGTTCGTAGTGTACGGGTGTTAGAGTAGCCGAACCCTGAAGTAGGAGAGACTTTAACTAATAAACTGTACTAATTGGCCCAACCAAAAATTCTAGAAAAAAATTAGTAAGTATATATATGAGTTTAGATTTGGGGAAAATTTACGGATTTTTATTTCGAGTTTTGTAACTCTAGATATGATTTTTTTAGCGACTGTGACGCAATTGGAAAACATGTCTGGAAAGTATGATATAAATTGTCTAAATTTGTTTAAGTGCTCAAATAAGTTTAGTAATGCCTCATGCTCGACTCCGGCGACGGTCCCGGGTAAGGAGGCATTATAGGTTGTCATAGCCAAGCTATGGTCTTACACCTTAAACTTTTGTAAGGTGTCATATGGAAGAACCATACCGTCGTTGTAGTGTTGCCTCATATAGCCTCTTGACCGCATCACGGTGATACTCTATGGAACCTAAATACCGTAAATATAATCTTATCTTATATCCACATGATGCTCGAACACTGAAGTTACCCCTCCGTAAGGCCCAGAACTTCGCATATCACTGTTTGCTCCCAACAATCCCAGATGGAAGAATCATAAGGCAATTCTGATTTCTTTTATCCCTTATTCCTCCATTCATTCCTTTATTCACTGTCCTATACCTTGATTCTCAAACACCGTAGTGTCCCCTTCATAAGGTACAGAGCTTAGCACATCACGGTTTGTGTATAACAACACTGTATGGCGATATCTAAATGTAACGCCCTATACCTGGTCCAATCACCTGACTTATGCTATAAGATATTATAGCTGTTAAATAGTACTATCATACAAAGATTCAGCATAAATAATCAACAAATCAATTTAAAAAATTAACACAAGTGTGATGTGATTTGCAATCAAAATCGGGTATTAATTAAGCATCTAGGACCTTTAAACCAACTCTAAATCAAATTAGGATTAAATTTAAATTTTTGCAAAAAATTAGGTAAAAAGTGAAATAGAGGTACACGACCGTGTAACAAGGATGAAACCGTGTAATCCCGGTTCACACGGTCGTGTCACTAGACCGTGTAACAAACTATGGCTGTGTGAACGAACATGCACCAAAATTAAACTGGCCACATGGTCGTGTGCATCTAAACATGCCTTCAAAACCAAGTTATTTCACCTATAATTACTTAGATCACAAGCCATGCAATTACCATCCATTATACCTATATCAAATGCATCAAAACTTACCAAAACATACCGAGTAACTTCCAACCTAAGTGCCTAACCAATATGCCATCATTGGTACCATAACTCAAACATTAAAGTTTAATCATTCAAGCCTAGACAAAATTAACTTTTACATATATATACATTCACCCAACCAATGTCAATTACCAAATGCCAAAATCATCAATTGAAGTTCACCAATTAGCTTATCATATATATACCAATTAAAAAAGCCAAAAATGCATAGGTATCAAACAAGCCTATGCCATCAAATACCACAATCAACCAAATCAACCGTGAAGGTTTACATTCATACACCTAATTCACATTTAATTTGATACAAAACATACTTCAATGGCTTATATACATATAATACCATTGACCTATTTACATGCCACTTATAATTGGGTCAAAATGAATAAATAACTACCAAAAGAGGTGACAGCCAATCAACAACATGAATCCAACAATCTATAAGAAAGAAAACGAAACGAGGTAAGCTTACTTAAAGCTGAGTAAGTCTATATAATTAAACTTTACATACCTAACATTTAAAGCATAGTAATTGAAACTAACATTCAATTTATCAATCCTTGCCAAGTTTCAATTATTCCTACCATGCCAAATGGTTAGCCTTAAGTGCATAACATTTTCATATTCTTAAAACAATACAATTCACATACCACATCACTATTAGCAATAACAAAACCTTTCATGCTATAGAATCCCATTTCTAATCATTTCATTAACTGATTTGCCTGGAGAACTATAGTAAATTAACTTTACATACTCGGGGAAATAATACTCACACAAGCTGACGAATGGGACATTAACCATTACACAATACTGCTTACACAAGCTGACGAGAATTTGTAACAAATGCTAGATTCCAACCACCGGTATGGTATCCACCACCGGTATACAGTACCAGGAAATATATCACTGGCGTAGAGTGCCTAGAAATTATAATCACCGACACCTAGTGCCTAGTACACCTTAATGACATGTCGTTTGTATCCTGATCATTCACTAAGTTCACACGAGCCTTAACTTGTATTCCATCATCATTTCATACTTATCAAGCTATACCATGATCAACTTGATCACATACCTCCCATAGAGTACATAATTCAATTCAACCATTTATATTTGCGCTACAATTCAATTCTGTCCCTTAATTCTACTATCAAGTCTTACTTCAAGTAACCATGTTAATTACACACCCTTAAAAATACCACATATGAAATTTAAATTTGAAACCATTAATAAATATAATAACCCTAATATAAACTTACCTAAATAAAACAGCTACTAACACACCACCAATGATCACTCGAGGACTTTTTCTTTCCCGCGGTTATAAACTGATTTATCTATTTATTGATTTATTTATAATAATTTAGCTCAATTAACCAATTAAAATACCTTTAAATATTTAAATTCATGTATTTGACCCTTTATTAATATTTTATATTTTTACCCTAAACTTTTACCATTTATTCAATTTAGTCCTTAAACCTGAAACTTACACATTTATCACAATAAAACCAAACCTAAGCTAGCCAAATTCTCTATGACCCTCATACAATAATTATTGAAATTTCACTAGAATTTCATGCTAAATTTATTATTTTATCATTTTAGACCCTAAGTTTAAAATTAACCAAATCCTCTTTACAAAATAGTCCTTAATCAAAACAAATCTTCAAACTCAACCATTTAACATCTAAAAACTTCAAATTCATCAATGGAAAGATTCAAAACATTTGAAAGTTTCACAAAGTTGTTTTTAAAGCTTAATTTAATAAATAAGCATATATATTTTAATATAACCTAATGTACAACCGACCACTAACATAAATATGGCTAAATTGCCATATTAGACCATTTAAATATGCTTTTTATTCAATTTGCACTTTTAAATTTGTAGCCATTGACTTTTGCAGTTTTTATGATTTAATCCTTTTTCCTTAAATAACTATCAAATCACTAATATTTCTAGACCAAACATCAATACACCTATATCGTAACTCTGTAAATATTTAATAAAAATATTTATGGGCTTGGTTTACAGAAACAAGGTCTTAATACTTCTTTTTCCAAAATTGCTTGACTTTCGGGACAAACCATTTGTACTTAAATAATCGTCCAATTAGCAGAAATTATCAGATCGAAATTCAATATAAAACTATATTTAACTCGTAAATATTAAATAATAATATTCACAGACTCACTTATTGGATTTGTGGTCTCGAATCCACAATTTCTGACACTATTGAAAAACGGGTTGTTACACTAACAGAATCACTCCTTTTTCCAATCCTAACTTTGTCTAACCCTTCGATATTTCCTGCCATGTTTCACAATGTATGGCACACAAACACAAACATATAATCACGTAAGCATAGTAACATGGAATATGACAACTTATATATGCATCACCACAACCATTCTACTCAAATTCATGTTGTTTAAACAATATCCCATAAACGAGAAAACTCACCTGATGTTTCTTCGTCTCATCAACTTAGATTTTTCAAATGCGAGAGTTTCCTTTCTCTAGGTAGCTAAGCATAACCAAAATGATAGGTTAAACTCAATATGCTTAACATAAACCCTAATTTTCCAGAAACATGCAAAACCCTTAAAATTATTTCGGGAAATCCTAATATTCCTTTTCTTAACCTTATGTATACATAAGGATTAAGAAACTTACCAGCATACTGGGTTCTCTACTTTTCCAACTCAAACTTTCTAATTTATGCTTCATATAGAGTTTCCCGTAATAAACTCGTCTTTGGAGAAGAAGATGAATAAGGAAAGAAAATGAAATAGAATTGAGATGAATCCTTTCTTGGAAGTCACCTCTCAACTATTTATTGCCCTTCTCGTACAGTTTTCAACCATGTAAAATCTACACATTGACAATCATTGTGTCTCCCATTAAGAGGCCGGCTAGTTCTAATCCAACCAAACTAGACTTGGATCTCAACCTTATCCATTTTCAGTTACTATCTTTTCCTAATCTTTCAGTAGAGACCGTCAGCTTACGATCTCTTTCAATTTAACCCTTAGTATTATACTAATAGTTTATACTATTTGGTTATAAATTTTATTCATTAAAATACATAAAATTTAATCATTCATAACAAATCCATAATATACTAACATTAGGATTATTGGCATAAAAAAATTTGATTAAATACAACTATTCCAATGCACCATATCATTGATTTACAACTCATTATTGTTTTTTCTTTTAATTTCACTTATTTCATTAAACAATTGCCCAATTATAGACACAATAGAACACGATAGGATATACAGAAGGTCAAGAATTTGCATCAAAGTGCCACTTATCTTCGCACAATTGTGTGTTCACTATACACCAAAGTGCCACACTCTTGCATAATAGTGTTGTTTTGCTTGCATCGAAGTGCCATTAAACACTTGCATGCTTAATCATTATCCTAATGTAATGCCATTTCTATCCTATTAGTTCTAATTTTGTCTACATATGCACTTAAGTTATATAATTTTTTATTACACATTTCTCAACAACTAAAACAATTCAAATTATGATATTTTACCATTTAGTCCTTTTATAACATAGAACTAACAATCACCAAATTTCACTTAACATCTATTTCACCTACCTAACTTTTTAACATTTGCAATTTAGACCATTTATTCAATTTCTCTACACATATGCCTTTCAATTTCAATATAAGAACACACTTTTTATACTCAAATAAATTTCATAAAACAAATTATCATTTTCACTCATACAAATAAAGCCCATAAGTATTTCTAAATTGATTATCAAAATTTCATATAGTGTTTAGTTAAAATAAAGAAAAATTCTTGATATACTTACAACAAAATACTTGAAATAGTATTTCTTCTTCTTTTTTCACTCATTTCTCTTATCCACCATTGATTCTTCACATTTCTTCTCTTTCTCTTCAATAACACAATACACATATATGACAATCAATATCAAAACAATGAAGCATACACTTTTCCATGTATTAAAAGGAAATATGCATGAATTTCTGAAAAAATTCCATCATCTTACCTTATGCTTATATTCAAACCGTAAATTTTTCCTTCCTCCTTAAAAATATTTATCAACTAACTCCACCAAGAACTCATCTTGCCATGTAGTTTCTCTTATGATTTTTTTAAAAAAAATTTTATTAAGAAATTTTAAAGTTTAAAACTTGGAATATGTAGAAATGAAAGAAGGGACTAAATGAAATGAACAGAAACTTGGAGGAAATGGAGGGTGCGAAGGGTAGGGAAGAAGCTTAAATGAAATGATGATGATGATGCTTTCCCAAGTTTCTCAATCTTTCTTTATCAATATCTATCCATTATTTATTTATTTAAAAAAAATCTATCATTATCACTTCTATATATATCATTTTGGTCAATTTACCTTTTAGTCCTCCCTCTATTCTCACCCATCTAACTTTATCATATCTTAGTTCTAATTTTTATACCATGATCACAACATTTCTCACACTATCACAATTTAGTCCTCATCTTAACTTAATTCTCTTAAATTTAAGGGTTTTTTTAATTTCCTATAATTCCAAATTACCTTTTTTAGAAATATTATTATTATTATTATTTCTGTTTTCTCTGGAAATTCTGAACACGTGTCAACCTGGATTGACACTGTTCACTTCTCGAGATATGTCAAAAATGTTGATAATACTCTAAAATGACATATTTTTATGTATTAATTACATATTTATTTTGAGTATGATCCTACTAATTTGAGTTATTTATGGTTTTTATCTAGTAGAGATTAAATTGAAGACAAAAGGAAATTTGGGGGCAAAAAGCGTGAATTTGAGGACAAAATGGGCTAGCATACGATATAGGAAAGAAGTGGTACCGAAAGTACAAAGTGTGAAAGACTTGGGGCAAAAATTCAAAGAAGAGATTTATGAACATTTAGCATTATTGATAGGATTATTATGATATTATTTATATTTAATTTTAGATTATATCTTTATTTATCTTTTAGAGTTTAAATAGGAATAAACTAGGTTTTTTATATACTATAAATAGGGGATGGAGTGACATAAATATTAACTCATCTTTTCTATCAAAATTTCATCTCCCTAAAGCTCTAGCTTTTTGTTCCTTTTATTATTCAATAACATTTCATTTAATCTTTATCTCTTTTTTCCCAAAAAGCATGAGCCACTAAACTCATCTAGTCAAAGGTTGTTGAGATTCCTCAAAAAAGGTTTATGAGGCTTAGAACCCGCACTTAGCCTTCTCAACGAGTATTCATCATTTCTCCGTATTATGAGACTGACGCTTCCGTCCATGTCCTTCCAAAATTGATCTTTTCATCTTGCGCAAGGAACGACCACTTTGTATGTTTTGAGAAGGTTGCACAATAGGTTCGCTAACTTATTACATCAGTGGTTGTTGAGCCCAAGAGACGAAATGGCGTGTCATTCACCATTGAGAAATGATAATCTAGTGTAAGAGTGTCCCTCAAAAGTGACGGTTGGTTAGAGTCAGGTTCCTCTAAATTGTAAATCCAAAATCTAAGTGGAATTGGTGATTGTGGGCATCCTCTTCCACTATAACTGGCTTATTTTGTTACGAGAAGGATTATCTAAAAGCCTAGGATTGAACCCAATGAGGATCGAGACAACCGAAGGCTAGAATCCCTTAAATCAAAGAATCCCTTTTCTCAATTCTATTTATTTTTACAATTTCAATTTATACAATCTCAATTCGTCCATATTTTTAATTTTATTTTTTTCAGGTACGACATTTTTCTTAGGCACGACTGTGCCCGAGATCTCAAGGAACAAGAAGTTGTACAAATTCAGTCCCTGAGGATTTGACCCTACTTCTCTTATACTATTCTTTTCGTTAATTTATATGGATAGGTTATTTTTAGTGCTTCCAATGACACACCAAATGTCATAAAATCACTCTCCTACTAAGTTTCCCTCTCGAAAGCTTAGTTTTGCAATACAAGATACTCTCTTGATTGCTTACAAAATAATGCACACATAAAATTTTCCTAACTTGAACAATTTTTTTCTTTATTAATCTCTTGGCATGTCTTTAATCTAAACAAAACTTAATCTTATATCCTACTTAAGTTTTTCTTACATAAGAGTCATAGTCTAATCAATTTTCTATAAAGTAAAGCTAAAAATCAGTAGGATAAGCTTGACGTAATTCCATAAGAATCTCTGTGCAATCCAATGCCTTCAAATATGGAAAGTAACTTTACTTGATCCTCAAGTAACCAATCTTCAAGTATTCAACTTTAACTCAATTGGTGTTTTGGGTTCTAACTCGTTTGAATATTTCCAAAACAGATAGCCTAGTTCCTTTGTTCTAAAATTTGCTAACTTTGAAAATAGACAAGGCAATGAAACGATATTTGAAGTTTTGGCCACTATTTCAGCCACAAAATTTTTCCTTGCCTCCAAATATGTCAACAATATACCTTTGAAGGTATTGATTAAAATCCTAGGAAAGTTATATTTTCATGTTTGTTTCACTAAATATTTCTTAGGAATGTAATGATAATTTACAAATTTACCCTTATTAAATAAAAGATAATATTCATGTATTCAATTTTTATAATAAAATTTATTCTTAAAAAATATTTGGATTACATGTTTAATAATAAGATTTAATTTATCATTCTAAAATTATTTTATTTAATTCATAAATTTAATTGAAAACAAAATTGTTTCAAATTTTATCTTGCATATATATTTTCTCAATATAATAATGCATGTATGAAATCATGGATATATAAAACTTGTTTTGAAATAAAATAAAAAATGCTTGAAATCACTTTTTGTTTTATCTAAAGGCTAACTCATAGGAATATAAAAAATAGTTGATTACATGTATTGCTCAAAGCAAAACTATAAATAATTAAATCATAGGAATGTAAAACTATAGGCGGTCTAATCCACAATTCTTGCACAAATTAAATGAAACAATTCTACAAAAAAAAGTATTTTATACAAATACGAGTGCTAAATCAAATTTGCAACTGAGAAAAAAGTAAAATTTGGGAAAAAAAACTTGGGAAGAATCCATTGGAGTAATAAAGAAAATCAAGTAGTCCAAAGGAGACAATAACTTCTTCTTCTTGTTTTTTTTTTTGAAATTTATGAATAGACTAATACCTTAAACCAATATAAAGAGGGTTAATTTTGCTTTAGTAACTTTCCTATCTACACCGGAAAGTATTCCCACCTTTTATCATGGGAATCATGTTGCCATGTTCATGAAAAAATAACTCTCAAAAGAAAGTAAATTATATTTGACATACCAAATATTGGGATCACTTTCCAACTGATTAAATTCCTAGGAAAGTAACTACTTTTTATCGTACCAAATGCTACCTAAGAGTTAGGCCCTGGATTAAGCTTATTTAGTGGCTTATTGATCTGCCGCAATTCATTGTAGTAGATTAAACCATTTTCTACACTTAAGGAGCTTAGATAAAATCAATTTAGTTATGCTTTTACTTAGTTTTCATTTTTAGTTCATAGATAATAAAAAAGTGTAATTTAAGCCATTTATATGACATTAGGGGACAAAGTAGGCATAAAGGTAAGCTAACATATTTGGTGAGTGTGCAAGACATCATTCAAAGGCATAGAAACACGAGACTAGCCGTGATGTTGCAACACGGAGTGTTGGTGCCCCAACATAGTGAACACAACACTTAAAAGGAGCAAACCACCTTCAGTGTCGCGACATAGCCAGAGGGTGTCATGACATAGCCTTGTCATCAAGCTTTAGCTTGTAAATTGCCATTAGTGTTGCGACACAGGCCAAAAGGTGTCACAACACCAACATGATGAGGTGAATTAATGAACAAAGGGCGTTTTGGTCCGCACAATAAACTTTAATGCAAAAACGTCAGCCAAATTAGGTCAATGGACGATGACCAACCCTAAGCCTATAAATAGACAGCTCTAAACACTCCATAAGCAGGTTTTTATTCAAGTTTAGTCAACAACTTTCAATTTATTTTACTTTTAGTTCTCTTTAGTTTATTTTGTACTCAAGTTTCTTTTCATATTTCGTGGATTATCATTCGTGCTATTATCAATATATCAATATTCTCCTTAAACTCTTTGCTTGATCTATTTTTTATGTTTATCATTATAATCAAATTTATGATGTTTACTAGATCCATGGGGCACCAATCCATTAACGGGAGATTAACGAGTGGACGTGGGAGTAATTAACTTTTATGTAGGGTCTCTTAGCGAATCAACTGGTTGGGATAGGAAGAACTTAAAACCCTAGGCTTGACGACCTTAGGAAGTCATATAGGTGGGAATGAACTCAAAATTGATATTGCCTATTGTTAGAATTAAGTGATCCGAATCCTTATTTAAATAAAATATAGTGGTAAAGTAAAATAAAAGAAGAATCCATATAGAATTACACTTCTTTTATTTTATTTTAGAATAAGGTTTTTTAAACCTTATTAAATTCTATCTATTTGATATTGATTAGAATAAGGTGTTTCAGTCTTACTAGAATATGGCTTTACAAGCCTATAAATAGACATAGTCTATTCCTCTTATAACGATTCAAATTTTCGACATAGTGAATTTTCTTCTCCTCTGCCCGTGGTTTTTTACCGAAAGGATTTCCACGTAAAATTTGTGTGTTCTTTATTTTATTTTATTTTTATTTCTCTTTTCTTTGCGATATATTGTCATTACCGACATTATATATTTTCACACCTATCCATTAAACCTTACCTCAATCCGGTTTGGACTGTGAGGTCGAGAGATAAGTAGTTCTTGTCGACTCATTGGGTTAGTGGAAGATTGAGAGGTCCTGCTAAGTTAATGACTAGTTGATTGGATAGAATCCAAAATAGGAGTTATTTATGACCATCAAAGCAAGTTAGTCTTCTATCATTAGAATTGATAAAATCTGCAAATTATGTTCCCTTCTTTGTTTCTATGCCTTTTAATTATTTTTATAAAATATGATTTTTCATTACTTTAGGATTTATTGTAATATAGTTCAATTAAATTATTAATTAGACCTGTTAACATAAAAATTAGAATTAGTTTAGTTTCACCTCCCTTGGGTACGATCCTCGGGGTACCCGATACTTTGTTGTATAAATTTATATTACAACCTAACCCGTATACTTGCGGAAATTACCTAACTCTTCTATTTGGTTGCGGTATTCACACTCTAGACGTTAGTACATCCGAAGGCGATCACCTATGAAATGTGTGTGAAAAAAGATGGGGACACTTGTGCCTTAAGGTTTTTGATGGATTTTTTTTTTAAATCTTGATTAATATTTAGTAGATTTTTTAGAGTATATTATTTTTCACATTAAAAGAGTTGTGTTATGAAGAGACATAATATTTCATAAAAAATAATGTTATGAAATAATATAGCTTATGCTACTAATTGTGTCTATGAAGAGACTTAAATGCTTGACCTTTTTCATTATTCTGCTTGGTTTTAAGATTTTTGTTGTATCTTCAAGAAAGTATACCTTTAATATATTTTTCTCGCATATATCCCACCGTTTTCTTTTATTTTTTACACAAAACCTTAACCCTAAATGTTCCAAACTATTAAATTCCTAAACTCTCCTACCAAATTTCCTTCAACCCAAAATTTTAAATGGTACCATTGCCACAATCATAGTAAAATTACTCACATTATTATTAAAATTTGTTACTATAAAATTATGCCTTGATTATAGTGAACTAAATATTATTTTTTGCAATTTTCAATAGCCTAAAGATTGAATTGTTTAGGTATGTCAAAGTATGCTTTTTATGCCTTGAACAATCAAATTGCATGACGCTTAGAGAGGGCTTGTTTATACAAAGTATTTCAAATAGGCAAGTTCTTGTGCATGCCATTGTTTCTTACTGTATTAGTTGAATGATTGAAGTCCAAGACCCATACTTTACATTTTTATGAGGTGAAGCAACGATAACGCTGGAAGATGTTGTTCTACTAATGAGACTTTTAGTCAACAGAAAAGTAATGATGGGAGGAAGTTCATTTTGTTGGAACACCGGTACATACTATGGCGAAGCAAAAATTAATCTAACAATCATAACCCATGGATTCATGTGCAATGAATGGATCTGAGTTAAAGGGAGGTATGAAAATTATACCTTCATCGATTTAACTTGAGAAAATCTGTTTTTTGTTGTATGGTTTTTGGAGCAGTAATTAGTGGCAAAGTTAGAGGGGGCTGGTAGTGGCCTCGCCTCCTCCCAACATTTATAATTTATTTCTGGCCCTTCCGAGAAAAAATCCTAGCTACATTCCAAGTAATAATCGAACCACAAAACCACAACGACAACACTTTATTTTGGCTTCTACAGTATCCACCTTAGAAGAAAATGACTAGAAAACTCTTGAAACTCTTTTGGGTGATTTTCAAAATTTTTTTGGTTACTAGTCAAATGAATTTCGAATAAGATGTAAAAGAAGAGATCAAGACTTGCATGTATTCAAATTACCTTATTGAATAATATAAATCTCATAGAGTGATTTAGGGGATTGTAATAAGACATGATACCCTTTCCATAAAGGATATCGATTTACTTTAATCTTAAAAATACTCTTTTAATTGAAATTTATGAAATCTTTATTTAATAATTTCAGTAAAGATGTACCTCATTAAAATTATATGAAACTGTTTCATATTTATTTCGATTGGATCCTCTATGTGTGTGCATCAAGTATGTACACATATCATGTCTAATATTTATTATTATATTTAAGTTTTTAAAATATTTTATGTATATTAACTTTACAAATAATTTATATAAATTATTTAAAAGGTATTTAAAATATATATTTTATGTATTACTATATTAAATTATTTAAATATTATATAACTTAATCTATCTTTAACTTTTCACTATCATGTCTAGAAAATACATTTTAATTTTTAACCACAAAATTTGGTAGTAATATAAAACACCAAAAATTAATAAACCACAAATTTTCACATTATATTTTTATCTACTTTTTATAAGTATTTTTGAACAGCAGTAAGAATAGAAAACTAGCCTTAAATCTACTAACCGCTGCACACTTCACTAGTGATATAAAATTACTATCAATGTTGGATGCAATCATTCTTACTATGCACATTTCCACTTCAATTTACCTTTTTCTAATTATTTTTAATCGACAATTTTATATTTAAACATACTTCTCCAAGTAATAAAGGGAGACGAAGATAGTGTACTTGTTAAAAAAAATCTACTTTACACCATCTTCCATCCACTTAAAGAAAATCTGCTCTATGTGGAGTTATTTGGGATTTGCGATCCCTAGTACAAACCTGTATTCTTTCAAAATTAGGTCACGGCTTTGCTTGAGGACACCTCTATATACAAGAAATAAAAGGAGTGGAGAAGTGAAAAACAGAAGAAGAAAAGGTTAAAGGACTTACGAGTGGCGTAGCAACAGTAGGAGATTTCAAACCCAAAGCTGGTTTCTTACATAACACAGTTTGATCAAAGATTGGTTGTCTTTATTGATACTACAGTGTCAGTATCTCTGACACAGTTTTACAGCAAAGTGGAAAAAAGAGTTAAAAAACAAAATAAATTTCATGTCAAACCCCATTAAAGTTACCAAAAAAACAAAAAAAGGCAATTAAAATATCATTACTTCTTGGAAAGTGGAAAGATTTCTCACAGAACAGGTCAAGAGGGCGTCTAGAGATTGGAATATCATTATCCGAGTAAATATATTAACGACAAGAATAATTTTACTTCAAACACAATTTTCATCATTATCAATTTTTTTTTCCACTGGGTGAGCTTTTCTGGTTCTGATCTTTCAAAATCTGCCGTTTTAAAATAATCATTTCCAATTATTATCATGGGAAGTTTACTGGTTTTTACTGTTTGAGTTTGAAAAGAAAATGGTAGGTATTGTCTAAGTTGGTTTTCTTTTTGAAAAAAACTGAGTATGGGAGTTCGAAAAAAATCGTTGCTTTGTTTCATTTTTCCTGTGTTTCTACAGATTTTTGTTCATGGGTATGGGTTTTTATATTAAAATTGTGTGATTTTTGTTGGGTAAGTCAATTTGGATCATTATAGAGTTTCTTCGAATTTGGTTATTATTATTATTATTATTTTTTGCGTTTATGAATGATTTTGGCTTTCTGGGTATTTTTAGCTTAGAACAAATTTAGCTTCTTTTTTTTTTTTTTTGATCTTTAGATGTTCTTTTGTTTAAAAGTTTGGTCGCTAAATCTCTGGGGTTGGTAAAATACTACTTTTGGCAAGCTTGTGTTTGCTTCTTTTCTCAAAACTCTTATTTTTAGGGCTTTTTGTTATTTTTTCCCTGTGGTTTAGGTTTCATGCCATTAATTTAGGTGGTGGGTAGTGGGGCTTTTTGGTTCTTTGTTGATAGCTACTGAATCTGGGAAGGTATAGTCTGCTTTCAAAAATGGCCCGAGTTTTTACAAAAAAGTTGAATTTATATTAAATATCCTTCAAGTTTTATGAAATTTTCCTTTAATATCTGCTTGTAAACTGTCAGCATGTGCTATCTAGATCTGCTTTCTGTAGTATTGTTACTTGTTCTTGTGCATTGCTGGGGCAAAACTTTTGAGATTTTCATTTTTTTAATCTATTTTAGCCTCTGAACTTTGGGTTTGGTTTATTTTCACTTTTGCTTTGCAATCTTGATCTACTCTTTCTTAGAATTTGTGAGACTGTGAGTTTCTAAATGAAAATGTGAAGATCTTTCATGTCGGGTTTGTGTAATTATTTTTGTTTCTGGTGTTTTTGACTGTTGAGTTTATGGACTATTATTCAAATAGCCTGGAAGTCTGTTGTTGAAATGTACGTTTTATTGTTGACTTGGATAGGCAACTTGTTTGTAACTTTTTGTACTTCTTCCTTTTACTTGTGTGGTTCCCTGTATTTATCTCAAATTCTGGTTTGAAAGTAGTCTGATCGGAGTTGAAACAAGGAAAAGAAAACCATAAAATGGATACTTTTCTTGGTTAACCAGTAGTACTATACTTTTTCAAAGAATGGT
Source organism: Gossypium hirsutum (assembly GCF_007990345.1). Taxonomy (NCBI): domain Eukaryota; kingdom Viridiplantae; phylum Streptophyta; class Magnoliopsida; order Malvales; family Malvaceae; genus Gossypium; species Gossypium hirsutum. Next base: position 106,343,435 of record NC_053433.1, read on the forward strand.
GGACTGTCCCATCCATGTTCTTGTTGAGATTGTCTTCTGTTTATTGTTGCTTGATTGTGTATCTTAACCTGTATAATATGAACACGATTCAAAAAGGCTTATCTAGACATGGGACAATGTTTCCCATCCAGTAGGTATTTTTAGTCCTAGGTAATTTCTTTTTTAGTATGCTTGGTGTTCGTTGGTAGGTTATCGGAGAGCATTTCAATGTTATTTTTGATGCGAAATTGTTGAGATCTCTTCCGTGCCTGCGACTTCATGGTTTTGCTTTTAACTGTCGATATGGATTTGCTATCCCAGTCACTCATATTGAGCTGTTTTAAGATTCATTTCTATTGTGCGTGGCTCGGGTTATTTTTATGGGTTATTTTTATTCTTCATATTGTTCTATTACTATCTTTACTAAAGGAAGACTGATACTTGCAGTTCATTTTGCACTAACTGTTTTAATTTGTTTTAGGGGTATTAAGGAAGTGGAATAATGATGAATGGATGGTAGAACAGTGAGATCTAGTGCAAAAGATGAGAAAAAAGCAGCAAAAGGGATGCCGGGTTTTGACTCACAATTACCAGTTACCAACATACTGTAAATTCCTTAGTTACTTTTCTCAATTTACAGTTTCAAATAATTTTATGCCTTATGGCTAAATCCAATGCTGTCCCTTGAAAATATCAATTTTGCAGTTATATTTCATCTTCCTTTTTTAATTGCATTTATTTTCTCGGTATTTCATATCATATATTCAAAAGTTGTTAGATGTAAATTTCACTGGAGTTGTTAAAAATAAATCTCCCATTCATCAATAGTATTTCATTGGTCTTAATTGAACATAAAATCTTAACATCATACATTTCAATGTTCAATTGGTTAGTTTTTTCTTGTTAATGTGTCGCAATGGAGTGTGTATAGTTAGTGTGTTGGTAGCTAGAGATGTTCAGGCTTGGTGATTGCCACGAGAAAGAGTGTTTTCTGGGATAAGAACTATATTCGAATAATATTTTTGTTTTAATGAAGTTATTCCGGAACAATGGATCTCTTAACTTGGATTTTAGAGTTTAAAAGATCTAGACTCTCTCTCTCTCTACACTACCATGAATTGGATGTTTGATAGCATTGTATGGTATTGGTTTAATAGTCTGATGTGCTTTAAAAAAGTTTCTGTGCAATACGAGCCTAATAACTGCTTACAAAATAAAATAAACTCAAATAGACATTTCTACGGTTTCTTGCTTGCCATTGAGTTTCTGATTACTTGCAAGTTGTGAATCTGATTTTCAGTTGCTCAGAGAGAAGCACAATCCATCCATTCCCTGTTTCAAACTTTGGGACATTCGACCAATCTGTTGGATTTCGCCTAGAGGTTGCTGTTAACCTGAGTGGAAGTATGCATTTAGTAATCTAATCCTTCAAATTCTTATTTGGAGTAATCATTTAATTGTTTTGTTTAGCAAAAGAATAATGTAGATCTGATATACCCGCTAATATATGTAATGGTGCATTTATATGTAATGCGACATGTCCTCTGTTTTATGTTTCATGAGTGGAATATCTATGGATCATCAGCTCGTTTTACTTTTATCAATGTGCCATACATATTCTTCATGGAATTTGACATGACATGTGGCAATGCAGACGGCGCTGTGTTTGATTCAGCAAAAGTAAGTCGGCAAGAAGTTCCTTCTGATTGTGACCTTATTGGCACTTCAGACAAGGTGGATTTAGTTATTCCCATAATGTAATTAGCTAGTTCTTCAGTTGTAGCATTTGGTAGTATAAATTTATGCTCCTTGTTGCTTGAAACAGACTCCAACTTCATTTACTAATTATCCATCCACCAACCAAGTTGAATCTCCGAGGTTGCAGTTAGAAAAAGGTCAAGAAACAAACCTAGTCTCAATACCTAGTGGTAATACAGAAAACTGGGGAGAATCCAATATGGCTGATGGTAGTCCAAAGACTGACATCTCTACAGATGCAGACACTGATGAAAAAAGTCAGAGGGTATGTTTTATTTCATATCTCTATGCTCTAATTTAATTTTTTTCTGGATTGCTGTAGATGGAATCGTTGTTGCTTTGCCTTTATTGATCTTACATAGATTGTGGTCCTGATCGAGCGTGTTTGTCTAATATGGCAAGCTCAAGTAGTGGGACTTAGTTTTGTTATTTTTATTGTTGTTAATGGGCTTGTTGCCAGTCTGACCTTTTATCGCTTGCAGTTTGATAGAGGAAAATCTAGTATTGTTGCGGTTTCTGATTCTAGTGACAGATCAAAGAGTAATTTGGATCAAAAGGTCAAATAGTTTATCTTATTTGTGTGGATAATAGCTAGTAATAATTTGCTCATATTGGTGACCTTTTGTTGATAATATTGTGTTCTACAGACACTTCGTAGACTTGCTCAAAATCGTGAAGCTGCAAGAAAAAGCAGATTGAGAAAGAAAGTATGGTTTCCCCTTTTTATCTTTAATATATTCAATTTTTTATTTTCATCGTTTTATCTTCTTTCCTTTCTGACGATTTTCATTTCTGTAGTGAGTGCAATCTCAAGATTTCTTTGGCATCTAATTCGTGGATTACATGAGCCTTCTACTTGAATTTCTAGGGATTCAGATCTAGTTGAAGATAACATGTGCCATATAGACTTCTAAATATTTGACCTTTGAGAAAAGATCTACATATTGCACAGTGCCTTAACATTTTCTATAGTTCCTGAAAAAAATTGATTGCTGCTAAACCTAAGCGTTTTATCCTACTCCTCGAGTTGTTATATGCTAATAAATATTCTACTGTGTATGCATCCGCATGTCCTTGCTATCTACTTTTTTCAACGAGTGTTTCTGTTTTCAGACTATTTTGGTGGATTTCTCTTTGTGCACTCAAGTAGAAAATAACAAAAAGCTTACCATTAACAATTGCATATTTTATGCTCTCAAATTCCGATGCTTCTTGTTTGAGATCATCTGGCATGCTTTATTTTGCATGATATCAAAAGTTAATCTCCTATATTGAGGCATATTACCTGATTTTCTTCCATAGGCATATGTGCAACAACTAGAGAGTAGTCGTTTAAAGTTGACACAATTAGAGCAGGAGCTTCAGCGGGCACGGCAGCAGGTTAGACTTGGTCCTTCACTTGAACTCTGTATGCTGTTGTACATGAAGCTTTCTTTCATTCAAGTATGTTCTACTGTAATATTGGCTTCCTATACAGGGTATATTCATATCAAGCTCTGGAGATCAAAGCCATTCGATGGGCGGAAACGGTAATGGTTCATTTTTCTCAAGTTGGTGTCCGGTTAACTTTTCTATTGTGATTGTAGTATGAGTCTTGTTTGTTGGACTGGTTCATTGAAGCAACATAATTGCTAGCTATCTTGCATGAACAGAAATGATTTGTGCACAAGGGTGGGGGTCACAGGACCACTTTCATTTTCTATGACCGTGCTTTATTAGCTGCTTCTGATTCTGATAAGCTATGTTTGCTCTTACTCTTCTTTGTTCCTGAAGTACCTATGTTGGACACCCATGTCTGAAACATATTCGGACCTGGTATGGGGATATGATCTTCCAAAAGCCCTCCAAGTACATGGAAGAACTTAGAAAAATTTGAACATACTGGTATCCAACACTTACACCCGAGCCCGGGTAACATAGTTGATAAGTGGTATGCTCTATGCTGTCAATTAAAATAATATCTAAGTCGAAAATTATTTTAATGTACTTCTTAGCTGCTTTTGGCATGCTTAAATCTGTCTTGTTTTATTGAAATAATATGTTATGCGCCAGACAGTTGGATCACAAGCTAGAAATGTCTACATTACCATTACCTACCAACATATCGAATGAATGATTAAAGATCTAAGATCAAGGACTTCTAGTAGGACTTGGGGTTGGCTACATCAATGAAATTTCTCCATATTGCTAAGAAAATAGGCCCATATCCTGAGAAAGATCAATTAGGGCAAAGCCTCTATTGTCTCTTTACTTTTGTGCTACACATTTTGACATGAGCATTCTTTTGTCATTTCACACATTAATAAGAGCATTGTGTGTTTGTCTTATGTGTCAAAATGCTTTTTAAATGTAAAAAAAAAAAACCCCAATTATTCATTTGATGCTTCTGCCTCCTCTCCAATACTTCGGTTCAAAGCTAAAGTAAGTTCTTTAAAGATTACATAAACTTGAATTTATTCCTTAGGAATCGTTCATTCAATGCATTTTATGGAAAACAATGCTAGTAAGAAGAGTACGCGGCAGGGCACAAGGCTCTTCTCAGGAATATATAGATGTATTTGGCATTATCCTGCTTTGCGTGGTGGCTGCACTAGTGCCAGTCTTTTGACTGTTGCATAACAAATAACCAGCGCCATCTTGTGGATCTCCTAATTTTTTACATTTGCATGCCAAGTAGCTTGTGAGGCTAAAATTTCCACGTATTTATTGGTTTCTCTATTCTTCTTGTTCGCTTCTTTTTCTTTGTAGGTGCCATGGCATTTGATGTAGAATATGCACGATGGTTGGAAGAGCAAAACCGACAAATTAATGAGCTGAGAACGGCAGTAAATTCTCATGCAAGCGATGCAGAACTTCGTATTATTGTTGATGGTGTAATGGCTCACTATGATGAAATTTTCAGGTTGAAGAGCAATGCAGCTAAGGCTGATGTTTTCCATTTGTTGTCAGGCATGTGGAAAACACCTGCTGAGAGGTGTTTCTTATGGCTTGGTGGTTTCCGTTCATCTGAGCTTCTAAAGGTAATTCATCCAAATTTACCACAATTAATTAGTATGCTAAAACTTCTTGAGAAGGTGGCAGTACCCTTTCTGAGAGAAATGACCGAGGAATATTCAAAAGAATCCCTTCCTAGGTTTAGCCATTTAGATTTAGAAAATAATTCTGCAATAACTTACGTATATCTTGACATCAATGTTTATACTTGCAGCTTCTTGTAAATCAATTGGAGCCTTTGACCGAGCAACAGTTGGTGGGGATAGGCAACTTGCAGCAATCCTCCCAACAGGCTGAAGATGCATTATCCCAAGGGATGGAGGCATTGCAGCAATCTCTGGCTGAAACATTGTCGACTGGATCTTTAGGCTCTTCTGGATCATCTGGGAATGTGGCGAACTACATGGGTCAAATGGCCATGGCCATGGGGAAGCTCGGGACTCTTGAGGGGTTTATCCGTCAGGTAATGCTTATTTATTATTCATTTTCTCTTTCATTTCTTTTACATGATGTTTGTAACTTGTGTTCTGCTAGACTTTCAAATATTTCTTATTTTTGATCTGATCTCTGGAGAATTTTGGTATATATTTCAATTCAAAACCCGATCTTTCGTGTTACTTTTTCATGGACTCTATGTAATACATGAACTGAGAAAGTCTGATATGGAAGTTTTACGAGTCATTCATTGTTTCAAATAAATGTTTCTAACAATAAGTTACATATATATATCACCAGGCTGACAACTTACGGCAGCAAACGCTACAACAAATGCACCGGATATTGACAACCCGTCAGTCAGCTCGTGCACTGCTTGCGATACATGATTATTTCTCAAGATTACGGGCTCTTAGTTCCCTCTGGCTTGCCCGACCCCGAGAGTGAAACTGTCTTGTCACCCTTTTGACTGTTCTGATGCGTTTAACTGGTATAGGTCCTGCTGGAAACTCAAGAATGGTAGAATAATTTTTTCGGTCCGGCATGGACAGGAAACATTAGGTCTAATTAACTTGTCTTTCAATCTAAAACTTGTGTTTTAGTTTCGGTAATCCTTTGTGATAATGTGTTGTTTTGTCTGTACGTGAAGTTATAAATTTATGTGCATTAAAGTAATATCTACAGTTTTACATTTTTTAGTACCCCAATCTATCATTATCAATATACATTGTAATATCTAAAACACAAAAAAAATGGGGTTGGGGTTTGAGCAAGCTAGCTTTGTTCTTGCTTTGGTCGAGGTTGTTGTAGATGTCTGGTGTTGGATGCAACAAGCTTGACCTTCCAAATTTTATATCATCGGTGGGAATATATTTTCTGTGGCTAGCTAGATATATATTTTTGATATCCCATGTATTTAGAGATTTTTTAAAATAATTACGTGTTGTCATTTTCTTAGAAACAATAAAAAAGGAACATGAAAACATGAAAGAAAATGTGTTTGGTTGAAAGTTTTAATAGAGAACAAGGTTTTGTAATAAATATGTAAAAAAATGTTCTTTTTAAAATAGTTTTTTCTAAAATATTAAATGTGTATTTTAATTTGAGTCTAGATAAATCTAAAAATATTTTATGTATTTTTATTAGAGAAAAAGGTTGTTTTCATTATTTTTATGTATCAAATATATTTTTCAATTTAAAAAAATAAAAAAATATTTTTTTTGAAAATGAAAATAAAAAATATTTTCAGAAATTAAACAAAGCATTATATTCTCAAACTGAAGTTAGTATTTTGATTGGATAAATGTAAGTCACTTTGAAAAATATATAAACTTAACCCATTGTGTTTGAGTTAAAAATAGTGGTAATGACACTCAAATCTATCATAATATCGGCCATTTCAACAGTTAATATAAAATTGACAGTTTATTTTTTATTTAGAAATGTTTCTCAAAAATATTTTTAGAAAAAAATTATATTTAAAAAAGCTGTTTTTTTTTGAGAGAAAGGATATTTCTTCCAAACCAAAAATTAACTCAAAAACACTTTATTTCAGAAGCTGAAAATTTTAATTTATTAAATTTTAAAAATTGATGGATTAAACTGATTCAAATTTAACTCTAAACCCAAAGCCAAAACCAAAAGTAAGCCCAACAACAAAGAAAAATCATTCAAATCAGCCCAAACCATTTCAAACCCTTCAAAAATCGCCGCCCTCCCGTTTTACAGTCGGTTCGCTTCCATCTAATCTCTATATATATACTCCCAACACTGTCGAAATTCAGTAGAAATAAAAACAAGAAAATAGACAAAAATCTCAAATTAAAATCTTGCCGCCGGGAACTGAAATCTCAAGAAACGTCGCCATTTGTAAGTGTTTCTTTCTCTTTACAATTCTTCATTTTCAGTTCTAGTTAGGGTTTTGTTTCCTGAATTTTCATTTTCATTTGATTTTTTCTAGGGTTCTGGGGATTTGATTTGAGTTTGTGTTAATGGCTCATCTTGGAGGCGGTGCTGAGGCACACGCTCGTTTCAAGCAGTATGAGTATAGGGCGAATTCGAGTTTAGTTCTTACCACTGATTCTCGGCCTCGTGATACTCATGAGCCGACCGGAGAGCCGGAATCTCTCTGGGGAAAGATTGACCCTAGGTCATTTGGTGACCGTGTTTATAAAGGTAGGCCACCGGAGTTAGATGAGAAGCTTAAGAAGTCTAAGAAGAAGAAAGAACGTGATCCGCTTGCCGAGCCGGTTCCGGTCAGGCAAAGTAAGAGGCGTAGGTTGCGTGAGGAGAGTGTTTTGACTGTTACAGAGGAAGGGGTTTATCAGCCAAAAACGAAGGAGACTAGGGCCGCTTATGAGGCTATGTTGAGTTTGATTCAGCAGCAGTTGGGTGGACAGCCACTTAATATAGTTAGTGGTGCAGCGGATGAGATATTGGCTGTGCTTAAGAACGAGGGGATTAAGAATCCGGATAAGAAGAAGGAGATAGAGAAGTTGTTGAATCCGATTCCGAGTCAGGTTTTTGACCAGCTTGTTTCGATTGGGAAGTTGATTACGGATTATCAAGATGGTGGTGATGTAGCTGGGGGTGCGGCAGCAAATGGGGATGAAGGTCTTGATGATGATGTGGGTGTGGCAGTCGAGTTTGAAGAAAATGAAGATGAGGAAGAGGAGAGTGATCTTGACATGGTACAGGAGGATGAGGAGGATGATGATGACGGTGTGGAAAATGGTTCCGGGGCTATGCAGATGGGTGGTGGAATCGATGATGAAGATATGCATGAGGCTAATGAGGGGATGAATTTGAATGTCCAGGACATTGATGCTTATTGGCTTCAAAGGAAAATCTCCCAGGCTTATGATCAACAAATTGACCCACAACAGTGTCAAAAGCTTGCCGAAGAGGTGCTTAAGATTCTGGCAGAGGGTGATGACAGGGAGGTTGAGACAAAGCTATTGGTGCATCTCCAGTTTGATAAGTTCAGCCTCATCAAATACCTTCTGCGGAATCGGCTGAAGGTTGTCTGGTGCACCCGCTTGGCTAGGGCTGAAGACCAAGAAGAGAGGAAGAAGATTGAGGAGGAAATGATGAGCTTGGGTCCGGATTTGGCTGCAATTCTTGAGCAGTTGCATGCCACAAGGGCAACTGCAAAAGAAAGGCAGAAGAACTTGGAAAAGAGTATCAGAGAAGAGGCTCGCCGACTGAAGGATGAGAGTGGTGGAGATGGGGATAGGGAGAGGAGGGGCTATGCTGACAGAGATGCGGAGGGTGGTTGGCTGAAGGGTCAGCGCCAGTTGCTTGATCTGGACAGTCTTGCTTTCGAACAGGGTGGTCTTTTGATGGCGAATAAAAAATGTGATCTTCCTGTGGGTTCCTATAGGCATCATAGCAAGGGGTATGAGGAGGTTCATGTGCCAGCACTGAAGGCGAAACCATTGGAATCGAATGAGAGGCTTGTAAAGATATCTGAGATGCCAGACTGGGCACAACCAGCGTTCAAAGGTATGCAACAGTTGAACAGGGTTCAGAGCAAAGTGTATGAGACTGCCCTTTTCTCAGCAGATAACATCCTACTGTGTGCTCCCACTGGAGCAGGGAAAACTAACGTTGCTGTGCTCACCATATTGCAGCAACTTGCCTTGAATATGGACGCTGATGGTTCAATTAACCATGGGAATTACAAGATTGTTTATGTGGCACCCATGAAAGCTCTAGTTGCTGAAGTTGTTGGTAATCTTTCTCATCGTTTAGAGGCATACGGTGTGACTGTGAGGGAGCTTAGTGGAGACCAAACACTGACTCGCCAACAAATTGATGAGACTCAGATTATCGTGACAACTCCTGAGAAATGGGATATTATTACCAGAAAGTCTGGAGATCGCACATACACACAGCTGGTGAAACTTCTTATTATTGATGAAATCCATCTTCTTCACGATAATAGAGGGCCTGTGCTTGAAAGCATTGTTGCCAGGACTGTTCGGCAAATTGAAACCACAAAAGAGCATATCAGATTGGTGGGGCTGTCAGCTACACTTCCAAACTTCGAAGATGTAGCATTATTTTTGCGGGTTAATTTTGAAAAAGGACTGTTCCATTTTGACAATAGCTACAGACCTGTCCCCCTCTCTCAACAATATATTGGGATCACAGTAAAGAAGCCACTGCAGAGGTTCCAGTTGATGAATGATATTTGTTATGAGAAGGTAATGGCAGTGGCAGGGAAGCATCAAGTTCTTATATTTGTTCATTCAAGGAAGGAAACTGCTAAAACAGCTCGTGCTGTACGAGACACAGCACTTGCAAATGATACCCTTAGTAGATTCTTGAAAGAGGATGCTGCTAGTCGTGAGATTCTCCAGAGTCACACAGATATGGTTAAAAGCAATGATTTGAAGGATCTGCTACCTTATGGTTTTGCCATCCATCATGCTGGCTTGGCAAGGACTGATCGTCAAATTGTTGAAGAACTCTTTGGAGATGGACATGTACAAGTGTTGGTATCAACTGCAACGCTTGCTTGGGGTGTGAACTTGCCTGCTCATACAGTCATTATTAAAGGGACCCAGATTTATAGCCCAGAAAAAGGAGCATGGACTGAGTTAAGCCCTCTAGATGTGATGCAGATGCTGGGTCGTGCTGGGAGGCCTCAATATGATTCATATGGGGAAGGGATCATCATCACTGGCCACAGTGAACTTCAGTACTACCTTTCATTGATGAATCAGCAACTTCCTATTGAGAGCCAGTTTATTTCTAAACTGGCTGATCAGTTGAATGCAGAGATCGTTCTTGGAACTGTTCAGAATGCAAGAGAAGCCTGCAATTGGATTGGATACACATACTTGTATATTCGCATGTTGCGGAATCCCACACTTTATGGCTTACCGGCTGATGTTCTTTCAAGAGATTTAACTTTGGAGGAGAGGAGGGCTGATTTGGTAAGCATACCTTTCTTTTGAATATATCACTAATTTTAGAACAAGTTCTCTGCTCTATTTTCTATCTAATTATGTTGCTATGACTCTTTATAAGGATGTAGTGCCTCTCTCCAAAACTTGTCCAGCGTTTTTTTGGTGGGGGGGGGATGACCCTCCAAGGACTCTCTAAGCATATGGAGAATTTAGAATATCACCCATATTGGATGTGTTCCTATGTCTGACACTAACCCCCAAGTTTGAGTAATATAGCTTTATAGTACTATTTTTCTTCCCTTGCATGTACATTAGGTTTTGCTGGAAATGTCTGTTACCTTTTCTGTTCATCGTTTTCCTTGGTCTGAGCGTATAGAACATTGTTTTTTGGATTGTTTTTCTATAGAAATTTTGCTATGCGTCTAGTTTTATAGCCCCCTGTTTGTTGATAGTTTTCGTTGCTGCTGCATTTAGTTCTAATATACATCGATTCTTGTTACTCAGAACATGCAAATTCTTCAAACCAGAAAAAAAATGGTGGCTAATAAATGTGTTTATTGAGATAAAAAAATAAGCAGAACATTGTGCTTCATATATCATGCTGTCGTTTGAATGTTGCTGTTTGTTGCTTCAGATTTACTATAAAGCCTGTGTTTGTATTTGCTTTTGATTTTCTTTTCATTTCCTTCTTTTGGCAGATTCATTCAGCTGCAACTATCTTGGACAAGAATAATTTGGTGAAGTATGACAGAAAAAGTGGGTACTTCCAAGTGACTGATTTGGGTCGCATTGCTAGCTACTACTATATTACTCATGGCACAATCTCTACGTATAATGAGCACTTGAAGCCAACCATGGGGGATATAGAACTTTGCCGACTGTTTTCACTCAGTGAAGAATTCAGGTATGTGACAGTTAGACAAGATGAGAAGATGGAGCTGGCAAAGCTTTTGGACCGTGTTCCCATTCCAATCAAGGAAAGCCTGGAAGAGCCTAGTGCTAAAATCAATGTTTTGCTGCAAGCATATATCTCACAGTTAAAGCTTGAAGGCCTTTCATTGACATCTGACATGGTGTACATAACTCAGAGTGCAGGACGCCTTCTCCGAGCGCTATTTGAGATTGTCTTGAAAAGAGGTTGGGCTCAGTTGGCTGAGAAGGCTTTGAACTTGTGTAAAATGGTTACCAAGAGGATGTGGAATGTTCAAACACCCTTGCGGCAATTCAATGGTATCCCTAATGAAATTCTTATGAAGTTGGAGAAGAAAGATTTGGCCTGGGATAGGTACTATGATCTGTCATCTCAGGAGATCGGAGAACTGATCCGTTACCCCAAAATGGGAAGGACACTTCACAGGTTCATTCACCAGTTCCCAAAGCTAAACCTTGCAGCCCATGTTCAACCAATTACACGAACTATCTTGAGGGTTGAACTTACAATAACACCAGATTTTCAATGGGAGGATAAGGTTCATGGGTATGTGGAGCCATTTTGGGTGATTATTGAGGATAATGATGGCGAGTATATTCTTCACCATGAGTACTTTTTGCTGAAGAAACAGTATATTGATGAGGACCACACTTTGAACTTTACAGTGCCAATTTATGAACCATTGCCACCTCAATATTTCATTCGTGTTGTCTCAGATAAATGGCTTGGGTCTCAGACTGTGTTGCCCATCTCTTTCAGGCATCTCATTCTACCAGAGAAGTACCCTCCACCAACTGAGCTGTTGGATTTACAGCCTTTGCCTGTAACTGCATTGAGGAATCCATCTTATGAAGCTTTGTATCAAGATTTTAAGCATTTCAATCCTGTTCAAACCCAGGTCTTTACTGTTCTGTATAATACAGATGACAATGTTCTAGTGGCTGCACCAACAGGGAGTGGGAAGACCATTTGTGCTGAGTTTGCTATATTAAGGAATCATCAAAAAGGACCTGATAGTACCATGCGAGTAGTGTATATTGCACCTCTTGAGGCTATTGCCAAGGAGCGATACCGTGATTGGGAGAGGAAGTTTGGCAAGGGTCTTGGAATGCGGGTGGTTGAGTTAACTGGGGAATTGGCAATGGACCTTAAGTTGCTTGAGAAAGGTCAAGTAATCATAAGTACTCCAGAGAAATGGGATGCCCTTTCTCGTCGCTGGAAACAGAGGAAGTTTGTTCAGCAGGTTAGCCTTTTCATTGTTGATGAGCTTCATTTGATTGGTGGTCAAGGTGGTCCTGTGTTAGAGGTTATTGTCTCTAGGATGAGATATATTGCTAGTCAGGTAGAAAAGAAGATACGGATTGTGGCTCTCTCAACTTCTCTTGCAAATGCTAAGGACCTTGGAGAATGGATTGGAGCTAGTTCTCACGGCCTCTTTAATTTCCCTCCTGGAGTTCGTCCTGTACCTCTAGAAATACACATTCAAGGGGTGGATATAGCCAATTTTGAAGCAAGGATGCAAGCAATGACTAAACCAACTTTCACTGCCATTGTCCAACATGCCAAAGGTGGGAAGCCAGCTATTGTGTATGTTCCTACAAGGAAGCATGTTAGACTCACTGCTGTGGACCTAATGAGTTACTCCAAAGTGGATAATGAAGATGAGCCAGCTTTTCGTTTGCGATCTGCTGAAGAACTTAAGCCTTTTGTTGACAAAATTAGTGAAGAAACGTTGAGAACCACTCTAGAGTATGGAGTTGGCTACTTGCATGAGGGTTTAAGCAGTTTGGATCAAGAAGTTGTTTCACAGCTGTTTGAAGCTGGATGGATTCAAGTTTGTGTTATGAGCAGTGCATTATGTTGGGGAGTTCCATTATCAGCACACTTGGTGGTTGTAATGGGCACTCAATATTATGATGGGAGGGAAAATGCTCACACAGATTACCCGGTTACAGATTTGTTACAGATGATGGGCCATGCGAGTCGTCCTCTACTTGATAATTCTGGCAAATGTGTCATCCTCTGTCACGCCCCTCGTAAAGAGTATTACAAGAAGTTCTTGTATGAAGCATTCCCCGTTGAGAGCCATTTGCACCATTTTCTACATGATAACTTCAATGCTGAAATTGTTGCTACAGTTATTGAGAACAAGCAAGATGCTGTGGATTATCTTACTTGGACTTTCATGTATAGGAGGCTCACCCAAAATCCAAATTACTACAATCTCCAGGGTGTAAGTCACAGGCATCTCTCTGATCACCTTTCTGAGCTCGTTGAGAACACATTAAATGATCTGGAAGCAAGTAAATGTATCACTATAGAGGATGACATGGATCTTTCTCCTTTGAATCTTGGCATGATAGCCTCTTATTATTACATCAGTTACACTACCATTGAGCGTTTCAGTTCTTCCTTGACTTCCAAGACGAAGATGAAGGGTCTTCTGGAGATTCTGGCCTCAGCTTCTGAGTATGCTAATCTTCCCATACGACCTGGGGAAGAAGAGGTTCTTAGAAGATTAATTAATCACCAGAGGTTTTCCTTTGACAATCCAAGGTGCACAGATCCACATGTCAAAGCAAATGCCCTGCTTCAGGCCCACTTCTCTCGGCAGCATGTGGGTGGGAACCTATCACTAGACCAGCGAGAGGTGCTCTTGTTTGCTACTAGGCTACTTCAAGCCATGGTTGATGTTATTTCGAGCAATGGTTGGTTGAGCCTTGCTCTTCTTGCAATGGAGGTGAGCCAAATGGTGACACAAGGAATGTGGGAGCGAGACTCGATGCTTCTACAGCTCCCATACTTCACTAAGGAATTAGCCAAGAGATGCCAAGAGAACCCTGGGAAGAACATTGAGACCATTTTTGATCTGGTGGAGATGGAAGATGATGAGAGGCGTGAGCTGTTACAGATGTCTGATTTGCAGCTTCTGGACATTGCGAAGTTCTGCAATCGTTTCCCCAACATCGATTTATCATACGAGGTGATTGATAGTGACAATGTAAGGGCTGGGGAATATGTCACCTTGCAGGTAACCCTCGAGAGGGATCTAGAGGGGAAGACAGAGGTTGGACCAGTTGATGCTCCCAGGTACCCCAAAGCAAAAGATGAAGGGTGGTGGCTGGTTGTTGGTGACACCAATAGTAACCAGCTGCTTGCTATCAAAAGGGTGTCTCTTCAGAGGAAAGCGAAGGTGAAACTTGAATTTGCTGCTCCCACTGAAGCTACGGAGAAGGCATACACTTTGTATTTCATGTGTGATTCTTACCTAGGTTGTGATCAGGAGTATAGCTTCACTGTCGATGTGAAAGAAGCCGCTGGCCCTGGTGAAGACAGTGGCTCAGAGTAGGCTCATGTTCTGCTAATTTTTTTTTAAATTCCTGAACCACTGTTTTACTGGTTTGTCTGCTTCTACTCTACTAGTTAGAACGTGAATTTATCATTTTGCAATAGTTCTAATCTCTTATGTATGTTTATGTGCTTGAGCTCCATTGTAGTAGCCCTTTCTTATGCTTAATGGGATTTTTTTCTATGATATGGTTATGCTGAGGAATTATATATTTTAGCAGAGATGCATATTATGACATTTTCTAGAACAAAAAAGCTTCAAATAGTTGATAAAGCATTGAGTTCAAAACTTGTTGAATCTGATACGGCGTGTGTTATGTGGCCATGGAATGATGTAATTTTTGGGTGTCAACGAGTGTTTAATTTATTTAAGTTCACTTATTAATTCTTTTATGTACCGACTATTATATGCATAATTAGTTTGTAGCATAAGCTTTTGCAGTTTTTTTGTGATATTAATCAGTTAAACATAAAAATCATAAAGGTTAATTGAAGTGCAAGCTTCAAATTAACTCTGGTCTTCTTCTTTAAAATATTGGTCCATTTTTTTAGCTATATTAAGAAGTCTTGCCCAAAATACTCCTTTTCTTCAAGAAAAAGTAATCTCGTCTCGAATCACCTAGAGAGTGTCTTATCCCAAGATTTGTCATCCATGCTCATAAGAGATAATAGAAATGAGTCCATTCAGAATAGCTTTAAACTCTCGTTAATGCTACTGCTAAACCACGCCATATTTGGACATCTTCCCCCAGCTCGCAGGTATCTCTTCCTTTGAAATCCACGAGTCAGATGACTTTTTGTTTCTCACATAAAAGAAGTCCCTTTCTTGCAGTAATTTTTCCTTGTTAGTAATAATTCTTCACTCTTGCTTCACCAATAGGGCTTCATTCATCAGGATTGTTTTCCCGAGAGCAGAACTTGTCCCAGCTGTACATGTCTAATATATTCTCTCCACCTTCATGGTCCCACCAAAAGGCTCTAACAATCTGATCAATCTTGTTACAAATATATGACTGGGCTTTAAAGGAAGAGAACATATAGAGAGGAAGTTTGCTCACTTAGCTTTCCAATGGGCTAACTTACTATGTATCTAATCCAAAACAGTTGAGAAAACTACCCGAGTGCTTACATGGTTTTTCCACCCTCTTAACCCTAAGAATTCTGCTAAACCACCTTTTCTCTTTGATTCTTGTTGATCTGCTAACCAATAGCTTTACTTTTCAAAGTTGATTCTTTGACAATACCCGGTTAATAAGATCTTGATGGCTCTGCTAGAATGGACATCAACTTTGAAAAACAGGTAGCAGTCATCTGCGAAAAGCAAGTGATTCACCGAAATAATCATTCTGGTCGGAAATTGGTCATCCATGCAATAACTCTCTCAACTTAACAAGTCAAAATGACGGATAGTTCAAAGTGCAAGCCAAAATGGTGAACAGTCTGATAGCAAGCTGTCCCGTGCGATAAGTAGAATTGCGAGCTGCAAGCTGCGGATTGCATAAAATGTTTTGGTGCACGCTGACTTTGGCGGGTTGGGTGCTAATTTGTTTTTTTTATTGTATTTGGTTGAAAATGAATTGAGTCGTGTTTAGGTGTTGATTGGATTGTTAATCAGCTTATACTTGTGTACAAATCATGTTGTCCAAGTTTCAAAGTATGTTTAGTGGTAGTAATTGTGTTTGAAGAGATGATTGTTTATAAAAATCATGTATTCTAATGATAATGATAATGAAAATCTTTGTTAGTACGTTTGTGAACAAGCTCTAGTATGGCTCTACCGATTAATTATCTCAATGATAATTAATGATAATGTATCTCAATTGTTTACCATTAATTATCAGCTGGTAGGAAACAATTGAGATATATTGCTTGATTTTATTTATCTACCGATTCTCAAATCCTTACAGCTCTAGTACGACTCTGATGAACTTCTAGCTGACGCGATAGTAGACTTTGCTCGTGTAAATATTTAAAGCTGCAACAGGGATTCTCTACCTTTCTTTTTAGGTTTAATAGTACTTAAGATTCTCTTGCAAACAGAAATATTATAAAACATAAACTCCCTAAGATGAAAACACTTTGGAAAGGAAAATAAGATCTTTCAAGATTGACAAGAATTTTTGATATGATCTTATGACATTACATTTATTAATCGGTTGAAAGTTATATGTCTTCTCGGATTAGAGTGATTGTCGTCTTATTAGAATTCGACTTGAATTGAGACAAGAAAGGGTGGCTTCTGTTGTAAGTGAACCTACAAAGTCGCATAATTTGTGGAAAAAAAAAGGTAGTACATCAATTCCTGGAGCTTTGAGTGCTTCTTTGACCTCTGATACACTAAAATGCTCAGTGGATAGAGTGAGAATATGTAAATGTTGTATTTTGGTTTTAATTGACACCCTCATTAATTAGACATAAAGATACTTTAAAAATGATCAATGAACACTTGTTTGATCAATCCCCTACATCTTGTTCTACATTCTGCGCCTTTTTTCAGGTAGACCCTTAATACACCAGACTTCTAGAACCAATGAACACAATGGTTGCCCTTCTCTAACTTTTCTTTCCTCTCCCCCCAATCCAAATTGCTCTGCACCCATGTCAGTGGCCTTTCTTTTGTTATTTGGGTTGAATTTTCTTTTACAGCAGTTTCTATTTGAAAATTGCCAATTCAAAAATAAATTTAAATATATTAAGTGATAAAAAGGTTCTACTTTTTTTCATCATATTTTATAAAAAAATGCCAAAAAATTGTTATAGAATCTAGTATTAAATGCATTGAAAAGTATAATTATCAAAATAAATTGATATGGAAAGTTATTAATTCTTTTTTGTTATCAGGCACCCTAAAATCTACTTGGTTTTTTTTTTATAGTATATTGATTTTTTTGTCCCGTCATTTATTTTTTGCCCCAAACAATATTTTAGCTTTTTGTTTTTGTTTTGAATTTTATTTAACCTTTAAATTTGTATAATTTATCAAATCAAACTTAAAATAAATGAAAAACACTTGTTGACTTTATTGATATACATATGAATCTTCATGTATATATATATTAGCAATTAATTAAATTTTTAGAATTTAAAAATATTTTTAGAAATACCTTTTAAAAAATAAAAAATTAATCAACAGTGTCTGTATATGTTATGTCAATAAAAGTTAATTTTTTATTTATTTATGAATAATTTGATAAATAATGAAAATATAAAAATTAAAGGGTTAAGTAAATTATTATATTTTTGTTTTGAAGGGAAAAGTAGATTTTAGGTGGGTAAATTTTTGAGACAGCTTTTAATGGTGTAATAAAAAAGAATGAGAGCCTACAAAATATTGGACCGCGAAATCTATAAAAATAAAATTGTAATTTATTATACATCTGATTTTCTTTAGTTAAGCTTCATTGTTTTTGTGACAAGCTCAACTCAAATCTAAAATTAACAGTAAAATTTCTCGTCTTTTTTTATTTTTGCCTATCAAACATCATAAAATGTTAAAAACAACAAAGTTTTTACAACATAAAAGGAGCTTGATCAGCTCTGTTAATCATGTTTTTCAATCTAAAACAAAAGTAGCTTAACAAAGACATATTCATACCATACACTTCACTAATAGCAGCAATAACCCCATGAAAAGTAATGGAAACTGGCACATCCATAAAACAAGATCAAACAAAAAGGGTTTTGAGGGAAGATCGAATTTCTTCATCAATCATCATAAACTTTGCACTCTTCAGTCTCAGGATCTTTCTTTTCAACTTCAAGTCTAAGCCTTAGATCAGCTTTGGCTTGACTTACCTCTTCAACTTCATCCCAAGCTACTTTGCATTCATCAGATGTCTCATCTCCTTCACAAACTTGCTTGGCTTCTGTCACTTTCATCTTAATCATATCACTTAACTGTTTCTCCCTCATTTGAGTCCCTTTATACTTAGCTCCTCCTCCCATGGCATTTATAGTCATCCTTCTTGAAACCCTTTTTTCATTACAATGAAATGAAGCAGACAACACCCTTGAACTTGGAGCAAAAGGTGACGTTGGGATCTTTTCCGAGGCTGCTGTCAGTGAGTGAAGCCTTAGAGTTGCCATGGCTGATACGATATAGCTGATATAACAAATTATATGAGTTTGGGCTATGATTCTTATGAAGATCGATGGTTTTGATGAAGGAATGAAGTCTTTTTCGATGAGAAAAAGAGTGGGGTTTTGAAGTTATGATGAAGGGGAAAGAAACAAGTTTGGATTTGGAGGGATTGAGATAAGGTGAAGACAGGTGAGAAATGGGATTTTCGTGGATTGTCTTTTGCATTTACCAACTGATGCTTCCATATCCACACATTCGTTTAGCTCCGCCCCCACACGCTTCAAACAGAAACTAACGTGCTTCTTGTTGTCATAGAGTTAAATTTGGATGGGAAGAGTTGTAAAATATTTAAGTTAATATATTATTTGTTGTTCGAGTTTGATTATACTAGTTTTGGTTTTACTTTAGTATTTATATTTGATAAAAGTTGTACATTTTAGTACCTAAAGGTAAATGTGTTAATTTTTTAGTATTAAATTTAAATTTTAAGATTAATTTGATGAAAGTTAATTGTTAATATTATTAGTTTCGAAATTTTTATGATTTTGTTAATAGAATAAATTTAGTGTTAATTGTAAATTTGTTTAATTTATCAAATACAGTTCGATGGAATCAACTCTAAAATCCAAGTTAAACACTAAAAAAATAACACTTTTATCTTCAAGATGTCAAAATGTTTAACTTTTGTAAAATATATATACAACATTAGACCGAAAAATAATACATATACCATATTAAAGAAAAAAAAGTTAAACTCAACTAACAAATTACTTATTAAACCAAAATATTTGTATGGTTAGTTATTTCTATTTTTTTGTTTATTTTTGGATTTGGATTTTAGTCACCCGGTTGACTTTTTATAACTAATTTTTTCTTAGCAGGAGCATTGCATGTGAATAATCACCTTTAATTGTGGTTGCTATTTAATAAAATATAATAATTTTATATAATTAATGTAAGTAATATTTTTAAAATTAATTAAATTATATAAAATAGGTTCAGTATGCTCTAATTTCGTGTATTTAAAAAAATCATTTTTTAATTAGATCAAGTGAATTTTTTACTAACAAATTTAATATAAAAATTTTAATGGTGTTAATAAATAAGTTTAAATTTTAAAATTTAAAAAGTTAAAAAATATAGAAATTTTTAAAAAAATAAAAAAAATTAAATTCTAAAATTATAAAGATTTATAACATATTTTAATCTATAAAAATCTTAAAATGAAAATAATTTTAAATCATAGTTAAAATAGTTGTACAATAATGAAAAATATATCTGTTTAATGTTTAAAATTTCAACATATTGCATGTCGATTCTTTTCACTCCTTAATCTTTATTGTCTAATATTTCTATTATTATTAAACTTACCATTTTAATTTATTAAATTATACTTATTTTATTTTTATGTTAAACTTAAATATATTTAATAAATTTATTTTATGTAAATTATCACTAAGGATTTAAATAAATAAAAAATTTATAAGGATTTAAATAAATAAAAAAATTATTCTTTTTCCTACAAAAAATACGGATTAGTTATATCCTATGTGGCAAAGTAACATGCCACATAAAAAAAAAATCATCTGAATGACGATTTTGTAATATTTCAATAATTTTAGTGATAATTTTGTAACTTTTCATAAGTTCGATGATTGAAATATAAATTTAATTAAAGGTAAGGGACAATTGATGTTGTTTACCTATTTACTTATTTAAAATGTTAATTAGTTAATAATATAGTAACAAACATGGGCAAAGCCAGAACAATTTTTTAGGGGTTAAATAAAATTTTAATATTTTTTTATAGTTTATATATTTATAATTTTTAAAAGATTAAATCGAATTTTTGTAATTTTAGGGGGGGCCAAAGTGTAATTTTACTTTTACTAATTTAAAATTTTAAAAAAAATTAGATGACCTAAATGGCAAATTTTCATTTTGGGGGGGAGTCGGGGCCAACCCTTCTAGAATCGCCATCGGTAACAAAAGCATTTTCGAAATATAAAATTTAAGGTGGATGTATTTGGGAGGTCCTTGTATTATTAGGATTTGATTAAATTAATCCCTCTATTTCTAAATGTATCAAATTAAAAAGAATCAAATAAGGTCAAATTAGAATAGAATTAACCTTTACTATTTAAAAAAAAATCATTTATAGTTTAATAGAGTTGATAATTTTAAAGGTTTTTTTTATCATTTTGTAAATAAAATCTTTTGTTTGGAATTGAACTGCAACCGAAAATAATAATTTTCTAGATAATTTTTATACAGTAAATGTTAATTCTGTTACAACTTGGATTTATTTAATTATTTTTAATAATATAGAGATTAAATTGATCTATTCAATAATAGAGGAACTTATTTGATCTAGTCCCTATAATACAGGGACCTGCCAAGTACTTTAACCTAAAATTTAACTATAAAAAATAAAATATTTTAAAGAAAGGTAAATTTTATATGATAAAACAAAACAAATGTTAGTTGAGTTTATTATTTTATTTCTTCTAAGTTTGGCAATTTCCACCATGTGATCAAAATTTAATAAGTAACTTAATGTGCGTAAAACATTAATTACCCATGGATTTGGATTTTAGTCACCCGGTTGACAAAAAAGCTCAAATAGTAATTTGCGTAAAACATGATATTCAACATTCATCGAATCCAAACAATCATGTCAGTTTATTATTTTATTTCTTCTAAGTTTGGCAATTTCTGACTTGCTTTTAATGTTATTGCAACAAAATTAAGATATTTTATTTATTAAAGGAAACTAGAATGTTTCAAAGTCTAAATTTTCCTAGGAATATCTGTCCTTATTTGAGAAGATTTATGAAAGGATTGACTTGCAATCAGGTCAATTTCCATTCATATTTAAGCTACATTTTTCCTGGAAAGTCATAATATTCAAACTAAGAGAGTACAATCAAAAGTTCATTTGTAAGAACATTATTTAGTGCAAATCATTGAAATCAAATTGTTTGCTTAGTTGACACTAGGAAAACACTTGCAATCCCGGTACGGTCTCGACCTAATTTGTTATTATAAATCCAAAGTTCTTAACATATCCAAATTGAGTGCTTAGGCAGCTTATTCAAGACAAAGACTTTATTATTAGATACAAAGCTAAAAATTTATATTTGTTGAGTGTATTAATAAGGTATATTATATTTTTAAAAAGAGAATGTATGTTTAAATATTAAAGACAACAATATTGATAAGGAGCAACCATGAACCTTGAACACAAATCACAAAATAAATATTAAAGATAAAAAAAAAGAAAAAAAAGAAAAAAAGAAGTTGAGATGTAAGAGAGAAATGAAAGGAAAAAATTGTAGATAGAAAGCAAATAAACATACCTTATCTAGAAATATGCCCCAAATTGTTGCACTTATTAATTCCAGCCTGGAGCATTTGTTGCAATTATTCATGCAATTGTTGAAGCATGAAGAGGAACGATGAAGTTACAACGCAAGAAGCCGGTGCGAGCTTGAACGATCTGATATTCTAGAGCAGAAGGGTTTTGGTGTTGTGTGACTGTGAAGACGCTGAGCAAGAGGAAAGGAAACGATGAGTCATTTTGGGAGGGTGAAAGCCGACAGAGGCATCCGAGAATGGCAGGAAAAAGAAAAAGAAAAAGAAAATGAAAAGGACACTAGCAGTCACTAAGCTTTGATTAAAATAATATTTCAGCCACAAAACTTTCAAAAGTGACAAATCAATCACTCATGTTTACGGAAAGTGATAAATCAATCACTCAAACCCATTTTCTGCTAAGACCAAACAGGACAGCTGACGTGGTAGGATAGGGTGCCACGTTGGACATGACCGGATGTCTATTTAATGGGTAATTAATTTCCACCATGTGATTTGAAGAAAAATTTAACTTAATGTGCTAAAAAAACCAATTAAAACATGAGAGAGATTGAAGAGGCAAAAACAATTTTTTTAAAGAAAAAGAAATTGTTCAGGAGAAAAGGGAAAACTACTGAAATTTTTAGGGAATCGTTGAAGAAGGGATTGAAAATATTCAAAATTGGGGAATTATTGTGCAAAATTTCAACATTGTCGAAATTGTTAATCGAAGAGAACTAGCCGAAGGTGTTCTATCGATTGTAATGGGTAGCACAACAAAACTACAAATAGCAACGCTGTCGACCATTTTTTTCTCTCCCTCCTTGCATCCTCCATTGTCCCTTTTTTTTTCAAAATACTTGACAGTGGATCAAACCATACGAAAAAACATGCATTTTGAAACCCACTCCGATACTTCTTGCATCCAAAAAACCTCCTACTTGGGTTGTCATTGGATCAAGAAATCCTTAATTTGGCTAGGTTTCCATTGTAGCACACTGGAACCACAATGGGTATCTCCATTTCTTCTTCTTCTAGCTAGAGTTCTTCTATTTAGTTGGTAATCGTTATGAACTAATAAAAGGATATGATATGGACATCTGGTCATGTCCAACGTGGAACCCTAACGGGCCATGTCAGCTGTCTATTATGTCTGTAACGAAAAATGGGCTCGAATGATTGATTCGTCACTTTTCGTAAACGTTAGTGACTGATTTGTCACTTTTGAAAGTTTAGTGACTGAAATGTTATTTTAATCAAATTTTAGTGACCGCTGGTGTACTTTTCTCTAAAAAATATTTTAGACTAATTATAAAAAGGTCCCTCAATTTAGTCAAAATTCAAAAAAATGTTACGTCAAAAATCCGTAAGTAGATTAACTGAATTGTTAACGATAGTGACCAATTCAAATAGTTATCTTAATTAAAGTGGTTAAATTGATAAAAAAGAATTTATAGTGACCAAAATAAGAACGACGCTATTTTGAGTAACTTGTGATGTAGTTTACCCAAAAGAAATAAATACTAAACTTTACGCAAATAAAACGCTATTTTCTTCGTTCAAGTAAACAATCATCTTTTCATAAGAGTTTGCCTTTTGAAATAAGAATTTTTTAAATTATCTTTTATGTAAGTTTAATATTTACTTTTATATTAATATATTTACTTATTTTTTAAAAATTTTGATTTAATTTATTTTTTTTATTTTATATTTTATCCATGTGCACTTGATAATTTGAAAAAAAAAACTCTACTTATTGAATTTTTATTAGCTGGTTTAGCAATTCACTAATTGTACTGTTAATACCAAGTACCTTAATAAACACATATTGATAGTTTAAGTATCACATTAAGCACTTTGTGAAAATAAAAATACCATAATAAAATATATATTAATAGTTCAGATACCATATTTAACATTTTATAAAAGTACAAATACTATAATAAAACACATTTTAATAGTTTAGGCACTACGTTAAACATTTTCAAAGTACATTAAACATTTTCAATATATATACATTAGATATTCTATGAAAGTATAGGAACCAACCAATTCTTTCAATAAAAAATATTTTATTTCTAAGAAATAAAGTGCTAGCAATATAATGTTCTTGGTGTGAGTTCATATGCTAAATCCTTTGTCTTATAATGACTAGATCAGATGAATCCTTCAACTATCAAATCAATTAATTTAGTACTTGTAATATTAAAAAGAATTAAATAATACCAAATTGTAACATAGTTAACGTTTACAATTTAAAAATGACATAAAAATTATTTTTTATTTACAATTCAACTCTAAATAGAAAGGTTCATTTGTAAACCCATAAAAGCAAGGGTAAAACTAATTTTTTTTGGAAGGTACAAAGCTAAATTATAAATTTTATAAGACTTAAAATATAATTTTATCATTGTATTAGGTTTATTATTCAATTATCGTTTCAAAAATTAACAAAACTTTATTATTGTTATTATTATCATAAAAGGCATAGAAAAATTTATAGAATAAAGTATGAAAAAAATATTACACGTGAAATTGAAACATAGTCCAAATGAAATTATAGCAATTATAAACTTTGAACATCAACCTTAAAACGGATAAAAAATATATAAAAAAAAATTAAATTATATGAAGATGAACTTGAAGGGGAGTTATAGTAATTTTGAAATAAAAAAAAATTAACAAAAACTTTAATATTATAAATTATTTTAGTAGGCGAATGCAATTTTTTTGAGGTAAAACTCATTAGCTTCATTAATCAAGGAAACTGACCAAAACAGAGGGGAAGCTCTATATCCAAACTATCATGCTTTCCCAATACAATCTTCTTCTCCTCGATTTCAGTAGAAACATCAGTACAATCCAATAACAAAACATTAAATATTATATACGAAACTGAAATGAAATACAAAGGATAACTTAACAAATATAATAAAATAGGATACAAAATAAAACAAACATCATACATGAAATTAAAACGAAGATAATTTAAGAAACTTGATAATATCCACAACACTTTCTTCTATACAAGCTGTGACATAAGGAAAATACTTGCAATCCTGCGACCCTCCCAACACACTTCATTCTCGACATCCAAATTCAGTGTTCAAGCATCTCATTCCCAACAAAGGCTTTATTATTAGAATGCTTCACCATTTTCAAAATAAAGCTGAGAAATAAGAGATAATTTGGAAGAAAAAGAGATAAAAAGAGTTTATATAAAGCAAATTTACATACCTTACCTAGATATATGTTTGATATTGTATCACCCTAGTTAGCCATTGCAGACTACATCACCCAACAGTTCTTCCAATTTTATGGTCCTGAAAGGGCTCAGTAAAGGATGGGATTGACGACCAAGGGGTTGAGAAACTTGCTGCATGGTTGGCCGAAGTTGGGGGTTGCCATTCAAGCATGCCAATGCTATCCTCATTGTAGAGACCAAGTCTTCGGCAGATTGGCCTACTGGTGGTGAAAGACGTTGGTCTATCGTATCTTTCAGTAAAACCTGTTGGTCATTTAACGTAGATGACGATGTCGATTCCAGTGATGAAAAGTACGAAATACGATCACTAGGATGCCTCCCCATAAGAACTTCCATTGTTAGCACCCCAAAACTGTAGACATCACACTTCTAATCTACTCTCATTGTCTAAGCCAACTCTGTATAAATTATAAAAGATTTTACTAACTAGCATATGCTATTTGAACTTCGTCTATTTAACAACATGCAAGAAATTAACAGTTTTAATCAAGATGGCATGTCGGAAACATCTTTCAGGAAAAAAGGATTTTAAGTAATACCTGGAGCTATATACCCGTAGGTTCCTGCAAGTGAAGTCCAATTGGAGGAGTCAGGCTTTAAAATCCTTGCAGTGCCAAAATCAGAGACACGAGCTTCATAGTCCAAATCCAAGAGAACATTGTTGCTAGAAATGTCTCGATGAACTATACGTTGTAAATGGCCATGATGCATATAAGACAAAGCATTAGCTAATCCTTTAACAACATTTAGCCTATTCTTCCAGTCCAGCTCCTTAGCCTCTTCATTATTGCTTAACACCATTCTCAAACTTCCCCTTTCCACGAGTTCATAAACCAAAAATGAATGCTTTGGATGAGAACAAAAATCATACATCTGCACAATGTTACGGTGCCTTATTTTTAATAAAGCGATAATCTCACTTTCAAAGGCTTTCAAGTTGTTGATGAGTATGTTGTCTTCAGATCGGTGAAGTTTCTTCACAGCAACCACCTGACCAGTTGGTAATGCAGCTTTATAAACACTTCCATATCCTCCTGTACCAAAGCAATAGTCGGAGCTAAAATCTTCAGTGGCTTCAATAATGTTGTCACGGAGTACTCTTCCATTAAATCCCAATACATTAAAAATATCTCATTCTTGTTCCTCCCTTGGTTCTAATTCTTTGGTTTGAGTCTTTTTGTAGAAAGTAAAGAAACTTCCAACCAATAAAAATAGCAAAAGTAGACCACCAAAGAGTGGAAGCATAAGCCATTAGTCCAGTGGCATTACCGCGTAGGCCTTTATTGTTTCGTAAGGCATCAAATGAAGCCTCATGAAAAGCCATAAGATTTGGAATAGGACCTTCAAATTGATTGAAAGATATGTTCACAAATATCAAACCACGCAAATCATTAAAAGCTTCTGGGATGGAACCGTTGAGCATATTGTGAGAAACGTTTAATACTTCCAAAGATTATAATTTTCCAAACTGTTGTGGGATACCTCCAATAAGTGAATTCTGACTTAAATCTAGACTTTCAAGAGCATTAATGTAGCTTATTGAAGATGAAATGCTCTCTTCGTGGTTGTTCTTGCTCAAATTCAAGTTGAAGAACTTGACGCAATTTCCAAGATCATCAGGAATAGGCCCACTAAAATTGTTTGATGCCAAGTCAAATTGTTCTAGCTTTGATCTAGTTTTGAAAGAAGTCAAATCTCTGATGGAATTTTGTCAGAAAATTGGTTACCACTTAAAAGAAGACGTCTCATCATTATCAACTTTCCCAGTTCCTTAGGAATCTCACCATTTAGATGATTCGAAGAGAGATCAAGTTCTTGTAATTGGGTGGCTTGTTAGAGTACCATATAAAGGTGGTTAGTCTGTTAAGTCTGTTAGTAGCCGTTAATATATTAGTTAATACTTGAAAGTGTTAGTCTCAGCTATATAAAGATATGCGCACTAGTCATATTGAATAAGATTGAATAACAAAAACAATTTTCTTGAAATATCCAACTTTGTATAGTTTAACATAGTATCAGATGTCTAATCTTTCCTGGTATTTGTTTTGATCGTTTTCTCTCTGTTCATGGCATTTTCAAGTCCTTCTGCTGTTCATTCGGCTGCACCAGATATGGCTTCTGCTGTCACTGATGGTTTCGAAACTCGGTTCTTTTCCACTAAGAAGATTAGTGTGCTTTTTGATGATGATAATTATCTTCTATGGCGATAACAAGTGCTGTTTGCGATCAAGACTTATAAACTTCAGCGCTTTTTGGACTCCCGCACTGTTCCTCCTTCTCAAATGCTTTCAGATGATGATGGGGTTCCTCAAGAAAATCTTGAGTTCACTTGCTTTGAGCAACAGGATAGTGCGCTTGCGTCGTGGCTCTTTATTCTGTAAGTCCCACTGTTCTTCCCCATCTCATTGGCCTGGACACGAGCGCTCAAATTTGGAATGCAATTGCTACTCTTTATGGTAGCAAAACTACCTCTCGTTTAATGTTCTTTCGTAGAGCTTTACATTCCCAGCGCAAGGGCGATCTTTCAATGAAAGAATTTTTAATGAAGGTCAAAGGTTTCTGTGACAATCTTGCTAGTTGTGGCGAGGTTATTAGTGAGCGTGAACATGTCATTGTGATTCTTAACGGGTTACCACCCGAATATGACTCGGTTATCACCATAATCACAGTGAGTCACACACCCTATACTGTTCAAGGGGTCATGACAATGTTTATTGATGCAGAGGCTCGACATTAGGCTGCTGTCTTTGAGACTCCTAGCTCGGCCAACGTGGTTTCCCATCAGCCTACATCTTCGTCTACCAACAGTGACTCACCTTTAGTCTATCGTCCCACTATAGCTACTCGAGGTCGTGGTCGGTCGTCTGGAGTCTGCATTTAGTGTTAGTTGTGTGGAAAAATGGGGCATTTGGTTAATCGTTGCTATCATTGGTTTGATACATCTTACAAAAGCACTGGTTATCGGCCCCTTCCTTCTTTACAGGCAAATGTCTGCATGTTTGGGCAAGGGGCTCCCATTTTTCCTTAGATGTCATCGCCTATGACCGTTCTACCATCTACTGCTCCTCACCTACAGACTAGATGGTTCATTCCACCGACTTCAGCACCTACGTGGTCTTCTCCTTTTGTTGCAAATTCCTCACAACTTGGTCCCACTCCGAACCCTTCCAGCTCTTCGCCGCAAGCTTATATTGCAACCCCTGAGACTGTTGGTGGCAATGCCTAGTACCCCGACTCAGGAGCAACGCGTCATCTCACTTATTCAACCACTGATATTGGTGAGAGTTCTCCTTACAATGGCCCAGGTAAAGTTTATATTGGTAATGGGACTGCTCTCTCTGTACACTCTATTGGTCAGTCTTCTTTGCTCATTAGAACCCGTCTTCTATATATGCGTCCTTTGTTACATGTACCTGGTATAAAGAAAAATTTGCTATCAGTGTCTCAATTTACAAAAGATAATTAGGTGATGTTCGAGTTTCTTCCTACACAGTGTCAAGTGCGTGACCTGCACACTAGAGAGGTCCTTTTGCGTAGATCGGTGCATCATAGTTTATACAAGCTCCACTTAAAGAACAATTGCCACACTAGCTCCTTCTCAGACTCGGCTCATTGTCTTATAGCAAGTGCTTCTGTGCCTTTAAGTGTCTGGCACTCTAGGCTAGGGCATCCTTGTAAAAATATTCTTACCAAGGCTTTACATCATTGTAACATACCTTTTGGTACAAATAAAGAGCCATTCGATTGTGTTGCTTGTCATCTAGGTAAAGAACGAAACCTGCCATTTTGCAATTCTACTTCTGAGTATGTCACACCACTACAATTGGTGGTAGCTGATGTTTGAGGCCCGACACCGATCTCTTCAAATGGATTTCGGTATTATATAGCCTTCACTGATGCATGCACAAGGTATGCATGGGTTTATTTCATATGACAAAAATCAAAAGTATCAACCATCTTTCCACAGTTTCATAGACTAGTTGAGAGACTACTTGGCTTCAAACTTAAAGCACTACAAACAGATGGAGGGGGTGAGTTTCAAGCGTTAAAGTTATATCTCTCTTAACAAGGGATTCTACAAAGACTTGCTTGTCCATATACCTCTACACAGAATAGTCTTGTTGAATGCAAGCATAGACAAATAGTTGAAGTTGGTCTGTCCATATTGGCTCATACTTCTATGCCCTTAAGCTATTGGAATGATGCCTTCACTAGTGCTATATACCTCATCAATCGATTACCTTCTTCCTCTTTAGGTAATATCTCACCCTATGAAAAACTATTTCATACTAAACTGTGTTATCTCTCCCTTTGGGTTTTTGGTTTTCTGTGTTTTCCAAACCTGAGATCATACAACAGTCACAAACTCCAATTTCGCTCCACCCCTTGTACATCCTTTACACAAAGGGTATAGGTGCTTGGCCTCTGATGGAAAAATTTATGTATCCCGCCACGTGACGTTTCATGAAGCCACATTTCCTTTTAAAAGTTTAGGTCCCCTAGCTTCTAAAAAGTCAAACATCTTTCCAAAGTCCAACTCTAAACTTCTTATCTTATCCTCAGCTACCAGGCCGTGTATATCTTCAATGTCTATTCCTAGAATAAATTCACCAGTGCACTCACAGCCATAGCGTCTCTGCCAAGCTTACCTGGCCCAATACTTGCTACCTCTAGCCCTCCTATGTCCAGCTCACCTAATCCTAACATGTCCAATTCGTCCCTTCACCTACCCTCTTTTCCTGTTAACTCTCATCCAATGGTCACCCGTGGTAAAGTTGGCGTTTTTAAACTAATCATCTTTATGAGCTCAGCATCATCGATCTCGTCTGAGACTCTTACTGATATTCATGAAGCCATGCAACATGATTCTTGGAAAGCTGCAGCCCAAAATGAGCTACAAGCTCTCCTTTCCAATAACACATGGTGTCTTTGTCCTCTTCCGAGCAATCGCAGAGCTATCAGATGCAAATTGCTTTTTAAGGTAAAAAAGAAAGCTGATGGGACTGTAGACCGGTATAAAGCTCGACTGGTTGTTAAGAGGTTTTCTCAACATACGGGTCTGGATTTCAGAGACACTTTCAGTTCGGTAGTTCGAGTAGTAACCATTAGGACAGTTCTTGCTATATCAGTCATGCAAGGGTGGCCCTTAAGGCAAATTGATGTCAATAATGCCTTTCTTAATGGCGAATTGACTGAGGATATCTACATGGAGTAGCCACCTGGTTTTGAAATGGTACATCACACTGGACAGAAACTTGTTTGTAAGTTGAATAAAGCCTTATATGGTCTCAGACAGCACCACGTGCATGGTTTCACACACTCAAGCAGTTTCTTGTTGACCAACTTGGTTTTCATGCTTCGAAAGTGGATCCCTCTTTATTTGTTTAAGCTTCGTCCAGTAGTTGCTTGTTGCTTATGGTGTGTGTGGATGACATAGTGATCACCGGTAGTTCGAATACTGACATAGGTAATGTTGTAATGCAACTTCATCTCAAGTTCGTTCTTAAGGACATGGGTAGCCTAAACTTCTTCTTGGGAATTGAAGTTTGACACAAATCGCAGGGGCTATTTCTAAATCAAAGGAAGTATATTATGAAGATGCTTACAAAGGCTGGAATGCTTGGAGTTACAGTCACACCTGCTTCCATGGTAAGCACGCCCAAACTTGTCGCCTCTGATGGCAGCCCTCCGTTTGTGAATGGTGAGTTGTATCGAAGTGTGGTTGGTATGCTCCAGTATTTGTATATCACTAGACCTAACTTTTCCTTTTGTGTCAACAAGCTGAGCCAGTTTATGAACTCTCCCAGTGAGACGCATTGGAAGGCGGTTAAAAGAATATTGCGTTATCTCATTGGGACTATGGAGCATGGTCTATATTTTTCCAAAGAACAGTTCAAGTTGGAGTGTTACTGTGGTGCTGACTGGGTATCATCTATGGAAGATCGACGGTCTACTATAGGCTATGTGGTATACCTCGGACCAAATCCTATTGCCTAGTATTCTAAGAAACATGCAGTAGTATCCCGATCTTCATTTGAATTTGAATATCGCAGCTTAGCCAATTGTGTATCGGAGTTGTTATGGGTTTGACAGCTATTAGAGAAACTTGGTATACAGGTCACACAGTCACCAATGGTCTGGTGTGATAATACATCTACTGTTTCAATGACAGCAAACCCTACTCATCATGCACGAGTGAAACACGTTGAGATTGATCATTATTTTGTGTGAGAGAAAGTTCTTGATGGTTCCCTCCAAGTTAACTATGTTCCATCTACCAATCAAGTTGCTGATGTCCTTACCAAACCAATCACACCAAAACACTTTGCTGCATTTAGAAATGCTCTTCAAGTTTTTTCAAGTGATGACAAGTGCTAATTTGAAGAAAAATGGGGAGAATGTTAGAGTAACATATAAAGGTGGTTAGTTTGTTAAGTCTGTTAGTAGCAATTAATATGTTAGTTAATACCTGAAAGTGTTAGTCTCAGCTATATAAAGATATGCGCACTAGTTATATTGCATAAGATTGAATAACAAAAACCGTTTTCTTAAAATATCCATCTTTGTATAGTTTAACATTGCATGTCCCAATTCGAATGGAATCTTTCTAGAAATGTTATTGTTGGAGGTATGTAGGCTTGTTAGATTATGGCATTCTCCCCAGTTTGGAGAAATTTCACCAAAAATATTGCTCTTGCTTAATGAAATAAAATTCAAATTTGGATATATACCAAAGGCTTCTGATATATTTCCCGTTAAGAGTTCCCTTGAAGCCTAACTCTGTATAAGCTTGTACAGTTTCTCAAACTTGATAGAATCAAATCGGTCAAATTATTATTGCTAGCTGCAATATGAGCGAGTAATCCCCTCTAGGCACACATTCTCAGGTAATGAACCACTAAGATGGTTGTCTGATAAGACTAATATTCTCAAACGATTAAGATTGTTTAAAGTTTGAGGAACAAGGCTTGATAAACAGTGAGATGCCATCGGAGGCGACAAGTTTGGGTGTGCTTACCATGGGTGTGGGTGTGACTGCAACTCCAAGCATTCCAGCCTTTGTAAGTATCTCCATAATATACTTCTTTTGATTGAGAAACAGCCCCTACGATTTGTGTCAAACCTCAATTCCTAAGAAGAAGTTTAGGCTGCCCATGTCTTTAAGAGCGAACTTGTGATGAAGTTACATAACAATATTATCTATGTTAGTATTCGAACTACCAGTGATCACTATGTCATCCACATACACCATAAGCAACAAGCAACTACTGGATGATGCTCGAAAAAACAAAGAGGGATCCATTTTCGAAGTATGAAAACCAAGTTAGTCAACAAGGAACTGCTGGAGTATGTGAAACCATGTACGTGGTGCTTGTCTAAGACCATATAAGGCTTTATTCAACTTACAAACAAGTTTCTATCCAGCGTGACTTACCATTTCAAATCCAGGTGGCTGCTCCATGTAGATATCCTCAGTCAATTCGCCATTAAAAAAGGCATTATTGACATCAATTTGCCTCAATGGCCACCCTTGTATGATTGCTATAGCAAGAACTGTCCTAATGGTTACTGTTCGAACAACCAGATTGAAGGTGTCTCTGAAATCCAAACCCGCATGCTGAGAAAACCCCTTAGCAACCAGCCGAGCTTTATACCTATCCACAGTCCCATCAGCCTTCTTCTTTACATTAAAAAGCCATTTGCATTTGATAGCCTTGCGTTTGCTGGGAAGGGGACAAAGACGCCATGTGTTATTGGAAAGAAGAGCCTGTAGCTCCTTTTGGACTGCAGTTTTCCAAGAATCATGCTGCATGACTTCATGGATATCAGTAGGAGTCTCAAGGAAGATCGATGAGGTTGAGCTCATAAAGACTCTTGGTTTAAACATGCATACTTTACTGCGGGTGACCATTAGATGAGAGTTAATGGGAAAAGAGGGTAGGTGAAGGGACAGATTGGACATGTTAGGATTGGGTGAGCTGGACATAGAAGTGCTAGAGGTAGCAAGTATTGGGTCAGATGATCTTGGGAGAGATGCTATAGGT
The DNA here is from genome assembly GCF_007990345.1 of Gossypium hirsutum. Lineage (NCBI taxonomy): Eukaryota > Viridiplantae > Streptophyta > Magnoliopsida > Malvales > Malvaceae > Gossypium > Gossypium hirsutum. The sequence continues at coordinate 106,376,541 of NC_053433.1, forward strand.
GTAGAGTTTTCTGGTGAATTTATTGTAGGGACAGATGTTGAAGATGTACACAGTTTGGTAGCTAAGGATAAGACAAGAAGTTTAGAGCTGGACTTTAGAAAGGTGTTTGACTTTGTAGAAGCTGGAGGACCCAAACTTTTAAAAGGAAAGTTGGCTTCATGAAATGTCTCGTAGTGGGATACATAGATTTTTCCATTAGAGTCCAGGCATCCATACCCTTTGTGTAAAGGTGAGTATCCTAAAAATGTACAAGGGGTGGAGCGAAACTAGAGTTTGTGACTGTTGTATGATCTCAGGTTTGGAAAGCACAGGCAACCAAAAACCCGAAGGGAGAGATAACATGGTTTAGTGTGAAATAGTTTTTCATAGGGTGAGATATTACTTAAAGAGGAAGAAGGTAATCGATTGACGAGGTATGTGGCACTGGTGAAGGCATCATTCCAATAGCTGAAGGGCATGGAGCATGAGCCAACATGGACAGACCAACTCCAACTATTTATCTATGCTTGCGTTCAACAAGACCATTCTGTGCAGAGGTATATGGACAAGCAAATCTTTGTAGAATCCCTTGTTGAGAGAGATACAATTTTAACGCTTGAAACTCACCCCCTACATCTGTTTGTAGTGCTTTAAGTTTGAAGCCAAGTAGTCTCTCAGCCAGTCTATGAAACTATGGAAAGATGGTTGATACTTTTGATTTTTGTCTCATGAAATAAACCTATGTATACCTTGTGCATGCATCAGTGAAGGCTACATAATACCGAAATCCATTTGAAGATATCGGTGCTGGGCCCCAAACATCAGCTACTACCAATTGTAGTGGTATGAAATACTCAGAAATAGAATTGCAAAATGAAAGGTTTCGTTTTTTACCTCGATGGAAAGCAACACAATCGAATGATTATTTATTTGCACCAAAAGATATGTTACAATAAAGTAAAGCCTTGGTAAGAATATTTTTACAAGGATGCCCTAGCCTAGATTGCCAGACACTTAAAGGCATAGAAGCACTTGCTGTAAGACAACGAGCCGAGTTTGAGGAGGAGCTAGTCTGGAAGTTGTTTTTTAAGCTTGTATAAACCATGATGCACCGATCCCCGAAAAAGAACCTTTCTGTGGTGCAAGTCACGCATTTGACACGGTGTAGGAAGAAACTCGAACATCACCTGATTATCTTTTGTAAATTGAGACATTGGTAGCAGATTTTTTATTATACCAAGTACATGTAACAAAGAACGTATATATAGAGGGCGTGTTCTAGTGAGCAAAGAAGACTGACCAGTAGAGTGTATAGAGAGAGCAGTGCCATTACCAATATAAACTTTACCTGGGCCATTGTAAGGAGAACTTTCACCAATAACAATGGCTGAATAAGTGAGATGATGTGTTGCTCCTGAGTTGGGGTACCAAGCATTGTCACCAACAGTCTCAGGAGTTGCAATATAAGCTTGCGACAGAGAGCTAGAAGGGTTCGGAGTGGGACTAGGTTGTGAGGAATCGGCAACAAAAGGAGAAGACAATGTAGGTGCTGAAGTCGGTGGAATGAACCATCCAGGCTATAGTTGAGGAGCAGTAGATGGTAGAACGGTCATAAGTGATGACATCCAAGGTGAAATGGGAGCCCTTTGCCTAAACATGCATACATTTTCCTGTGAAGAAGGAGGGATCGATAGCGAGTGCTTTTGTAAGTTATATCAAACCGATGATACCAACGATCAACCAAATGCCCTATTTTTCCACACAACTGACACTGAATACGTGCTCTAGATGACCGATCACGACCACGACCTCGAGTAGCTGTAGTGGGACAATAGACCGGAGGTGAATTATTGTTGGTAGATGAGGTTGTAGGCTGATGGGAAACCACGTTGGCCGAGCTAGGAGTCTCAAAGAGAGTAGCCTGATGTCGAGCCTCGGCATCAATCACCATAGTCATGACTGTTATGACTCACTATGATTATGGTGATAATAGAGTCATATTCGAGTGGTAACCCATTAAGAATCGCAGTGACATGCTCACGCTCATTAATAACCTTACCACAACTAGCAAGATTGTCACAGAAACCTTTGACCTTCATTAAGAATTCTTTCATTGAAAGATCGTCCTTGCGCTGTGAATGTAAAGCTCTTCAAAAAAACATTAAACGAGAAGTGGTTTTGCTACCATAAAGAGTAGCAATTGCATTCCAAATTTGAACGCTCATGTCTAGGCCAATGAGATAGGGAAGAACAGTGGGACTTACAGAGACAAGAGCCATGATGCAAGCGTACTATCATGCAGCTCAAAACGAGTGGACTCAAGACTTTCTTGAGGGACCCCATCATTATCTAGAAGCATTTGAGAAGGAGGAACAGTGTGGGAGTCTAAAAAGCACTGAAGTTTATAAGTCTTGATCGCAAGTAGCACTTGTTATCGTCATAGAAGATAATTATCATCATCAAGAAGCATACTAATCTTCTTAGTGGAAAAGAACCGAGTGTCGAAACCATCAGTGACAGTGGAAGCCATATCTGGTGCAACCGAATGAATAGCAAAGGGACTCGAAAATGCCATGAACAGAGAGAAAACTATCAAGACAAACACCAGGAAATATTAGACATCTGATACCATGATAAGCTATACAAAGATGGATATTTCAATAAAACTGTTTTTATTGAATATTGCTTCAATATGACTAGTGCGCATATCTTTATACAGTTGAGACTAACACTTTCAGATATTAACTAACATATTAATTGCTATTAACAGACGTAACAGACTGACCACCTTTAAATGTTACTCTAACACATGTAAGTTGGGATTGAACCAAAAAGCCGATTAAAATGAAGCACAAGATTTTCCAAGTTAGTCAAGTTTCCTATGGAATAAGGGATTACACCAGTGATATTATTGTTCCACAACTGCAAGTCGAAAAGAGATTTGAGCATTCCTATCTCACTGGGGATAGAACCAGAGAGATTATTACTCCACAGATAGAGATAGTTGATATTACTTTAGTTTCCGATACATTTTGGGATAGGACCATAAATGGTTTGAAAGATCAAGCACCAAAAGTGATCTAATCATTCCTATCTCTTTAGGTATTGTACCAGTGAGATGGTTTTGGTAAAGAAAAAGCTTAGAAAGTGAACTCAGCCTTCCTATATCAGAAGGAATACTTCCAAAGAAATTATTTTGTACCAAGTCCAGGTAGTCAAGCTTGGTAAGGTTCAAAATTTCTCGTGGAAAGGAACAACTGATTGAATTGTAACCTAAGGAGATCGTAGAAAGTCTTTTCAGTAAGCCAATTTCTAAAGGGATATTCCCAGAGAAATTATTGTATGACAAGTCAAGGAATTTGAGGTTGGAAAGGTTCCCGATGTGTGAAGGAATAAACCCATACAATGAGTTGTTTTGAAGCTGAAGCCAAATCAAGTTGGGGAAGTAAAAGAAGTTGAGATTGTGAAGTGTACCGCTCAATTTCAATTCATATTCTCTCAGGGTCATATTGGTGAAGCTTCCAGCATTGTTGCAAGTGATTCCAGTCCAATTGCAATGGTTGCTTCCGCCCCACAAAGAAGATAGCAAAGTTTGGGTGTCGCTGGGAGGCTAGCTTTCCATTCTAGAAGAGCTTCAGCTTCCCTGGAGGGTATGGTTTTAGAAGAGAAAGCATGGGAAGATGCAAAGAAGAGGAAGAAGAAGAAGAGTTTGAATGGTATTAAGAAAGAAGCCATGGATTTTTGGTTGTTAATTGTGAATAAAGACATTGCCTATTTATACAACAATGTCAGAGCTGTTCCAATCACTCTGACAAATACTTTTTTCTATTATATTGTATACGAATAGTTATTTCTTAGGTTTTTCCTTCAAATAATTATTAATTAGGATTTTTATATTTAATGAATTTTCAGTGTATATTAATTTGTGCTTTTAAATTACGTGATGTCTCTGTGTCAAAAAAAATTATCTGAATTTATTTTTATGGATTTTTTATAATTAGTTTTAAGTGTTTTAACTAGATATCAACTTATTATTACACTAAAGACAGTGAGTCTAATACAAATCCTCATTATTTATACATTTATATATATAAAAAGGCCTAATGAACACCTGCCAATTTTTTTCTTTAGAATATTATGAGTAAATTTTAATTCCAATCTCTTTACTTTATATGTTATAAAAATGGTTAAATTTTAATTTGATCCTTATGTTTCGTTAAATGTTAAGATTTAATCTATACATTTTAATTTTAACATAATTTAATACTTCAACTTTTATAATGGCATTAGTTAGTCTAAATACTTTATTCTAATTAAAATAATGATGTGAATGTTTAAGAATTGTTAGCAACGTTAAATTCTTTATTAAACCTATGTTCGTTGTTAGTTTTTTTAATTATATGGGTATTGAGTTTATTTTATTTTATTTTTAAAATGACATACCAACAACAAAAAAATTCTAGCAGTATTAATAAATAGATTTAAAATTTAAAATTTAAAAAGTAGAGAAACTAAATTCCTGATAATAAAAGTATGAATATTAAATTTTAAATATACAAAGAGTACAAAAAATTTAAGCAAATTGTAACCTTTAAATTTTTATGCTATAATTTACTTAAGAAATAAATAATTAACTTAATGCGAAGTGTGGGTGGAAACCATCAGAGGCGAAGTCAAAAAATATTTTAGGAAGCCTAAATTAAATTGTAATTTTTACGATAGTAAAAATATAATTTTATTATTTTAATAGTCTATATTTTTATAATTTTTAAAGAATTAAATTAAATTATTATTATTTTTAAGAGAAATAAAATAAAATTTTACCATTATTAATTTAAAATTTTAAAAAATTTAAAAGATGTAGATGAAAATTTAATGTCGCGAACTCCTACCAGCACCGCTCCTAGAAACCATACCAATTATATATGAAAGCGGGAAGAATAATAAACTATATTTGTATAGTTAATAATTTATTAAAGTATTTTCTTTTAGGTAAACTGTATGGCAAGTGATCAAAATAGCGTGATTCCTATTTTTTGCAGAAGAAGGTGAGTTTGAAAGGTATTGAGGAGAAGAGAAGAGATTGTATGAAATTATAATTTCACGTTATTATTATTTTTTTAATAAAAAAATGATAAATCAAAATTTTTTATCGTGATTTTCAGTTTTTTTCGTTATGAAAAATTTCAAATCCAACTGAAAATATTAAAAATTAGGAAAAAAATTAATTTGTTATCCTCTTATTGAAAAGTGATAAAAATGACATAAAATAACAGTTTCATACTATCCTTTATCTAAGAGAGAAGAAAGCCATGGTTTTGATAATTGAAATTAGGGATATTTTGTTGTTAATAGTAATGGAAGACATTGGCCATTTATACAACAATATTAGAGCTATTATTTAAAAATTAATAATATTAGAGCAGTTTTCAAGCTTTGATGGGAAGTGGAAAATTTTACATGGTTGGACATTAGTGAAAAAATAAAAACTCATTTTTATATGAAATAACACTACAGAATTTGGTGATTTTGCAAGCAACTTTTAGTTGATTGTTGCCGAAGGTTTTGTTTTATAATAGGCGAGTCTGGACGTTGCTCCATTTGTAGGGATTTTTAAGGCACCTACATACACCCATTCAAAACACCTTCAATTATAGCCAAAAACATTTCTAATTATGGATAAGTAACTAACATGTATTTTATATGCTGATCTTTTATATCGAAATATATAAAATAAAATACTCTGATACTTAGGGTGGAACTAACATATTTTAATTGTAGGGTCAAGTTTTGAAAAGTTAAAATGCTATAAATTAAGCATATTATGATCAGGGCGAAGCCAGAAAATTTTCTTAGGGGAGCTGAAATGAAATTTTAATTTTTAATAGTCTATATCTTATAATTTTTAAAGAATTAAATTAAAATTTCATAATTTTAGGGGGAGTCAAAGTGTAATTTTATCTTTACTAATTTAAAATTTTAAAATTTTCTAAAGAGCCAAAATAACAATTTTTCATTTTAAGGAGGCTGGGGCTCTTCCTAGCCCCCATGGATTCGTGATGGTCACTAAACTAACTAAAATTACGACAAAGGCAAGCGCACTTATCGAATAATAATATAACTATGGTGAGTCGAGAATATCGTATCCACGTGGACTAAAAGTACTAGTACTTACTATTTTTCTATTACCTAGCTGATAAATTGAAGGAATTGTTTTTAATCTAAAATTAACTAAACTAATTACTAAGAACGCAATAGAGAATGAATTAGGAAAAATAATCGAATAAAACCAATGAGATAGGCAATACCCAGGAAAGAATTCACCTAGACTTCACTTATTATTCTGAACCTGAATTAAATGATTTAGTCCCTTGAACCTTGATCCGTAGAAATCTTTAAATTATATTAATATCTCTTTCGAAAATAAAAACAACTGACTCTAGGTTGATTAATTAAAATCACTTTCTAATTAAAACCCCTATTGTTGCATTATCTCGATCTATGGATTCCCCTATTAGATTTGCCTCTAATTCGGTAGATTTATGCCGTCTTATTTCTAGGATTGCATGCAACTCCACTCAATTATGTTAGATCTACTCTTAAATAGAGACTTTTGCTCCACTGAAATAAGCACATTAAGCCTGAATTAATATCCTGAAAATATTAAAACACAAAATAAGCATACATAATTGAGAACAAGAATCAAGTATTTATCATGTAATTCAAAAATCAAATAATAAAATTCATATAGGTTTCAAATTCCGTAGGTATCTAGGGAATTTAGTTCATAATTTGGAATAACATCATCTCCAAGTTAGGAAAACAACAAGATATAAAAAACTCAATAAAACTTCTAAAGAAATTGAATAGAGATATTCAATATTGAAGAAGATCCGCTTCTGAAATGAATCCGAAGAAGATCCGCTTCTGAAATGAATCCGATGGCATTCTTCAAGATTTTTCTTCGTTCTTCTTTGCGTGTCCCCTTAGGTCCTCTTCTAGTGTGTATTTATAGACTTTAAAAAGATCAGAAAGCCTAAAAATTGGGTTTTTCTGCATGTTTGGGAAACAGGGAGCGATATTGACACGAGCTGGCACATGGGCGTGTGCCCAGCCCGCGTGGAAAATGCTCAGGCCGTGTGGATCCTAAAAACAGCTCTTTTTGTTTGATTTTGGCCTGTTTTTCACTCCTTTCGCTTCCCTATGCTCACCTAAGTATAGAAACATGAATTTAAAGAATTAGAAGCATCAAATTCACTAAATTGCATAATAAGTCATCCAAAAACCCGTCGAGAATGGAATTAAAAACATGTTACTTTTATGGTTGATCAATTCGCCTCAGATTATAATTAAATATCAGAGTATTACAAAACTATTTGAATAAATCTAATATTACAAAACTAATTGAATAAATCTAACTCCTAAATATAAAAATTTTCATAAAGCCAACTAAGTTATTAGAATTAGACTAATAGCAATTTATCCAAGCTAACTTTTCTAATCAATAGGGATAAATAAAATTATTTTTTTATTCATACCATTTTTATCACAAAGAAATCTTATTTCGTACTTCCTTTGCAACAATAAAAACTACTTAAGTGCTTTTTGGTGCCATGAGGATGCAATATGAAAAACACAATATAGACACAATCACACCAGCAACAATAATTTTTAAACAAAAAATGTTAATTTTGAGTCTATATTTAAGAAATACAAGATTATATAGACAATCAAGTTTAATTTTTCAAGGATTTGTATTAATGTTATGTAAAACACATAAACCAATCAAGATATTAGTAATCTTAAACAAAATCAATATCCCATTGTTTTTAGACATAATAATAAATTTTGTCTTTAATATTTCTTTTTCAATTTGGCTTTTATATCTTTTTTAATTAAATTTAGCCCTTAACCTTTAAAAAAGTAGTCAAATCCCTTTTATTTAATAAAATGCTATTTAAAACATTAAAAATTTTAACGATTTTGACGTGTTAACCTGTGTGCTAGTTCATGTGTGTTTCATATTGACAAGCACAATTTGTCTATATGTCACATCAATAAATAATTTAATAATTATAAAATATTAAAAATTATATAATAAAATAACTCAAAATTTAAAAAAATAAAAAATAATAATAAAATATAAAAATTAACATGAAGTACACATGAATTGCCATACAAACTACCATGTTTAAAAATTTAATATTTTAGTCAATATTTCCATTAAAAAATAATTAGACTCTTTCTTTTTAAAAGGTTTATGATCAAAATTTTTTAAAAGGTTGAGGACCAAATTTGGCTAAAAAAATAAAAGTGAAATTGACAAAAGATGTAAACGTTAAGTGCCAAATTTGTTATTATGCCTTGTTTTTAAATGAATGTTGATGCATCCATTAACTAAACTAAAAATTTAATTAAGATAGGTGCACCTATCAATTAATAGTATATCTACGATGAGCAAAGATATCGTTCCCACGGGGACTACAAGTAATAGTAATTATCGTCTTTCTATTATTTAATCGACAAATTCGAGAGACTAATTTAAAACTAAAATTAAATAAATTAATTAACTAACGAAGGTAGTAAAGAACAAAATAGGAAAATAATAAACTAAACACCAAGAGGCAAAACAATACCCAAGAAAGAATTTATCTAAATTTCATCTAAGGTCCAAATAAGGATTTTCTTATAATTCGGGGTGTGCGGGTGGATCAAAATTGAAATATTTGTTATTGGCGTGATAGAAAGAAGGAGATTATCTTTTCTTTTAATGCGATTAGTGATAGAGTTTGGCTCAAAATTTTAATTGGTGGGGATTTAGTGAAAAACGGTTGATTGCTTTGTTGAGTTTTCTCACTATGCAATAATGTGAATTTGACTGGTGTTTATAACAGTTTTTGGCTGTTATCGACTTTAGCGACTTGTTGGACAACATGGCTGGTATGAAATGATTTTGTGTTTGACAGATCTTTCGATGATAGTTGATATGTTGTTGTTTCATTCCTAAATGAGATTTATGCTGTAGGCAAGGGTGGTCATTTTGTTTTTGAATTTATGGAGGCTTCATGGTGGTTTTACTCGGTGTCACTCATTAGGTTCCATACCTTCACGGGTAGGCGAAGTTCAACATGGTCGGAGTTGATAAGGATGACGAAGTTGGTAGTTATGGGGTGTTGAGAGATGAGTAAGGAGTGGCACATTCATGACTTTTTGGGTGGATGAGTGTTACAGTATGTAAATAATACATGTGTGAGTGATTAGTCAGGTGGTTAGGCAGTTGACAAAGTTGGTATTTTGTTAAAGGTTGTTAACAGCAGTTAGACCTATCTCTAACGTATATATAAACCATGTTTATGTACTGAATAGAAAGCTAAGCAGTACAGAATAATACCTTCAGATATTTCTCTTTTAATTTCTTCAGAATTTGTTGGTTTATTGAGTTTGTATCATGGTTGGTGATCCTCGGGCATGGCTACCACACAATCCACTGACTTCGACTCTATTGAGCCAAGTGGCTCTGTGTCCACCGGTGATCGAATCGTCACCTCCTTTCCTCTGCAGGTGGTGAAGCTTGACGAAGGCACTTTCATTCAATGGCAACAGCAGGTGTGATTCATTCTTAATTGTTATGATTTGATCAGGTTCCTTGATGGAACCTTCTTTGGTCCGACGAGGTTCGTTCAAGCATCCGATGGCACTCTTGTTGCAAATTCGTCTGCCTCGGTCTTCAATCAACAAGGCAATCTCCTCACATTGTGGCTACTCTCTACGATTATTTTGTCCTTTCTATTCTCCTTCATGGATGTACAAACCACATACGATGTGTGGATAATGGTGAATAGCTTGTTGCGACTGACACTAGCGCGAAGCAGTCTTAACTTTGCCACGGACTACATTCTCTCAAGAAAGGTAGCCTCTCCATCCGATCTTATATTGGTAAAATTAAAGGTGTGCGCTCTTCTTGCAGTATCTGGTTCTCAGATTTCGGAGATCGAAAGGACAACGATTGTTTTTGCGGGTCTGTCATTTGAGTTTGATGCCGTCGTGTCCTCTGTCTCACTCTTATCGGTTCCATTGCTATTCCAACATTTAGTCGTTGCACTTTTTAAGTACGACGCCCGTTAGGTGAGGTCTGTTCAAGATGTGATGATTGCTGCGAATTTCATGGAAGAATCTTAGTTGCAAGTGGTGGATGGATCTTCTCGTGGTGGCCATCCTCCTTTTCGTGGTCATGAAAGGGGTTTTCTTACTCGGATCCAGTGCCGAATCTGTAGTAGGTATGGTCACCTTGCACAACGGTGTTATTACTGGTACCACCGTGAAGAACAATCGTCGATTGTAGCTCCGGTGGTGCATCAAGGAGGGCTAGCTTTTGGGTGGAATATGAAGGCGTAGCCGGGCGTGATTAGGGACGATTGAGGGCGTGGCCCTAGGTTCATAAATGAAAATGGTCAAAATTGGTTTGTGCCTTCAAAAGAGTTTGTTATGAAACCTTATACCATGCCGAATGTGGGGGTGCAGAATGTTACTACATATGGGTTTTATGTAGCCAATGTGCCACTTGGGCCTAACTCCTTCATGCTGCATGGTAGTAGGCCAACTAATGATGGACCAAATTCAGCTTATGGACCGTCTGGGCGTGAATTTAGACATAATGCTGGGCATTATTCTGATCGTTCTATGGGCCAGCACTATGGTGATGGTGACTTGGGTCACCCGTATGGTGGTATGGCTGCTAGGGTGTGTGGGCAAAACGGTACAGGCCAGAATTTTGGGCCTAGTGGATCAGTCAGGCCTCATCCAAATAATGGACAAATTTCTTCTCGGCCCAATGCTAGTTGTGTTAATCTTGATAGGTCTTTGCAGAATACTACTCCTGAGGTTCCGTGGCGGATAAAATCGTGAGCTCGTGTCTTTGATGTTGACTCATTCCAGTATGACTCGTCTCAGTTTGTTGGGATACTCGGGCTTCCTGAGTTTCATGCCTCTGATTTTTTCGATGCCCCGGTTTATGATTCCAATTTTAATAGTACTAATTCTTATGTCCCGTTGCTGGTAGGGAGCACGTCCTGGTGCCCAGATTCAAGAGCTACTCACCATGTGTGTCAGAATGATTCTGACTTACATGCCTGCACTTTATATATAGGTGATCCCTCTCTTTTAACTCTCTTTTAATGGGTAATGGGGTTTTCACTAAGATTTCATCCATTGGAAGTACTACTATACCTACAAAGAATAAGTTACTACATCTATCGAATGTCTTGTGTGTACTAAGCATCTGAAAGAATCTGTTGTCCGTGTCTAAATTTTCTACTTATAACAACGTATTCTTTGGATTTTACCCCTTTTATTGTGTGATTAAGGACATCCAGACACAAAAAATCTTATTGCGGGGCCAAGTTCATGATGGGCTCTATCATTTTTCAGCAGACTCGACTGATCTATAGCCTTCTGTTCACAACACTGACATTCAAGATTGTTCTACGGGAGATGATGTCTTTACTTTGTGGCGTAAAAGGCTTGGTCTTCTTTTGCTATTGTAAAAACTATTCTTGACAAATGTCAGATTGCTTCCAATAAAAGATATCTTGATAATGTTTGTATAGCCTGTCAAAAAGGAAAATCGCATAAATTGCACTTTTCACATTCTAGTACTGAATATGTTGAATTATTTGAATTAGTTGTTTCTGATTTGTAGGGACCGGCTTCTATTACCTGTGAAGGGAATTTGTATTATGTTTCGTTTATTGACATATGTAGTCGATTTACCTAGGTTTATTTGATAAAACACAAATCTCAAGTAGTGGAATGTTTTCTACAGTTTCGGAAGATGGTTCTCACCCAGTTTGGAAAGAATATTAAGAAATTCTAGAATGATTGGGGAGGTGAGTTTTGTGTTTTTGCTTCAGTTCTAGCTAGTCATGGGATTCTTCATCGTATTTCCTGCCCTCACACCTCTGAACAGAATGGTGTTGCTGAGCGTAAACATAGACACATTGTGGAGGCCGGTCTCACTCTTTTGGCTCAGGCTAATCTACCTATGGCTTACTGGGGCTATGCATTTTGCAGTGCGGTCTATCTTGTTAATCGACTACCCACTTCGGTCTTGAAAGATCAGTCACTGTATTAGAGTTTGTTTGTTTGTGAACCAATATATGATCATCTCAGGGTTTTTGGTTACTGTTGTTTTCCGTACTTACGTCCTTTTGTTAAACATAAGCTTGATTTTCGATCACAACCACCTATATTTCTGGGATATAGCTCGCAACATAAGGGTTATTTCTATTTAACACCAAGTGACAAGGTAATTGTCTCTCAGCATGTTGTCTTTGATGAGTATCGATTTTTTTTTCTGTGTCTACTGCTACCAATGATCAGTTATCTCTGTGTACTCCTACGTATGTTCCTATTGTTCGGTCTTTTACCACTACGAAGTCTAGCCAAATTTCTGACCCTGCAACTGGGTCCTCTTTACCCAGTCGTAACTGCTAGTCGACTCAGCTTGATTCATCAGCTACATGTAGTCCCCTACAACCTGTTCCAGTTAACTCGTTGAATGAATCGAGGTCTGGTATATGGGAGAAACTTCCCTCTACCAAAGTTGTCCAGTTACCTACTAGGTGAGTTACTGTTCCTACTGTTGCTACGACTAATACTCATGCTATGGTCACTCGGTCTAAGGCTGGGGTTTTTAAACCCAAGGCTTTGTCTGTAGATACAGTTGATTTGTAGCTGAATTCTATTGAGGAGGCTCTTGTTCATCCAAACTGGAGACTAGCAGTTCAAGCTGAATTCGATGCGTTAATTGCTAACTTTACATTGGAACTGAGTCCTCTTCCTCCTGGCCGAAATGTGATTAGGTGCAAATGGCTTTTTAAGGTAAAGAAGAATCCTGATGGGATGATTGACCGATGGAAGGCATGGTTGGTAGCTAAGGTCTATTCACAGGTGCCTAGTTGTAATTTCAAAGAGACGTTCAGTCCAGTGGTCAAACTTGCTACTATCCGAACCATTCTGTCTATTGTTGTGTCAAGTGGTTGGCACCTTTGGCAAGTTGATATCAATAATGCTTTTTTAAATGGAGACCTGACTGATGAACTTTTTATATAGCAACCTCCCGACTATGTTCAAAATGGTCCAAATGGTAAAGAGCTGTGTGTCGTCTGACAAAAGCATTATACGGCTTACGACAAGCTCCTCGTGCCTGGTTTAACAAATTAAAGTAGTTTCTAGTTTCTACTGGTTTTGTTTTGTCTAAATCTGATGCTTTGCTGTTTGTCAGAGTTTCCCCTGAATTTACTCTCTATGTTCTAGTCTATGTGGATGACATTGTTATTACTGGCAGATCATCTGACGTAATAAATTATTTTGTTTAGCCGTTACACAACAAGTTTGCTTTAAAGGATATGGGCAATCTCCATTATTTTTTGGGAATTGAAGTCAGTAGATCTTCCTCTGGCAGTCTCCACTTATGCCAGCGTAAATACATTCGGAAGCTTCTTGATCGGAGTTTTATGACTAATGCAAAAAGTGTTCATACGCCAATGGTGAGTTCATCCATTTTGTCTAAATATGAGGGTGAACGACTTGCTGACCCAACTCAATATCGCAGTCTTGCTGGAGCACTTCAGTATGTTGTTTTAATGTGACCAGATATTGCATATGCTATCAATCGAGTGTGTCAGTTCATGCATGCTCCCATTATAATACATATGGTAGCGTTGAAATGTATTTTGCGGTATCTACGTGGCACTATTTCTCATGGACTGGTGTTTCGACGGTCTGATAGACTGTCTTTGGTTGGTTATGCTGATGCAAACTGAGGTCTTGATTTTGATGATTGCCAGTTTGCAATGGGATACTGTGTGTACTTTGGTCATACACCTATATCACGGTGTTCTAAGAAACAACAAGTTGTTTCTCGGTCTACGACAAAAACTGAATACTGAAGTTTAGCCGTGGCCACTAGTGATATTGCTTGGCTTGTCTCTCTGTTAACGGAATTAAAAGTCAGTTCTGTTGATCCTCCGATAGTGTGGTGTGATAATTCTAGTGTTGTAGCTGTTGCAACTAATCTGGTTCTGCATTCCAAGTTCGAACATGTTGAACTTGATTTGTTTTTTGTTCGTGAAAAGGTGGCTAGTGGAGACTTGGTTGTTGGTAAAGTACCAGCATGTGACCAGGTGGCGGATATTCTCACTAAACCATTGTCCGTTTTTATTTTTACTTGTTTTCATCGTCTTCTTCGGGTCGTGCCACTCAAGGAAGCTGGGTGAATGTTACAGTATGTAAATAATACATGTGTGAGTGATTAGTTAGGTGGTTAGGCAGTTGACAAAGTTGGTATTTTGTTAAAGGTTGTTAAAAGTAGTTAGGCCTTTCTCTATTGTATATATAAACCATGTCTATGTGCTGAATAGAAAGCTAAGCAGTACAGAATAATACTTTCAGATATTTCTCTTTTAATTTCTTCAGAATTTGTTAGTTTATTGTATTTCTATCAATGAGGCTACTGGGGCTAAAATAGGAGAGGAATTCTTGACCGTGGTTGTTGTGGAATCTTTTTATTGGAATTAATCGTTGTTTCTCATGCTGGCTAGAGTTCTCTTCATATTGTGGATAGCTAAGGTAATGGTGTGGCTGATTCTTTGGCAATAGTAAAGGTGAGAAGGCTAGCATGTTTTAAAGCTTAGGGTGAAATGTTTTTTCATTTCTTTAGTTGTTTGCATAGGGGGTGGAAGTATTGAGTTATCTGTGTGTTCTGTATCATTTTTGTTTACAAAATAAGTTGGTTTTTACGGACATCTTTCTATTATTAATACAATCCTATTGATCGAGTAAAAAAAAGAATTGAAATTTCTTTCTAATTAAAACCTCTATTATTGCATTAACTCGTTCTATGTATTTCCTTATTAGATTTGACTCTAATCCGGTAGATTTATGTCGTCCTATTTCTAGGATTACATGCAACTCCACTCAACTAAGCTAGATCTACTCTTAAACAGGGTCTATTTCTCCTCTAATTTAAGCACATCAAACATGGATTAATAATCTACAAAATATTAAACCAAGAATTAAACACACATAATTGAGAACAAGATCTAAGTGTTTATTGCGTAAAGTATAAATCAAACAAAAAAATCCATCATAGGGTTCATCTCCCCTAGGTATTTAGAAAATTAGTTCATGCTTGAAAATAAAAACACCCAAGAAATAGTATAACTGAAAGAACTAAAGGAACTCATTATAATCTCCTAAGAAATCAACTAAAAGTCTTCGATCTTGACAGAAATCTACTTTAGAGTTGACTTCAATGGTGTTTTCCGAATTGTTTTCTTGAGTATTCTATGACGACCCCCTCTTATCTTCTTATCTTTGTCATATATACGTCTTAGAATGCCAAAAAAAACCTAAAAATCGTGTTTTTCCGCTGTTTAGGGTGTAACTTCGCGAAATTGACACAACCTGCCACATAGCTGTGTGGCAAGGGTTAGCCCGTGTGACTCCTGTAACTTGTTCTGATTTTTCGGCTTTTACTTGTTTTTCGCTCCTTTTGCTCCCAAATACTATTCTAAGTATAAAAACATAAATTTAAAAGATTCGGAGTATAAAATTTACTATTAACATCGAATAATCACCTAAAACCGCATTAAAAATAGGATTAAAATATGCTACTTTTAGCACTTATCAAATGTTTTGAGGAAGCTTATTTATTTAATTATTTTTCGTAATAAAACGTTGAGTGGCGTTGAAGCTGGAAGGGTAATCCTAGATTTGGAGGTTAAGGTAGCAAAGACACAAGTGCTCGATGAAGCCATTTCCGTCATCTTGAACCTCTTTGCTTTGTCCTCTGCCTATAGCACTCAAATTCATTCTTTCAACCCAGGAAAAAAATTAGTTTATTCATAAAAATCCCTTATTCTCTTCGAAACTTAAATTCTTAGTATAATATTCCAAATTGGTAGCATTAGGGATGGGATGTTGAGGGCTAAGTAATAAAATTTAATAAAATACTTCAAAATTCGTTATTAAAATAATTTTAAAATACATACACATCCGATTTACGAAAATAGAATATGTTGTTCTTTCATATCATGAAAGTCAATCTGCATGAAAATGAAATGTTTGAATATATGAACAATATTAATATAAAATCAAGAAATATCTAGATAAATGCTTTTAGAAAACATATAAAAATATAAATCATATCATACATAAATAAATAGACCCACCCATGTGTCCCATATTCATTGGTTATTATCATACATAAAGAAGATTAATTTTAAATAATAACAATAATAAAATTATTAAACTCGTACATTTTTCTCAAGTAATGTTCCAGATCCCTTCAACTAATCTTTGGAAAATGTCAAATATGTAGTTTTGAAGTTGTTAAAAATATAATTTATTTTTTAGAAACATAATCCAAATAATTAAAAAATAGAAAAATACGAAAGAAATAAACTTAAAATTATAAAACCTAAAAAGAAAAGAGAAATCCAAAAACTTTCTTTTAAGAAACCCTTAAAAACAAAAAAAATAGCATCAAAAGCTGGAAACGGTTGAAGAAGAAACTTGGACCCAATTTTGATTCAAAATGGTGTCAATATTTTATTTTTGCAATTTAGCTTGGCTGAAGCGAATTGGGAACGCATGCTTTTACTTTTTTTTTTTATCATGTTTTAATGACTTCAAAATAACATTGAAATTGGTTATAGTAGTCTCAGGGGCAAAGCTAGAAAATATATTTAGGGGTCGAAATTAAATTATAATTTTTACGATAGTAAAGTTGTAATTTCATCATTTTGATAGTCTATATTTTTATAACTTTAAAAAGATTAAATCAAAATATTACCATTTTTAGGGGCGCTAAAATGTAATTTTACATTTACTAATTTAAAATTTAAAAAATTTTAAAAAATTTAAAAGGTCTAAATAAAAAATTTTTCATTTTAGGGGTACCTGCCAACCAGAACCCAAAATCCAAAGCTTTGCACGTAATTATCTAATAAATGGGTTGTGCTCAAATTTTGGAGGGTATTCATTGTTTAAATTTACAAAATTATAAAATTTAAAAGGAAAAATGAAATTTGAAAAACAAATATGCCCTGCCCCACTATACATAGTTTCGTCCTTGAGTAGCACCTCTGGTTATATTATGGCAACTTGTTATGATATGTAATGTGGCCACAAGCTCTTTTACAATGAGAAAAAAACAAATAAGCAAATTGGTAGTATTGTTTGGTGCACTATTTACCTCTGCAGGGTCTTACAAACAGAAAAGAATGCTTTGGATGCGAACAAAAACCATACATTTGCACAATGCGAGCAAAAAGCAAGAATCTCGCTTTCAAAAGCTTTCAAGTTGTCGATGAGCATGTTGTCTTCATATTAATGAAGCTTCTCCACAGCAAGCACTCTACGAGTTGGTAATGCAACTTTATAAACAGTTTCATATCTGCCCAAACAAATGCAATAGTCGGAGCTAAAATCTCTAGAGGCTTCAATGATGCTATCATGGAGCATTCTTCCATTAAGTCCAAATACAGTAAAAATATCTCCATGTTCTTCCTCCATTGGCTCGGTTTTTCTAGTTCACGTCTTCTTGCATGAAGTAGGAAAACTTGCAAGCAATATAAACTACAACTGGAGACTACCAAAGAGCGGAAACAGAATTAAAATGAAGCCTTTAGAGATTATTTTAAGACTATGGTTGGCTTGAGAAGGGAGAAAACAAGGTCTTAGTCCAGAGGTGTTGCCGCATAGGCCTTTATTAATCCTCAAGACATCAACCGAAACCTCATGAAAAGACTTACGGCATGTTTGGTTCATTGGAATGGAATAGGGTTGTAATGAAATAGAGTTGTAATGAAATAAAGCTATAATGGAATAGAGTTGTAATCACTAATTCAATTGTTTGGTTGAATGTAATGGAATACAACTGTAATAGTATTCTTGTGTTTGGTTGAATGGAATAGACTTGTAATAGCATAAGAAAAAAAATTAAAATGACCAAGATACCCTCAGTAGATTTTTTTTAGGTAGATGATTATTCTTTTTAAATTTTTAATAAGATCGTTATTAAATATAATTAAATAAAAATAATATATAATTTAATGGCATTCTTAATGTAAATATTTTTATATTAATTATATTAAAATATTTAAAATATTTTATTTACTACATTTTAAAATGATACACTATTATTTGAATCAAACGCTTCTCAAGTTATCTCCATTATAGTTGGCACACAATAAACACATGGTTAGAGTAGTGCATTTGCATGGTTTATTATGATATTTAAACCTTCGAAACACTATCACTTGCAGTACACCTACTAGAATAGGAGGTCAAGTTTATGACATAAAATGTTGTTTCATTAGAAAAGAAAATTCAAATTTAACATTACATAGATTGCAGTTTATCAGCAAGCGATATGAACAACTTTAATTTTACTTTTCTTCCTCATTAGTGTCCGAATCAAGGAGATAACAAGAAACATAGAAAACAAATTCTATGTTACTTACTCTAATTCGTGTAAAGAAGGGTCTTGGTTACAGGGAAATGTAAATGAAAAGGTTTAAAAGAAATCTATAAGGAAAATTTATCTTGTGCATCATCGAATTTTTCCATTTATGTGCGAGATGTATCATTGTGTTTAGCTATCATTCGACTACTCAACTACGCCATGCGGAAGATACCTCCAATTCAACGTCCTCTTCCCACCAAGTAGAAGTCTACAATAATTCTTGATTTGGTTTGTTGGTTAGTTGATTGGATTTTCACGATGCTTAATCTCTACCATGTAATATATGTATATTTATGTATATAAACTGGATTTCCCATCTTGTTTCCTAAGTTCCATGGAATCAAATTCATCAAAAAAGAGGAGGCAAGGTGCAGCAGTAGCTTCTTTAGAGAAAATATCTTGAACCTGAGTTTCCCTCTTGCCTTTTGCGTCCCTTGATTGCATGGAAATTTTCAATCAGTAAGTGAATAACGTGAGAAGCTGCAAATATATGGGAATTTAGTATGTAAAGGACAAAGACCTGTGTGGCTGCAGATCACTTTGAATCTAGAAACTAGCTGTAGATTTCATACAATATCTATTTTTCACTTCTGAAACTAACGGTCTTGCCTTGGAAGCAATAGACTTCAGAACAGTATCAGTTATGACCGACAGTTTTCCAGGCTCATTGCTATTTGTGCTACTCAAATGTTCATGAATCGCAGCGAGTTGTGCATCTGAGAGAATAGCTTGTAGACTTGCTCCACTAAATCCTTCTGTCATATATGCTATAACATCTAAATTGACATCATTGACCAATGGCAACTACATTATATGTGCAAAAACAAAGTATTACAAAGGAAAGTAACACTAAAACATTGGATCAAAGTTGTTTCTAGTTTGATATATATAGCAAATCACATTACGCTATACTATGCTGCTTGGATTGTTCATTTATGTTCTACACATATTTGGACATGAATATACAAGTTATTTCTCCAAATATACAAAATTTTTTAAATTTTTGAGTAAATCAATGACAGATGTGAATCAAAATCCAACATTGACCACTTAATCTTGATAACAAAGTTGATACATGTGGTTAAAATTTTGTGCTACTTGAAAAGCTATCTTATTTGGGTATGTATCTCATGTCAAAATCGATCACATGAAGATAATAATGAACCAAACTTAACATTGTGGGGATTAACCAAAGATTAAGAATAGATACTAGCAAAATAATACAATTGAATTCCATGAGAACTAACCTTCTTGCAGTAAACACAAATACACCGGTCAAAACTTCAACACCATTTAATTCAGTTAGGAACTATTTGAAAGCAAAATAACAATTAGAAAGACATCAAATATAACACCCCTAACCCGTATGTTAGGATCGACCCGATTATGCAACAAGAAAAAAAAATAGCGAAATAAATTGAGAAATTGAACACACAAATTTAACGTTGAAAAACCCCTCCAAAGAGGATAAAAAACCACGGGCAAAAATAATTTTACTATAATGGAAAAAGAATGAAGAGTACAAAAGATGGAGATAAAAACTAAACCCCGAAAACAAAGAACCCTCAAAACGTAAACACAAAATTCTCTAAATGTGTTATGAGTTCTAATATCCAATGGGTGTGTTTTTCTAAGGTTGTAAAAGAGTCTATTTATAGGGTAAATTCATAGGTCAAATAATAATAAAATAATCTAAACTAATCAGTATGTGATTGAAACAAGTAAATAGAGTTTAACTAAAAGATTATTTTTCAAATTTGAGTGAAAATAGGAGTCATATTTAACAAATCTCCACTTTAACTCATATTTCCACAACGTCATCTTTGCTAAAGCCCGCCATGAGCCTATATTAAACTACGCAGGGAATTAATTGAGCCGAATTTGTGCTTAGAAACTAGAAGACTTCTAGCCTTCAACTTGTACACTGTCAAATCAAAACTAACTCGGGTCTGATTTTAACAAACACAGTGCCCTAACTTTTCAAAACCTGCATCCAAAAGAGAACCTCTCTTCAATGAAACGGTCATACATTTTTCCCTCATATGACCAAGTTGCCTCCGCTCCAAACGAGTTGACTTCAACTCTATAACGGACGAGGGACGTCCGATTTCACCGGTCACTGTAGAATCTTCCAAAATATAAAGACTACCGGTTCTTTTACCTTTTAACAAAACGAGAACTCCACGAGATACTTTAATGCCGTTCGACTCGACGTTGATTCTACATCCTTTCAAGTCTAAAATACTCAAGGAGATGAGATTCTTTCGTAAATCAAGTACATACCTAACATCTAAGAGTGTCCTAATCGTCCCATTGTGCATCTTAATTTTAACAGTACCAATACCAATTACCTTACTAGATGAATTGTTTCTCATGCGCACAACTCCACCTTCAACCAAACTGTATGTGGAGAACCATTCTCCATTGGGACACATGTGGAAAGAACATCCTAAATTTAGGATCCACTCGGACGTGAGCTTGGAATTATCGCTTATTGACACTAACAAGAAATCATCACCATTTTTATTGGCCAAATTAGCACCAGCTACATCTTCCTCTTTACTCTCAACAGTTCTTTTATTTCGCAATTTATAACAATCTGCTTTGACATAACCTAACTTTTTACAATAGTGACACATTTTGTCTCGTTTCTTTGATGCTATCAAAATGGAAGCTTGCCTATCTGTCTTGCTATCCAAATGAAGCTCATTATCGAGTTTGTTTCTACTCAAAAAATGACCCTTCACATATTCAAACGAGAGTTTGTCTCTACAATAAATCAGGGTCTCCCTGAAAGACTTGTATGAATGAGGTAAAGAGCACAATAATAGCATAGCTTGATCTTCATCATCAATATGAATCTAAACGTTATTTAAATAATTTAAAAGAGTAATGAATTGACTGATGTGATCTCTAAGAAGCTCACCTTCGTTCATGCGAAACGTAAATAGACGTTGTTTCAACACTAAACGGTTAGCTAGAGACTTAGTCGCATAAAGAGTGATAATACTCTAAAATGACGTGTTTTTATACATTAATCATGTGTTTATTTTGAGCTTGAGCCTACTAATTTGAGCTATTTATGTCTTTTTATCTTTTAGGGACTAAATTGGAGGCGAAAAGTAAATTTAAGGGAAAAAGCGTCAATTTGGAGATTAAATGAGCCAATATACAACGTGGGACAAATATGGTGCCAAAAGTGCGAACATGGAAGGCACAAGGACTTAAAAGCAAATAGAAGAGATTTTATTTTGGAAGACTCTATTTTGTTTTATTTTATTTATATTAGGATAATTAATATTAAGATAATTATTAGGATTATTTAAATTTTAGGATTTTATTTTAATTATCTTTATTTATCTTTAATTAAATGTATTTATCTTTTTAGAATTTAAGTTCAATTAGACTATCTTCCTAGCACTATAAATAGGGGGTGAAGTGACTCTATTTGGGGATCATCTTTTTCTGTAAACACTCTCCCCCTGAAAGTCTAGGCTTTTGTTTTTTCATATTTTCTTTCAATAAAATTCCCTTTTCCATTTTTCTATTATTTTCTTTTTCACCATTATCATGAGCCACTAAAACCCTTCTAGCAAAAAGTTGTCAATATTTCCCCAAAAAGGGTTCTTGAGGCCTAGAATCCGTACTTAGCCTTCTCGCCAAGTATTCATCATTTCTCCGCACTACGGGCTGACGCTTCCGTCCATGGCCCTTAAGAAGTAAGCTTTTCAGCATATGCAAAGGCGGCCACTTTGTATGTTTTGGAAGGATTGCATAGTCGGTTCGTTAACTTACTGTGTCAGAGGTTGGCGAGCCAAAGAGACAAAATGGCGTGGGGTTCGCCATTAAGAAGCGTTGATCTAGCATAGATTACTGGCTAGAGTCAGGTTCCCTAAAAATCATAAGTCTAATCTTTGGAGTTGGTGGTCGTAGGCGTCCTCTTCCACTATAACTGGCTTACTTTAGTCGAGAAGGTTCATCCAAAAGCCAAGGATTGAGCCCAAGGCGGAATGAGACAACCGGAGGCTGAAACTTTCCCATAAGAATTTCTTTTCTCTTAAAACTCTCTTTATTATTTTTATTATTTTCGTAATCATAATTTCAGTAAACTTTAACTTCTGTTTTTATTTTATTTTTTACTTCCAAAATCAATTCTTAAATTCTGTTTTTTTATTTTTTCTAGGAACGCAGGTTTTCTTGGGCATGATTCTGCCCAGGATTTTGAGAAACAAGCATTCGTATAATCTGGTCCCTCAGGATTCGACCCTACATCCCCTTTACTATTTCTTTTTCTTTATTTTACAGGGAATAGGATATTTTTGGTGCTCTCAACGATTGCACCAAATTTTGACGCTGTTGCCAGGGATCGGTAACGTACTAATCTTGTTTTTTTGTTTCTTATGACCAGATCTGCTCTAGGAACTCTTGCGTTTGATTCGGAGATTGAAAAGACTGCGAGAGCTAATCGCAAGGAAACAAAGCTAAAGAAAAAGCAGTTAGCGGTGGTTGGGACACAAAGTAATCCACCGCCAGAAGTTAGAATCAACGACTAAGTAGAGTCTAGGGTTAACGAAAACCCTAATCAAAATTTTGAAGGCAGAAAAGTAGAAGTCGATTCCCCAGAAGAAGTGCTTAACGCTAGGGTTGACGAAAACCCTAATTTAGCACCTCAACCTATGGCTCAGACAATTCGGCAACTGGCCAAAGCGCGGATACATCAACCGCTACTATGCATCGCGTATCCTACTATGGATACTGATTTTGAATTAAAATTAGGCTTGATTCAGCTGCTGCCAACTTTTCGTGGGTTACAAAATAAAAACCCCCACAAGCATTTAAAAGAACTCCGTATGGTTTGTTTGAGTATGAAACCTCAGGGGGTAACTGAGGATCAAATTAAATTGTGCGCTTTCCCTTTTTCCTTTATTTACCTCCTGGATCCATTACAACTTGGGCTGATCTATCTCGTTTATTTCTTAACAGGTTTTTCCCTGTATCACGAGCGGCTAAGTTAAGAAGAGAAATCGTGGGCATAAGGCGAAAAGACGCAGAGACTTTGTACGACTATTGGGAGCGATTTAAGAAGTTGTGTGCAAGTTGCCCACAACATGGTATAACGGAACAGTCTTTGCTCCAGTACTTTTATGAAGGCCTAAAACCCCTGGAAATGAATATGGTAAACACCGCGAGTGGAGGAGCGTTGGTGAATATGACTCCACAACATGCAAGAGACTTAATCTCCACGATGGCTGCAAATTCTCAGCAGTTTTGAGCCAATCCTGAACCCCCTAGAAGGGCTCACTAGCTAAGTAATTCAACCTTAGAAGATAAAATTGATAGACTTACTAATATTATGAGCTCTCTTGTTGCAGAAAAAGCCAAACCAGCCCGAGTATGTGGAATATG
Source organism: Gossypium hirsutum (assembly GCF_007990345.1). Classification (NCBI taxonomy): domain Eukaryota; kingdom Viridiplantae; phylum Streptophyta; class Magnoliopsida; order Malvales; family Malvaceae; genus Gossypium; species Gossypium hirsutum. The sequence continues at coordinate 106,400,455 of NC_053433.1, forward strand.
TGCTACCCCTGAACATACAACTGATGCATGTCCCAGTTTGAGTGATGATACTATGGCCCATTTAGATGCTATGGGAAATTTTCCTGGGCCACCACAAAGGCGATACGACTCTTACGCAAATACCTACAACCCAAGATAGAGGGAACACCCTAACTTAAGTTATAGGGCCAACCCACGATATAACCAACCATATCAGAACCGAGTTCCACAACAGCCACGAGATTCAAGTAATTCTCTAGAAACTTTGGTCAATAAATTAGCAGCTAACATGCTTAATTTTCAACAGAAAACCGAAGCGTCTATAAGAGAATTGACCACGTCAATTGAGAAGATGAACTCTCAAGGGAAGCTGCCATCGCAAATAGAACCAAACCCGAGGCAAAATGCAAATGCAGTAACGCTGAGAAGTGGAAAGGTGTTGGAACCAATTCCTGGCAGAAATCTTGGCCAAGAAAATGCCCAGGAAAAACCCGAAAACGATGAACAGGTACCAGCAAAACCCCTACTACCGAAAATCCAACCTCCATTCTTAGAATGATTAAATCAGTATCGAAAAAGTAAGGAAGACAAGGAGATCCTTGAGACATTCAGGAATGTCGAGATCAATTTACCACTGTTAGATGCCATCAGACAGATTCGGCGTATGCCAAGTTCCTTAAAGAGCTTTGCACCAACAAACGAAAACTAACAGGTAATGAAAAAGTAAGTGTTGGTGAGAATGTTTCTGCAGTACTACAACAGAAAATGCCGGTTAAATACAAGGATAGGGTTATGTTCGCTATTCCATGCAAAATTGGTCATTTAGGAATTAAAAAGGCTATGTACGATTTAGGGGCCTCCATAAATGTGATGCCTTATTCTATTTATGAATCACTTAACGCGGGTTTTTTGACAAAGACAGGTGTTATTATTCAATTGGCAGACAGGTCTATTGTGCATCCCGAAGGAGTCCTCGAGAACGTCTTGGTAAAAGTTAATGAACTTATTTTCCCTACAGATTTCTACGTAATAAAGATGGAGGAGGACAACACCGCTGGATCTTCGGACCTCCTGTTGGGCCGACCCTTCCTTAGTACTGCTAGCACCAAGATCGATGTCTGAAGCGGCACTCTTACGATGGAATTTGATGGGGAGATCGTGAAATTCAATGTTTACGATGCCATTAGCCATCCAAGCGAAATCTTGAGCGTAAACCGAGTCGACCTGGTTGACTCATTAGTAGACGAGACTTTTGAGTCAACTTATGAAGACAAATCTGAATATAGATATGATGATTATGAATTTGTTAAGACATTATTGTCCCCATCAGAAACTAAACTTCTACCTTCTGTTGTGCAGGCTCCAGATTTGGAATTGAAACCGCTTCCCGCGCAACTCAAGTATGCATTTTTAGGAAAAGGTAATACCTTACCCATTATAATTTCAAATAAACTCTCTAAATCCGAGGAGGAAAGTTTGATCCAGGTACTAAAGAGTCATAAGGAGGCAATTGGCTGGACCATTGCTGACTTGAAGGGGATAAGCCCTTTGATATGCACCCACAAGATTTACTTGGAGGAGAACACGAAACCAAGGAGAGAGGCACAAAGACGCTTAAACCCGAATATGATGGAGGTGGTGAAAAAAGAAATAATTAAGTTGCTGGATGCTGACATCATCTTCCCCATTTCTGACAGCAGATGGGTAAGTTCGGTACAAGTCGTGCCCAAGAAAATGAGCGTGACAGTAAAGAAAAATGCTGAGGGTGACTTAGTACCAGTCCGAGTGCAGAACGGGTGGCGTGTCTGCATCGATTACAGGAAGTTGAACGCTTATACTAGAAAAGATCATTTCCTTCTTCCTTTTATAGATCAAATGCTTGAACGTTTAGCTGGTAAAACACACTTTTGTTGTCTTGATGGATATTCAGGTTTCTTCCAGATCCCTGTTGCTCCAGAAGACCAGAAAAATACCACTTTTACATGCCCGTTCGGCACGTTTGCATACAGGAGGATGCCATTTGGACTTTGCAATACACCAGCTACCTTCCAGTGATGCATGATGAGTATATTTCCTGAATATGTAGAAAAAATTATTGAAGTGTTTATGGATGATTTTACCGTGTATGGAAACTATTTTACTGAATGCCTTGAACACCTTACGATAATTTTGAACAGGTGCATAGAATTTAATCTTGTCTGGAACTATGAAAAGTGTCATTTTATGGTAGACAAAGGTTTGATTCTAGGTCATATAGACTCATCTAATGGAATTGAGGTTGATAAGGCCAAAATTGACATTATAAATTCTTTGCCATATCCCTCTACTGTTAGAGAGGTGCGCTCTTTTCTTGGCCATGCAGGATTTTACAGGCGTTTTATAAAAAACTTCTCAAAAATAGCTGAACCATTGGGCGAGCTATTGCAGAAAGACAAGAAATTTGAGTTTGACCCAAAATGCAAGGAGGCTTTTGATATACTTAAGCAAAAGTTGGTAACCGCCCCTATAGTACAAGTACCAGACTGGAACTATCCCTTTGAAATTATGTGCAATGCAAGCGAACGTAGAGTGGGAGCCGTATTGGGACAAAAGATAGTGAAAGAGCCTCACGTCATCTGTTACGCCTCAAAGACCCTAGATGCTGCACAAAGCAACTACACAACCACAAAAAAAGAACTTTTAGCTATTGTGTTTACTTTAGATAAATTTCGATCATATTTACTGGGATCTAAGGTGATTATTTTTTCTGACCATGCAGCTCTTAGGTACTTGATCGCAAAGAAGGAAGCAAAGCCAAGGCTCATTAGGTGGATTTTACTGTTCCAAGAATTTGACATCGAGATTCGTGACAAAAAGGGGTGTGAAAACTTGGTGGCCGACCACTTGAGTCGGATAAAAACTCTATTTGATTATGATCCCATAAAGGATGAGTTCCCCGACGAAAGCTTATTCTCAACTAAGGCTTACTATCCGTGGTATGCAGACATAGTTAATCTCTTAACCACGAGATCATTGCCCACTGAGTTAGCTCAATCCGTAAAAAACAAGCTTAGACGCGAAGCTCAGAATTACATATGGGACGATCCATACTTGTGGAAACTTTGCTCAGATCAGATAATACGACGATGTGTTCCAGAAATCGAGGTAACCTCTATCCTTACTTTTTGTCACACAGAAGCTTATGGAGGTCACTTTGGCCCTAAGCGGACAGCTCACAAGGTATTGGAATGTGGGCTATATTGGCCTAAAATCTTTCGCAACGCGTTTAACTTTTGTAAGTCTTGCGATAAATGTCAGCATACAGGTAATATCACTAGATGCAATCAAATACCCCTATCCCCAATTCATGTATGTGAGATTTTTGATGTATAGGGCATTGATTTCATGAGCCCCTTTATTTCTTCGTTTGGAAACGTATATATACTTCTTGCAGTAGACTATGTTTCTAAGTGGATAGAAGCAAAGCCTACTCGTAATGATAATGCTAAAACTATTGTGGAGTTTCTAAAATGAACTATTTTTTTAGGTTTGGAACACCTCGAGCTTTGATCAGTGATCGTGGTACTCACTTTTGCCACAAGGTCATGGAGGCACTATTATCAAAATATGAAGTTCATTATTGTATAGCAACAGCCTACCATCCCCAAACGAACGGCCTAGCAGAGGTTTCAAACAGGGAGATCAAGTCAATTTTGGAAAAAACGGTTCGACCCAACCGTAAGGATTGGAGTCTTTGGCTCAATGACGTGCTTTGGGCCTATCGGACGGCGTATAAGGGACCAACTGGCATGACCCCGTATCGACTTGTTTTTGGCAAGCCGTGCCATCTACCAGTAGAGTTGGAGCATAAAGCTTATTGGGCTATTCAACAATGTAACATGGAGTTAGAGCTCGCTAGGAAGGCAAGGAAATTTGAAATTCAAGAATTGGAGGAAATTCGCAATGATGCCTACGAGAATGCTCGAATTTATAAAGACAAAACGAAGTTGTTTCATGACAAAAATATAGTTCAGAAGCATTTCTCGGTAGGACAAAGAGTTTTACTTTATAACTCCGTATTAAAGCTATTCTCAGGTAAGCTTCGATCTCGGTGGCAAGGACCTTTTATTGTGACTGAAGTATTTACGCATGGCGCAGTTGAAATAGAAAGTGAAGAATCAAGAAAGCGGTTCACAGTCAATGGTCAATGGCTGAAGCCATTTTACGAGAATTTCCAGGCCCACACGGTCGAGAAAATTCAGTTAGAACCACCATAAAACCGTTCAAGGTGTCGAGCTAATGACGTTAAACAATCGCTTGTTGGCAGGCAACCCAATCTTTATTTTTATTTATTATTTTCCTTTCTTTTCTTTTATTATTTATTATTTTATTTTAGTTAAATATTAATAAATTTTTCTTCTTCCACTAGGTGAAATGGAGCGAAAACACGAAAAAAAAGACAGAAAGTGTGCTCTAAAACAACCCTACCCATGGACCAACCAGTTCTATTCCACCCCAGAATGCCATATCTCTGCGGCCAAACAGTCCTATTCCAGCCTTAGAATCCCCAAAACCTGCAGCCAAACACCCCTTTTCAGCAAATAAAACCCCCAAACCTTACATTTTTTCCCCCAAATTTCTCCATAACCGCCGACTCCTTTCTCCTCCACCACCCACTGCCGATTTCTCAGCCACCATGGTGAGAACCCGAAGCCAAACAACCATTGCACACGTCACCCACCCCGTCTCCACCTCTTGCCGCTTCGCCATCTTCTTCTCCACTGTGTGCGCCAACCGACGGTAACTACATGGGGAGTTTTTCTAAACTTTTTTTTCCACCTATTTGTTTTCTTTTTACTTTCACATCGAGGATTATGTGTTTTAAGTGGGGGGGAGGCATTCTTCATTGTTACTGTTATTATCTGCTATTGTTGCTGTCATATTGTTGTTGATGTTGTTTTGTGCTCGTTTCTGCCTATTTATTTTAATAATATCCTGCCTCTTTTCATGCCCAAGAATTTAACCATGACTTTGCCTACTGTTTGACCTACAAGCATGATTCTTACCTTCTAAGGAAGTTATGATTTTTCCCATAATTGATGCCATCTCCACTGTTTTATTTTTATTAGGCTAAAAATAATTGTGATTAATAGGGTTAATTTTATCTTGCTTTTTGTAAAATTGATCAAGTTTAATATAAAGTGAACACTTAAAATGATTGCATGCTTAATTAATGTTCATGGCTATTAGGTGATTATTGAAACTTATTTTTGACACTTAAATTTTTATTTCCCTGAGTTCTCAAGAATTTTAAATATCGTTTAATTTTTAATAAATGTTTTCCATGGTTATGAGTACAGCTTAGATCGTGACTGACTGAGTAACCGGGGTAGGGTGCTTGGGTTATCATTCTACTTTGCGTCAAAAGGTTGTGTGACGTGACAAGTAAAACTCTGCTAGCCGAGGTTATGAGTATGGCTCAAATCATGACTGACTGAGTAACCAGGGTAGGGTGCTTGGGTTGTCATTCTACTTCGCGTCAAAAGGTTGTGTGACGTGTTGGGTAAAACTCCGCTAATCGGAAATAAATAATTTTAAGAGTATGTTGGGCTGAGTAACCGGGGTGGGGTGCTTGGCTTGTCATCTCTCTTCACGTCAAAAGGTTTAATATATTCCTAAGTAAATAAATAATAATAAAATTTTAAAAAAAAGGAAAAAATCAAAAAAGGAAAAAAAAGGAAAAAAAAGAAGAAAAAATAAGTACTATTAAAGTTGCACTTCGGGGACTAAAGGAGGAAATAATTAAGGTGTCTTAGTAGGTTTGGTAATTTACCTAAATAGCATAACTCAAGTCGATCTTAATTTTTGTGTGAATTAATTGGAATACTTTTTCTGTTTTACTTAAAGCAAGCTTAGAGGTCTCTTTCTTTTTCATATGCATTTTTAACTAATTTTTATGAAACTTTGGAGTGGTATTTCTTTTATGGCAGAATCTAGCTTTCACAGTTGATAGGAACCATACTTGAGGGCAAGCATGGGCTAAGTAGGGGGAATTTGATAATACTCTAAAATGACGTGTTTTTATACATTAATCATGTGTTTATTTTGAGCTTGAGCCTACTAATTTGAGCTATTTATGTTTTTTTATCTTTTAGGGACTAAATTGGAGGCGAAAAGTAAATTCAAGGGAAAAAGCGTCAATTTGGAGATTAAATGAGCCAATATACAACGTGGGACAAATATGGTGCCAAAAGTGCGAACATGGAAGGCACAAGGACTTAAAAGCAAATAGAAGAGATTTTATTTTGGAAGACTCTATTTTGTTTTATTTTATTTATATTAGGATAATTAATATTAAGATAATTATTAGGATTATTTAAATTTTAGGATTTTATTTTAATTATCTTTATTTATCTTTAATTAAATGTATTTATCTTTTTAGAATTTAAGTTCAATTAGACTATCTTCCTAACACTATAAATAGGGGGTGAAGTGACTCTATTTGGGGATCATCTTTTTCTGTAAACACTCTCCCTCTAAAAGTCTAGGCTTTTGTTTCTTCTTATTTTCTTTCAATAAAATTCCCTTTTCCATTTTTATATTTATTTTCTTTTTCACCATTATCATGAGCCACTAAAACCCTTCTAGCCAAAAGTTGTCAATATTTCCCCAAAAAGGGTTTATGAGGCCTAAAATCCGTACTTAGCCTTCTCGCCAAGTATTCATTGTTTCTCCGCACTAAGGGCTGACGCTTCTGTCCATGGCCCTTAAGAAGTAAGCTTTTCAGCATATGCAAAGGCGGCCACTTTGTATGTTTTGGAAGGATTGCATAGTCGGTTCGTTAACTTACTGCGTTAGAGGTTGGCGAGCCAAAGAGACAAAATGGCGTGGGATTCGCCATTGAGAAGCGTTGATCTATCATAGATTACTGGCTAGAGTCAGGTTCTTTAAAAATCGTAAGTCTAATCTTTGGAGCTGGTGGTCGTAGGCGTCCTCTTCTACTATAACTGGCTTACTTGAGTCGAGAAGGATCATCCAAAAGCCAAGGATTGAGCCCAAGGCAGAATGAGACAACCGGAGGCTGGAACTTTCCTATAAGAATTTCTTTTCTCTTAAAACTCTCTTTATTATTTTTATTATTTTCGTAATCATAATTTCAGTAAACTTCAACTTCTATTTTTATTTTATTTTTAGCTTCCAAAATCAATTCTTAAATTCTGTTTTTATTTTTTTTTATTTTTTCTAGGAACGCAGGTTTTCTTGGGCACGATTCTGCCCAGGATTTTGAGAAACAAGCATTCGTATAATCCAGTCCCTGAGGATTCGACCCTACTTCCCCTTTACTATTTCTTTTTCGTTAATTTATAGGGAATAGGATATTTTTGGTGCTCTCAACGATCGCACCAGAGTTTCTAACCTTTTCCACAAGGCAGATGAGGTCTTCTCCATCAATACTTCCTGCAATACCGTATTGACAAGGCACAACTAGATTGCAGACAAAGCCTTTTCATCAAGCTCTTCCCATTCTATTTTATTTAGATTCTCAGGCTTTTTCCTAGTAACAACCTTTTTCAAACTGGATTGAACTAGAATTGCCATCATCCGAACTTGCCATAGATTGAAATTTGTCTCATCATCGAACTTCCCAATTTCAAACCTTGTTGCTGCCATCTTTGAACGGGTTGGTCTATGAAAATTGAACTAGCTCTGATACCACTTTTTAGGATCGACCCAATTAAGCAACAAGAAAAAAATAGAGGAACAAATTGGGAAATTGAAGACAAATTTAACGTGGAAAAACCCCTCCAAAGAGGATAAAAAATCGCAGGTAAAAATAATTTTACTATAATGGCAAAAGAACGAATAGTACAAAAGATGGAGATAAAAACTAAAACCCGAAAACCCGAAAATAAAGAACCCTCAAAACGTAAACACAAAATTCTCTAAATGTGTTATAAGTTCTAATATCCAATGGGTATGTTTTTCTAAGGTTGTAAAAGAGCCTATTTATATGCTAAATTCATAGGTCAAATAATAATAAAATAATCTAAACTAATCAGTATTTGATTGAAGCAAGTAAATAGAGTTTAATTGAAAGATTATTTTTCAAATTTGACTGAAAATATGAGTCATATTTAACACCATATCTGTTGCCGGAATAGGGCTAGGAGGCATTACCGATCAAATACAACATACAACAAACATTTCTCATACTTGAATCCATTATCACATAAACATTAATCAAACATAACACAATGTCCCTTATAAGGCTCTACGAGACCTTAAAACATACTCGGAAGAGGTTTGGGGCTAAACTGATAACATTTGAAAACTTTGGGAAATTTAGAAAATTTTCATGCATAAAGGGATCACACGCTCGTGTGAACAAGCCGTGTGCCTCACACGACCACCAGACACTCCCCTGTCACAGGCCGTGTGAAAACATGACATACATACTGACTTGCACCACACGGCCGAAGACACGCCTGTGTACCATAGTCGTGGAAAAACTAGAAGGTAAACTGACTTGGGTTACACGGCCAATCACACGCCCATATGACAGCCCGTGTATCACACACGGCTAGTAGACATGCCCGTGCATCTAAGCCATGTAACTCACTGACTTGATTAATTAAGTTACAGCAGACAAACGGTCGAGTCACATGCCCGTCTGCTCAACCGTGTGGGGTGAAGTTAGGCTTGGTTTAAGCCACATTTCTCACCCTCCTCAAGCATACCTAAACTACATAATTTCATACCATTTCAATTTACTTATAAACAACTAAAACATGCCAATTCATATACAAATCATGCCATTTCATCTTCAACCATTTCACTACTCAAATCAATACCATTTGTACATTCAAACACATACTAACTAGAATGATTCATTCCTCATTACTTATATTCAATCATATACCAAAGTACATATCATACTCATCAATACAACCTATTTCAATATGTATTTTTACTACCATCAATCACAAACAAAGCTTGACTCATAAATCATTTATTAACCATTCATTTATTAAGTCCAAATTCATGCTTTTCATAAGTAAATACTCAACATATACCAAATAGCCAAATAATCATCTTGAACCATCACCAACCATACCAAAATATGCCATTACATAAGGCAAATTACACATCAAACACAAGTCATTAATAATCCATGTAAAATGGCCAACTTCATCACCAAAACCTTTATAAAAAAGACTCAAGCCTATACACGCCACATAACCAAGTCACAAGTGTATAAATACCGAAATAAAAAATCGGATAGTGTGATGCGATCTCCTCTGACTTCCAACCCGAGCGGACGTCAAAATCACTATAAAACATAGAAAAATAACACAAAGTAAGCTATAAAGCTTAGTAAGCTCGTATGGTAATAAACTCATATTATTAAATAACTGCATTTAAAACCATTATTCAAAACATGATATAATTCATATGAGTGCACCATTCTATCTCGAATTCATGCACATAGTTAATCAAGATTTTCATGAGTTTATTCATTCAAAACACATATGGTTTGAATACTTCTTATCAATTCATTCACATCTTCATATGCATAAGCAATTATATATCTAAACTTTATTCAATTCAATTACCATCACCTTTTCTTTTGCCAAGTGAATTATGTGAAATATCATCAAATAACGCTATTTCGTACACTATGTGCCATATGTATATTTAGTTAAAACAACTATAACTCATATCTCACATATCATTCAATTCATACCTTATTATAGCCAAATAAACACATTTTGGCATGGAACATACTTATACATAGATCTTTCTCATTTCATATACATGATACACTAAAAACTTACAAATTACCTTCATTTGATTCTCATATAAGTTCTGTACGAACCTGTATCACTTAATTCATTTGTACTTTCCTTCTCGTCTTGACTATGCCCGTTGAACCATTCGAAATTGTTAAGGATACTCGAAAATCACATAAAGCTCATACAATGCCATATCCCAGAATGGTCTTACATGTTATCACATATTGATGCCATTGTCCCAGACAAGGTCTTACTCGAAATCATATAACGATGCCAATGTCCCAGACATGGTCTTATACGTAATCACAATACAATGCCAATGTGCCAAACATGGCCTTACATGTAATCACATCTCGGTAATCCTAATGTCATGACATTTGTATCCTATAATATTCCTAAAGTTCGTACGGGACTTTTAGATGTCGTAACTTCGAAGATTCTTATTCGTATTTTCTCGTTCAACATTCATAGCAATTCAATGATAATGAAACATATATAATTCAATTCAATTCAATGATAAATAAGCATTTATAACACAATTTAAATACATTTATTAGAATACAAACTTACCTCGTTCGCTGTAACAATGAATTAGGTCGACTAATCCGATACTTTGTTTTCCCCTGTTCTAGATCCGAATCTCAATTTTCTCAATCTATATAATAAAAAAATTTACTTATTTAATAATTAAATCATTCAATTTAAAACAATTTACACATTTTGGAAAAATTACATTTTTACCCCTATTATTTCACATTTTTACAATTCAGTCATTATCACATAAAATCACAATTTCATGCAATTTCATCCTAACCATGCTTAGCCGAATTCTTCCTATTGCCTTAGCAGCCCATATTTTCCAAATAATCACACTTTCAACCACAAAATTTCAACAGTTCACAATTTAGTCCAAAATTGACATTTTTACCAAAATTCACTTTACAAAACATGTATATCCAACAACAATAATTTATTTTCCGTTATCAACTATCAAAATACTCATGCATTAACAATGAAAAAATTCAAATACTTTAACAGTTTTGAAATCGGAGGTACAGGCTAGCTAGATTACGAAGCAACAATCTCAAAAACGTAAAAATCATTAAAAACCAGGCGAAAACCACTCACCGAATTAACTTCGAAGCTTGGACGAATACTCAAGCTCCCATGGCTATTCAAAATTTTCATTTTTGGTGGATACTTGAAGGAGAAAGATAATACAAATATTTGTTTTATTATTAAAGTTATTTATTTCCTAAATTACTATATTATCCTTAATTAATAAACATGTTAAACATCCATTTCATGCCCATTAATGTCCACTCAACATGTAAATGGTCTAATATCAACATAAGGACCTTTAATTTAATGTTCTATATCTATTAGACACCTTTAGCTAATAGAACTCAACTTTTGTGCTTTACGCGATTTAGTCCTTTTTACCGAATTAACCACTCAAACGGTAAAATTTCTTCACGAAATTTTTACACAACCCTAATATCATGCTGTAAATATTGATAATAAAAAAATTTTTTGATTTCAGATTTGTGATCTCAAAATCACTGTTCCGATTAACCTTAAAAACGGGCTGTTACATCAAAAGTTAAGGCAAAATAATAAAATTCAACAAGCAAAAAGATACTAACTTGTTTGATAACTCGATTAGTTACTCCAGTGTTTTCATGTCCTCTTTTAGGGGCAGTGGAATCAAATTCATCAAAAAAGAGGAGGCAAGGTGCAGCAGCAGCTGCTTTAGAGAAAATATCTCGAACCTGAAATAATATTGAGAAAGTATAACAACATTCAAATCAGCTCGTACCAAGATTCTACCTGGGAACCTAATCTATCATACATCATTTTACAAACCAGATTAAATCGATCAAAAGAAAGTATTACAATGCCTTTGGAATAAAATATTAACGGTACAAAAGGTACATGTTTATTTATCATATTCTCTTCACATGAATAAAAAAGGTAAGCACGCTGGGGACAATAGATACAAATAAGTTCACATTCTGGATTACTTTAGAAGCTAATCCAAATATTGATTAAAAATAATCATAGGAAATTTTGAAGCCCGAATGTCATTGAGACCACCAACATTGTCCCAACCAGAGCGACCAACATCAAGAGCTGATTTTGTTATGTCACCCATGGCAACTAAAAGGAACTCATGCATAGCATGAGACAAATCATCCCTAACTAGCATGGGGTTCATGTGTTCTTCAGAATCAGAATCAAAAGGCAAAAATCGGCCAACAGCAGCATGAACAACTCTATCAACCAATATTTTTTAAAATAATAAAATTAATTAGTATAAACTTTTACCCAAAATTTTAGGATAAACAATGGGAAGAGTATGCAATCTCATTCCCTAAATAACACAGAATGCAACTTATTATATCCAATTTAAACTACACGCAGAATAAAAACATCGTGAAAATTAGTAACAAGAAGGATAAAGATGTCAGTAATATATAGAAGTAACAAATTTATCCAGAAGGGAAAAAGAACATTAATGAAAAAGAGATACAAGATAAAAGTACATACATACATAAGAAACAAAAATACCAGATCAAATGCATCATATCCGTCACAAAAATACCAGTTCTATCATCTGGATTTAACCAGTTGGTTAATGAAAAAAGTCCCAATACCAAAATCTACAATTTCTAACCCCTATCCCCAAACTGCAATCTTTGCAACTAAAAAAATTCCATTTTTCTTCAAAATTCAAGAAAATTATGGAAAATCATTGCTTAATGTGAACTAGATTTTTTTAATATTCTTCTGGGTCTTTCTTATAACAACGATAATTGAAAAAAAAATTGAAAGAGAAGAGGAAAAACAAAACCAATAATACGAACATAGTTGAAATTATAAAATAAGAAGAGAAAGAAAAAAAGGGAACTTACAGAGGTTCTCACAAGGGAAAGGAGGCAGCTTTGCGGAGGCGGGGAACGAATCAGAGATGAACCGATGATTCTCAATGATAGAATCGATGGAGGCACCACTTTTACAACAACGACGAAATTGACGAACGATGGGTGAACAAATATAGGGTAAAATTGTCTAGGGAAAATTTGCTATTACGTCTGTTGTTGAATAGGCTATTCTTAGCCCCCTTCACTGAATGATGATCTGGTAAATCAGATGAATAAGAGAGGAATAGCCATTCACTGAATGAGGAAAACGGTGAAGCAAACTATAGCTTAACTATTCATCCAAGAATAAAGAGGGTATGGCTATTCCATTTTCTCCAACCAAACATAGCTTTAAGGTTTGGAATAGGACTTTCTAATTGATTGAAAGATATGTTCACAAATCTCAAACCATGCAAATCATTAGAAGCTTCTAGGATGGAACCGTTGAGCATATTGCAAGAAAGGTTTAATACTTCCCAAGACTGTAATTTTTCAAACTGTTGTGGAATACCTCCAATAAGTGAATTCTGACTTAAATCTAGACTTTCAAGAGCATTAATGTAGCTTATTAAAGGTTGAGTGCTGTCTTTGAGATTGTTCTTGCTCAAATTCGAATAACTTGGAGCAGTTTGTAAGATCATTAGGAATATTCTCATTTAAATTATTTGATGCCAAGTTAAGTTCTTCTAGATTTGAAAGATACCCAATCTTTGACAGAACTTTGCCTAAAAATTGGTTACCGCTTAGCAGAATCATTTTCAATGCTCCTAGTTCCTTAGGAATCTCACTAATTAGATGATTCAAAAAGAGATCAAGTTCCCTTAATTGAGTTTCATTTCCCAATTCAAATGGTATATTTTCAGAAATGTTATTTTTAGATTGTGACATTGCCTCAATTTGGAGAAAGTTCACCAAAAAATTTGTGTTTTAATGACAAAAAATTCAAATTTGGATGTATATGCCAAAAGCTTTTGATATATTTCCTGTGAAATGGTTTCCATCAAGCCTAACTCTGAAGAATAGAGAGAATGTCAGCAAATAAAGAATAGAGATGTTTCAATCACTCTCACAAGTGGGAAAAATGTAAGTTGTAAACATGATGTGAACATGTTTATACGTTTCCTATATTTTAAGGTTTTTACACCTACTGATTACCCTCCAATTAGGAAAAAATGTCGCACGTTTAAATTCATATATTCCTATTTATAAAAATATAATAATATTAATTGAGTTTTGATTCAATCAATTATTTGATAATTAATTAAAATTTTTTAATGAAATATCATCTTATAATACATTATCCATAATATATATGATAATAGTGAGCAAATATTGACAATGGCTAATGATTGTATATGAAAACTGCGATTATGAGAGCCAACTTTAGCAATAGACTTCTCTCCATGTAAAGCAATGAGTTGTCTCTCATACCCTCTGAGATTACAAGAGCTAGGAAATAAAGGTGGAGAAGAATTGGATGAAGGAGACTTAAAGTGTACTTGGTTGAATGGAAAAGTGGAAGGCGAGAATGAGAGAATGTGGAAAGAAAATAAATCTTAAGTGTGTTTGGTAGGAAAGAAAATTAATAGGAAAGGCAATATGAGATGTCATTTTTCATTTTAATGTATAATAAAAACAAGGCATAATTGCATAAAATACCCTCAACGTTTAGGGTTTTTGGGTTTGAGCCCTTAAATTTTTTTATTGACACCCTTAATGTTACGATTTTTTAAAAAATAAACTCAATTTTAATGATAAACGTGAGTTGACTGTTAATCAAACTGTAGGTCAACATAGTAGCCCATGTGGCATAGCACATAAGCGCATGACATCATAGATGATGTCATCTATTTAACAATTTTTTTTGTTTTCTTTCCATCTTATTTCTTCTTCCCTCTTTCTCTCATCCCTCTAACTGCTGATTCTAGTCATGGATATGGTGGTTGATAAGTGATAGAAATGGTTGTAAATATACGAACCGACAACACAAAAATAGAGAAATAGAGATTACTAATCAACTTGATCAGGTTTTGACCAATTGGCTCAGTGTTCAACTCTGATTCTTTTGTGGGTTTCTCATTTTTAAAAACCCAATTTCAAAAAATAATCAGATCTCAAAACAAATGAATGAAACAAACATAATTTTATCACTAAATAATGGGTTTTTGAAAACCTAGTAATAGAAACTAAATAGGTATTGATGACAATAAATGAATTAGAGAGAGAAAAAGAAGTTTACACGTGAATGTTGAATGGGGTTTAGCTTTGCTTGAAACCCAAGTTAAAGAAGTAACCAGTTACTATTTTTGAAGAAGATGGAAAAGAATGGTGTTTGGCAAGAAAATAAGAGAAAAAAATGGCAGCCAACAGTGGGAGAAAAACAATGATTTTAAGTAGAAAGTGTGGTGTGAGTTTACCAAAATTACACAAAAGCGTGATTATAATCATGGTAATGGAAATTCTTATAGATGAAATGATCCAACCATTTTGAAGATGCAAAATAAATGATAACCATTGGGCTACTATAGTAGCCAGAGGGGAAGAGAGAAAGAGGGATGAAGAAAAAAGATGGGAAGAAAATGAAAAAAAATGTTAAATAAATGATGTTATCTATGACGTCATGCGCTTATGTAGCATGCCACATGGGTTACTATGTTGACCTGCAGTTTAATTAACGGTTAACTCACGTTTACCGTTAAACTTGAGCTAATTTTTGAAAAAAGCACATTGAGAGTGTCAATAAAAAAAAGTTAAGGGCTCAAACCCAAAAACCCCTAAACATTGAGGGTATTTTATGTAATTATGCCTAAAAACAAATCACTCCAAATTGGAATTATAAACGGAGAGAAAATGAGAGAGGGATATATGTTAATTCAAAATTATGCATTTTTCAAAATTTTCTTTTCTTTCGTTTTTCAACTCTACCAAGTAATGAATGAGAAGAAAATTATTTTTTCTTTCAATTTTTTGATCTTTCCTACCAAACACACCTATGAAAAGAAAAGAAAAATATATTTTCTATGATTTTATTTTTATACTCTTTCAATTTTTCATCACTCCAGTTTTTTTCTCACCTTAATATGCAAAGTCTCAATGATGGAGGATGTGTAGGGACAAAGCCAAAAATGTTGATAGGGACGTATTTATGTAAAATAGACATCTTCAAAGTAAACCTAGCTTGTATGGATCAAACATAATTTTAACAAGTATTTTTAAATTTGAGATAATCTTGACTACCAAAATTCACATTTAGAAAAAATAAAAAAGTTAATGCTCGGTTTGTATTAGATACAACAATTATTCAAGTTTGTTTTACCTAATTAATATTTATATACTATTTTATATTTTAACATTGCAATTTGTTAACTTTATTTTTACCACATTATTTAGAATTAAGGTTAATTTAATAGAATGTGTTAAGGACTAAAATATTGTTATACCAAATGAAAAATGGTCACTTCATCATTTCTACTAACAATTTAATCTGTGAGTGACTAAAACAAAACTGAATGATAGTGCTAGTTATAAAATTGAAAGTTTTTATAGTTCAAGGCTTTTTTAATAAAAATAATATTTAATTTTTTAATTAGAAAAATAGGGTAGGATACAAATTAATTACGAAAATAGAGTGTTTGCTATAGGAACTTTGGGTGCCGCCTGACACATTGGCGGCACCAATGAACTTTAAAATAAGTTTGTTTGGAAAAAAAATTAAGAAAGTGAACAAAAAATTGTAACGCCTCTTAATACATTGGCGACACTAATTAATTAAAAAAAGTTAGATAGGAAAAAAAACAGCTGAAAAATTAAAAAAATAATAATAAAAGAAACTAGTTTATGGTTCCAACACTAGAAATAGTTTTTTCTCTCTATTTAATGCCTTTCCCCTACATTAAATGCATTAAATGTCTAAATGTCTTTTCACTACATTTCATGTCTTAATGGTTTTTCCATGCATTTATCTCTAAAAAATATTTTTTTTAATTGGTGTTGTCAATGTGTCAGATGACACCTAATGTAACAAACACCCCAATTTTTACAATTAATTTGGTCCTCACTCTATTTTTTTAATTAATTAATTTTATCATATTATTTTTATTAAAAAAATTATAGTTCAGTGATAAATAAGAAACACACTAATAATATTAGATGACTTAATTGTATAGTATACCCATACATAAAGTAAGAGTAAAAGTAGCATATTATAAACTTAAAAATTGATTAGCCTAGGCTTAAGCTTTGAATATTGATGCTTGAGGATGACATCTTATTTTAAATGAGTCTATTTTTTTTTCTAATCTATTTTCATATTCAATATAAATTTTTATTTACATCCTCTAAAATATGGAGCTAGACTAAAAGTTTTAATAAATAACCCGATCCTTGAATAGTTGTTGCTATCAATAAACTTTCAACAAAATAATAAAATTGTTATTTAATTCCAAAACTAAAAGTTAAATGCTCAAAAAAAAATGCTTTAGAGGAAAAATTCTTCTGTAATTTGTATTGAAGAAAAATTGCTATGACGTATTTGCAGGGTTATAATCCAAGTGATTACTACCCTTCACTTCAACCACTAATCTAATAAGATACCATTGGCCAAAACTAAATTATATGAAAATGAATAAAATGAACTTTACGGGGAGTTATACATTGTTTTAGAAGGCCAATACAGTTCTTTTTAAAGATAAAACTTATAAACTTCATTAATCAGAAAAATAGAAGGGAAACTCTATACCCAAACTATCAAGCTTTCCTAATACACTTTTCCTACTTCCCCTCGACTTTTGTCGAAACATCAGTGTAATGGCTAATTTTCGCTTGGCCGACCAAAAAACCAAAAATACAAAACCAAAATAATAACATTAAAAGTCCATATAAAACAATCCAAATTACAAAACAAAATAACAAGCCCAAAACTCAATGACCCAAAATTAACCTTATCCTAAAACCCAAGCCCACAACTTTAATTATTTTTAGCAAAAAAAAAAGAGACAGAAAACCCTAGTCATCGCCGCACCCTAGCTTGCCACCACTAACTACTTGCCATCGCCAACCACCACATGCAAGGATAACAAGAACACGCAAAGAGTAGTTGAAACAGTAGAAGAATAAAAAATATTGTAAAACGACTATAAAAAGCCTAAAAACAAATTGTAAAGGAGGTTTTTTTGGAATAGAAATAACAAACAATATTAATAAAAAACAAAACGCAAAGTTGAAAAAGGTGATTTTTTATTTTAGTTTTTATTTTATTTATTTTAATAAAAGCATAAAAAAATAAAAAAGGGAAATCTTACCCTTTTCTTTTCGCATTTACGCCGTTGTGGGGGGAAGGAGGCCGCTATCTCCAATGAAAGATGGCATTTTTGGGGTTGGGGATTAAAAAAAATGGTTTTTTCTCTTCGGCCAATGTGGACGGCGGCGCCATCGTTGGCGATCGGTGGCCGACGGTTGGACACTTGGCCAGATCTGGGATCAAGAGAGAAAAATGAGAGGGCTTTTGAGGTTCTTTTTTTTTCTTTTTTTTTAATGTTGGGCATGAAATGAATTTTTTGGTGAAATTTTGGCTTATATAGAATTCTAAAACGACGCTGTTTTAGCGCTAGGTTCAATAGCCCCAAAACGATGTCGTTTTGACGCAACTCGCGCGCCGACCCGACCCCCCTAGGATCCATGTGTTTTTGGTCCAAGGGTATATTTGCGCGAATGATCCTTTCGCTTATGCGACGTGCTTCAATTTAGCTTTTTTTTTTTACCTTTTTTTGAACTTTTAAAATTTGGCCACTAATTTTTTCGTGTGCTTCAATTTAGTCTCTAGTTCGTTGATTTGCAAAGGAAAGGACACGTAACCTGGGGATGGGGTTAATTTCTCATTTAGTCCCTGCTTGTTTTTGCGCATTTGATTTTAATCTTACTTTATTTTATAGATTATTTTATTTATTTTATTATGATTTTTACTTTAAATTTGTTTAGATTCTGATTTAGTCCCTTACTTTTGATCTTTTATATTTTATTTTTCTTTGTATTTATTTATTTATTTATATTTATATTCATTTATTGGTTTTTTTTTGTTTTTCTTCTCACTATTATTATATTATTTTATCTATTATTATTATTATTTATTTGTGTACTTTATTATAAATGGTACCCTTAATTTCATTTATATTTTAATTTGATCCTCGATTTATTTAACTTCAAAATTTTTTATACAAACTATTTTATTTATTATTTTATTTATTCATTTATTTATTCAACCTATTTTTTATAATTAAAATTCATTTACATTCCTTTTATGTACCGTAAACGGGCCAATTTGCCCGAGTCCACCAAAATACAAAATAAACATAAAACATTAAGCCCAACACAATGGCCCAATGCCTAAAACAAGCCCAAACGACCTAAAATTTTGGTCACTGGAAACCCTAGCAGCCTCCAACGCCGACTACCCCCTCCATACCTCCGTACGCAGTACTGTACGGCCTCCACGCGCCACGCACACCTACAAATAGACAAGAAAACAACAGCAAATAGAAACAAAAAACAACGGAATAGCAAAAAGAAGGCTGGTATTTTCATTTTTGATTATTGTTCGGCTATAAAAGCCAAAAACCTTTTCATTGTAACGGATGAACACACTACAAAAATTCAATACAAAAAACCAGCAAAAAAAATCAGAAGAGGTGACTTTTAGTCTTTATTCCGACTTGATTTTCATTTTCTTTATTCCGACTTGATTTTCATTTTCTTTCTTCGTGTTTTTTTTATTTAGTGTAAAATAAAAAAGGAAGGAACTAACTCGTGTTTGGAAGCCTTTGAATCTCTGCTTGTTTCGTCATAATCGAAACTTGGTAGCGATTTAGAGTTTGCGAGTGAAAGTCACGAACTGGTGGTCCAATGAAGCCTTGATTGACCATTGTTGGGTCGAAAGGAAAGGCAAGAGGATCGTCGATGGAGGGCTTGAAGATCGGCCGAATATTGAAGAGAAAAGCTTGGTTTTCTTTCTCTTTTTTTTGAAGCGGCTAGGGGATTTACTTAGGATACTTAGGGTTTGCTTTTGCTGCTTTGGGGAAGATTAAATGGCACCATTTCAGGCTAATACTAATAGCCCCAAAATGGAACTACTTAAAAAAGAGGGTTATTTGCAAAATGAGTCCCTCTTCTCTTACATGTGTCTCATTTTAGCTTAAATTCTAGCTTTTTAATTTATCCCTTAAAGTTCATTTCTTTTTATTTTTGGTTCCTTAACCGTTGAATCTTGTTTATTTTTCAATTTTTTTTTTATTTTCAATATTATGCATTTATTTTTATTTTCTTTAGTATTTTATTTACTTGCTCTTTTTAAATTCAACCCCTTATATTTTGTTTTATTTTCATGTTTACTGATTTACCTGTATTTTACGCCTTAGACTTCATTTTTTTTATGTTAAATCGAATCCTTTTAGTTTCCATTTTTGTTTTTTTCTTTATTTTTATTTCACTATTATTTTGTACTATTCTTTTGCCTTTATTTTACATTCATGGCTTATTACAAATGCTCATTGTATTATTACTATTAATATCCTTATCACGTTTTCTTTTTTGTTATTATTTGTTATTTTTTGTCTTATTTGTTTTATTTATTTTTTCTGTTTCTAATTTCGAACTAAATTGTTTTATTTATTATCTTGTTCATCTACTTATTTCTTTATTCCTTAACTTTTTATACTGAAAAGTTCATTTATTTATGTTTTTTATATGCTCTTCGATTTTACTATTATGTATTTATATATATATTTAGTCCCATGCTAATTTATTTTATGAATTCTTTTAAATTTATCTTAATATATTTTTATGTACATAAGTCATTTTTTTAGAACATATTTTACTACATATTGTTTTGATTTTAAATCTCACATTTAAATACTATTTTTATATATATATACATTTATTACTTTAATGGATTTTTCTATTTTAAAACACTTTTTGCTTTGTGATTTATCAAGTATTTTCAATATATATATGAAATAATTTTGGGAACTTTTTTGTAATTATAAAGTTATTATTTTTCAGTAGATCTATATATTGCTTAGGTGTTTGTGTAGTCTATTATTTTAAACGTCTTGATGTAAGGATATGTATAATTTTTAGACTATTTTAAAAATTTATATATCTTATTATTAATCTCATGTTTTTTAAATAAACTTGCATATACATATGTTTCATAAATCTATTTTGTGTATTATGTCTTGTCATATATCTTTATTATTATTCTTTTATATTATATATATTATTTAAATCATCATGTAGTTTGTCAACTTTTAAATGTATTTGTGTTTAAAATATTTTACATGCAATTCAATTCAAACCTTCATTCTATAATATCTATTTCAAAAAACTATATATCTAGCCCTAGTTTTTTTATGTACAAATTTGTCAACCTACATTTCATGTGTTCATTTATTTGTCGTTATCTTAAAATAGTTTTATACCATATTATTTCTTCGATTTGCATTTTGTTTTGGGTATCTAGTAGTAGTCATGATACATTATGCCATGCATGTTATCGTTGCATTATTTATTTGTTCATTTTTTTTATATTGCCATGTTAATTATATTCCATGCTCTTAGTTTTAAGTTCTTGTTAGTTGATTAAATAAATTGTATTATCTTCATTTTTCCATTGTCGTATTTTTATGCGTACACATATTAACCCATTCATCGTTTTTTTACTTGACTTTTGAAATGTGGTTTTATAAAACCCAAATTTTATGATTAATTTCGTCTTATTTCAAATTGAATTAATGTGTTTTAAGCTAGTTTCACAACTATTAAGAATTCTTCAAAACGAAGGCGATATTCGATACTTGGTAATTCGTGGATTCGTGCTCTAACGTGTTGGGTTGCAATTTCTCGTTTGCTCAAAGTAATCGAAGGTCCTTTTAGAATTTCACCCGTGTCTTCTAAAAATCCTTTAAAACGGAGGCAATACTCAGTGTTTGACAATTCGAGAATTGAGCCCTATCGTGCTGGGTTGCGCTTTTTCATTTGTCCAAAATAATCGAATATCTCTTCGAAATTTTACACGTATTTTCTAAAGTGAGGCAATGTTTGATGTTCGGAAATTCGAGGAATCGTGCCCTACTGTGTTGGGTTTCGGTTTTTCGTTGGACTAAATAGTTGAGCATCCTATTATGAGTTTCAAATAAAATTTTTCAGATGTCAAAACAAGGAGATTTTTGGCAATCAACCCGGGCTATTCAAATGTTATTAACAAGAACCACATTTCAAAAACATTTTTAATTTTAGACATAAGGACAGTATTTAATCGATTTGGGACCAATTTTGGGCGTAATGAGGGTGCTAATCCTTCCTCATACGTAACCGATTCCCGAGCCCGTTTTCTCATATTTTCGTAGACTAGAATCGTTGTTTTAGTAAACCAAAAATGTTTTATTAAAATAACCAAATTCTTAGGTGATCCGATCACACCAAAACAAAAGGATCGGTGGCGACTCTATACTTCTATTTTTCAAAAGTCGATTCCCCATTTCTTTTAATTAAAAATCTAAAATTTTAAAATAAAGGGTGGTTTCGACATGTACTTTTATATTTTATTATCATTATTATTATTATTATTTTCCTTTTTTTACTTTATTATTTAATTAGTATTAGAATTAGTAACTATAATATGATTACTGTCATTGTTTATTTGTTGTTTTATTATTATAGATATGTCATCATCACTTATTAGTATGATTTTTGTTTTTTGTATATCATCATTTCGTTTATGCGCGCTATTGTTATTATTATTGCTACAACCATGTCACGAACCGTGTTTAAATATATTTACTCGTTTCTATATATACTCGAATAAACCAAATTATATGTTGTTTTAAGTGTTACGTTAATTTTTGCTCAACGCATAAAAAGAAATTTTCAAAATAAGGCAATGTCTAGTATTTGGAGATTCGAGAAGCCGTACCCTAACTTACAAGGCTTTGATTTTTTCTCGTTGAACCTAAATGACCGAATATCCTTTTAAAATTCAAATACATGAGATTTAAATAAAAAAATAAAAGACAAGCTTATTCTCGAGGATTCAAGGTGTCGTGTCCTAACTTACGGGATATGACATTTTATTATCTCGAGACGAGAGGGTCTTTAATATTCGTTTCGATTTATTTAAGAATTTTTTGTAATTAAAATTAATACTAATACAAAGAGGGGTCATATTTTAAACTCTTGCCAAGTTTTCAACTTTCAACACTAAGACATGAAGTAATCAATTAGGTACCAATTTTAGGCGTTACGAGGGTGCTAGTCCTTCCTCGTACGTAACAAACTCCCGAACCCATTTTCTTGAATTTTGTAGACCAAAATCATTGTTTTAATAAATCAAAACTGTTTATTAAAACGATCAAATTACGAGGTGACCCGAACACACCTCATTAAAAATGATTGGTGGCGACTCTCATTTTTTGTTTTTCATTTTAAATAAAAAGTCAACCTTCAAAAAAATAGTTTCGATAGTTTGGCGACTCCATTGGGGAAAAAATAAGAGAGTCAAGCCATGAGTTGATTATTTCTTGTCTTTTTGTTGAAAATTGATAATTTGGTTTAAAATTGTGATCTTTTCGTTGCATTTCATTTTTATGCTCTACATCATTTTGATATGTTTGCTTAATTAGTTCGAGTAATTTAATATATCTTCGCATATTGCATCGCATAATTGGTCAATTTTACCCTTTTAAGTGGGAGTGAGAAACTATTGCTTCGCGAGGTTTTCACCACCGTAGAGGATAGCGGGTTGCTTTCAGGATTTGCATCGCATAATTGGTCAATTTTACCCTTTTAAGTGGGAGTGAGAAACTATTGCTTTGCGAGGTCTTCACCACCGTAGAGGATAGCGGGTTGCTTTCAGGATACGTCCATACCTATGTCTTTGTAAGATTTTCATCTCTGTATAGCCATAGGGAAATGCATTCCCCTGAACTGAACTTGGTTCGTATGAGCCTATAATGGGTGAGGATTGAAGAATCTGCCGGTTCAGGTACCCTTAATTTAGAACCGAACCACATATAGTGAGCCTTAAGAGCCTACCCTAGGTAGAACCGCACCGAACCCCTAGTGTTCACCCAAATAGGTGTTTTATTTATTATTTCTTGCTTATTTTAGCTTTGTATAAAATGTATTAACTTTTTTGTTTTGCTTTGATTGCGATTGCATGACATTTTCATCATAAAAAATGTGTTGATTCACATTCAGTTACTAAATAGAGAGCTTGCCGTGGAGAACAAATTTCTTGATAAAGTGGGAGATGATGCGACTGTTCGAATATGGTCCGAAAAATGCAACTAGAGAAAGGTGATAGTTTGACGGAGGGGTACGTGTCAGAATTGTGGGACTTCAATTGTATCAGCGTGACCGAAAACAATCTCCAAGAATTGAAAGAGATGTGGTTCCAATGGGATGAGAAAATCAAACAACTATTTTACTGTAATTATGGTGATTTGCCCTATCTACTCGATATCAAAGTGGACAAGCATTTGTTTCGAGCTCTGGCTCAATTTTGGAATCCCGCCTATAGTTGCTTTACTTTTGGAAAAGTGGACTTAGTACCTATTGTGGAAGAATACACGACCTTACTTTATTCCCTAAAAATTTGACCCAAAAAAGTTTATTCCAGAGTCGCCAATTTCCCGACTTTTTTAAAGAAACTAATGAACATCACAGGGATGAGTGAGCAATGGGTTGCAGCCCGAATCAAGCAAAAGGGAGATGGTAAATGCATCCCTTGGAATAGTTTGCGAGATTTGATCTTGGCACACCCAGATATGAGGAAAAGGGTCGATGTCTTCGCTTTAAGCATTTATGGGCTGGTTGTTTTCCCTAAAACACTAGGGCACGTGGATGAGGTAGTTTCAGATTTGTTTAACAAACTTGGTAAGACGATCATGCCCATCCCTGTAATTTCGACCGAGACATTTAGATTTTTGAATACATGCTAGAGAGCGGGTGAAGGAAAATTCATTGGATGTGCGCAACTCTTGTTGGCATGGTTTCATAGCCACTTTTGGAAGGTAGAAAAAATTTCTTATCTAGTATTCTCCGAGAACTACTCTCCATTAAAAGAATTAGTGGCTACACTGAAGCGAGACGACATTTCGGAAGAAAAATGGATGCGATACTCCAGAATCTCCAATATGAAGATGTCGAATGGAGAGCCCCTAGGATGATCCCGATGAGATTCTATATCCGTGTGGAGATTTCGACTGGGTTCCTCTACTTGGGATTTAGGGAGCTATTGGGTATGCTCCTCTATTCGTGTTGAGGTAGTATTGATCGAGGCAGTTCATACCAGTAACACAAGGGCTGGCCCAGTGTCAGTTTTCGTATAAGGGTGACAACTACAAGAAAAAAGTTCGAGAAATGTCTAACGCTTGGAATCAAACCCGCTGAATGAAAAGATTAGCTGCAGGACCGATAACAACCCCTGAATATACTTAGTGGTAGGGTCAAAGAGTCAATGACAACATCCTTGTGCCAAATCAAGAAGCCATTAGACCATTGGAAGAACACTTGCAAGTGATTCTATCTGAGTTAGAGATCATCAAGCAAGATTTTGAAAAGAGGAATTTGGAGCTAGGAAAGAAGATAGAACAATTGGAGGAGGAAAAGATACAATTAGGACTAGATGTTGACGTCCAGAAGTTAGAGGCCGATAAACCAAAGAAAGGAAAGAACAAGGCTGAGGAAGATTTGAACAGTTTAAAAATGAATTATAAGAAGTTGCTCTTATCAATGAGGACTGCTGGGCTGGGAAAAACATCAGAACAATGGCGGCAAAAGATCAAAGAAGAAAAGAATAGAACCGATCAATGGGAAAAGAAATGCCAAGATGCCCAAGTTCGAGAAAATGCTCTAGAAAGAGACCTATTGGAATGCCAAAATGAAAAGGTCAAATTATAGGCTAGGGTAGCAGAACTAGAAAAGTCACTTCACCAGTATCGTAATCACAACTCTACAATTGAGCTGAAAGTGAGCTTAAATAAGATCGAATAGCTGAAAGGGAAAATAGAAGAGCTCGAGATCACATTACAAAATTGTGAACTCTAAGTTGAACTCCTTGAAGTAAACAACGAGCAGTGGAAAGAGCAACTTCATCATTCTCAAGGTTAGGTCAAGGATAGAGACCATATCATAGGTGAAACTATGGCTCAAATACGAAAGGTGACCGATAATTTGCAAACCTTAGTAGTTCAGGCTGACGTGCTAAGCTTGAAGTATGAATCAGAATTAGATCGGAGTCAAGAGTTAGCTTGGCTTATTAGGAAAGTTAAGGCTTTGAACATTAGGGCAAAGCTGTATATGTAATCTGTTTTATGTAAAGAAATTTGTTTTCTAGTAAAGTTGTTCTAATAGAATTGAATCAGAGTCAATGCCTTTTTTTTGCATTCATTTCATGCATTTGCATTACATTACATCATATGCATTAAATATCACAAAAGGCCCTAATTAAATGAAATTATTTTAGTTAATCTGAAAACCAACAAGAGTCAACCAATTGAACATCGTTACAGTACTCGCGCTAAAACTAAAGTAATGGACCAAAGATTGGAAAGGCTAGAATAGATTCAAAAAGAGATGTAAGACTAGCTGCAAGCGCAATTGCAAGAACAGTTAGCGAAAGTATAATAGGAGATGAGGGATCAAATACTGGAATCCTAAAGAAGTATGATAAGCCAATTAACGCAGTTGATGGTTAGAGGACTCGAAAATGGGAAGAACACCATGGTCAACTCAGGGGATGATAATGAAGACCCCACTTACCCCTTGGGTTTTACCCTGATAAATGTCCAGGCACAACCAGATATGTACCCACGAAGGATATCCGTTGCAATCAACCCCAATAGTATCAAGTCAGTACTTCGGCACCAATAAACTACCAAACAGGCTCAAGCTCTAATTCGGTGGATAATCCAACCAATCCCATTGTCTCTAATCTAAATGATATTGCAAAAATGGAAAAAACAAGAGTGGAACTACCAAAGAAACTCAAAAATAGGTACAAATGGTTAGAAGAAAAATTTAGAGCAATGGAAAATGCTATGTATCATTGCAGAATTGATACCAAGGACTTGAGTTTGGTCCCAAATTTAGTGCTCCCTTCGAAGCTCAAAACTTCAGTGTTTGAAAAGTATAATGGGACTAGTTGTCCAGAAGCTCACCTCACTATGTTATGTTGAAGGATGACAGGATACCTCAATAATGATCAACTACTAATCCACTGCTTTCAGGATAGTCTGATCGGGTCAGCAGCTAAAAGGTACAACCAATTAAGTAGTGTCAAAATCAATTCATGAAAAGACCTAGCACAAGCTATTATAAATCAATATAGTCATTTGACGGACATGACACTCGACAGAATCACATTGTAGAACATGGAGAAGAAGTAAAATGAGAGCTTCAGGCAATATGCCTAAAGATGAAGACAAGTGGCAACGCAAGTCCAGCTACCTCTTTTGGAGAAAAAAACCATAATGCTTTTCATCAACACTTTAAAAGCCCCGTTCATCAACCATATGTTGGGAAGAACTACTAAGAGCTTCTTGGATATAGTAATGTCTAGTGAAATGATTGAAAATGAAGTGGGAAGTGGTAAGATAGACGTAGTGGAAAACTCCAAAAGATCGGCCTCGAGGAAGAAGGAAAACGAGGTGAATAATGCAAGCATGTATAATTAGGGTTATTCGAAACTAATCACTGTAGCCCTATCAAGGACAGTAACCACTAGCCATCAGGCCCTTCCAAGGCAAGAATCTAACACGAGGCCAGATACAGAAGGACTTCAGTTCACACCCATCCCGATGACATATAAGAAACTATATCAGAATCTATTTGATGCACACGTGGTATCCCCCTTCTACCTAAAACCTATGCAACCTCCATTCCCTAAATGGTATGACGCGAATGCTCAATGTGAATACCACGCGAGAATCACGGGACACTCAATAGAGAACTGCACCACTTTCAAAAAGTTAATTGAAAGGTTCATCAAGATGGGCATTGTGAAGTTCGATGATCCATTGGGACCTAATGTGGCAGAAAATCTATTGCCCAATCATTCTGATAAAGGGGTAAACGCGATAATTGAGAATGGAAGGAAGAGAACCAAGATGGATGTAGTAGAATTAAAAACCCCACTGAAATGAGTTTGGAAGAAAATGGTAGAGGGAGGATTAATCAAACATGATTCAAAAGAGAGACCTGAAGGGATGAGGAACTACTATGAGTTCCATGCTAATAAGGGTTATAAGATCTAAGAGTGCATTGAATTCAGGGCCTTAGTGCAAAATCTGATGGATAAAAAGAAGCTAGAATTCTTTGTGTGACAGCCTTAATTTGACTCTAGTAGGGAAGTGGTTTCGGGACCACAAAATCGAGTCACAAGAATAATTAAATGTTATATTCTATGCCTATTATAAGTGAAAGTGTATGTGTGAAAATTTCATGCTTTGATTTTGTCTTTTAACTGTGAAATTAATTAAAAAGGACTTATGTGAAAACATTGAAATTGTGATAGGTTGAAGTGTAGTGGTCAAATATTGCATGGCTTAAAATATGGGGATTTGCATGTCAAATTCCCCATTTTTAAGTAAGTGGCCAACCATGGTGATGGTGGAATAGCCATATATGCCTTACATATTAATATTATAATAGTTAATGGGTGAGATTAATAAAAAAAAAAGAAGGCCATACATCCTTGCCTTGTTCTAGCCGAATGTTGGCGAAAGAATGAAGAAATATACTTTGAGGATTTCGGCATTGGAGCAAGCTCAAAATCGAAGGTAGAACAAAAGGGCTCTTTGATAGTTGGCCTTGGTGATTTTAATTGGAGGTATGTTTGAAGTGTTTTAAAAGAAATTACTTGTGTATTTTAGGATAGTTTCTTAGCTCCTCCATAACCCATGTGCAAATTTTCATTTTGGTAGCTATGGGAGCAATCGGTCATGAGAAGATTTTTCATTTAGAAATGATACTTTGATGTTTTGTTTTGAATTAATAAAAGTACTCTATTCGGTTGAAATTATAAAAGTATGTTAAGTTTAAAAAAAGTTTGAATTTGTAAATGTAAAAATTAAGTGTGCTTGTGTTATAGCCGAATATACTTTGAAAATTATAATGGAGAAATTCTTATGATATAAGCTTGTAAATTGAAGTTATAATTTGTGCTTTGTAGTTTTAAATGGTTAAAAGACTATTCGGTTATAGCCTTTATTTTTCATGAAGAAATCAAGTTAAATATATATGTGCCTATGTTATGGCCGAATGTACTAAGGGTGGATTAATATGGAGTTTAATGTTATATTGATTCGGGTTTGATAGTTTTTGAAAAATAAAAATAAAATTTTGTGTATCTAATTTGAAATGGCCGAATGGATTATATAAAGTGATTTGAGATTTTGGATGCCTTGTTTTGTGGCATTCGGCTATGATAAAAAAAAATGATTGTATCGGGGATTTTAGAGATGTGAATTGGTAAGTGATATGTATTTAAGTTATTTATTAAGGTGTTGGCTATATGGTTAAAAATGTGCACATGAAAGCATAATAGGTTAAATGAATTTTATGTTTCTATTTGTATGATTTAGTTGATGGTGTGATATATTAGCATACTTGGATATTGATGTTTGTGTGTCTCGTGTTAATATGATAATCGACCATAAGCATGATTAAATGGTTCGGTCATTGTTTGGCATAGGTGAAACCTATATGAATTTGTTACATTCGGTCATAAAATGGAATTAAATATGAAGGCTAAGTTTGAGTAGTTAAGGCCGAATGGGTTATAGATTAAACATAAACGGATTTTATGCATATGAGTATGTATGTATTTGTGTGTGAAGCATTGATGATAAATGGCAATTGGTAATGTGGTAAATGTTTAATAAGTTGACATTCGGAGTTAGCTATATGTCTTGGAGGTATAGTGTAATTTGAAAATTAAATAAAAGTATATGATATTAAAGCATGCATTATATATATGCATGTGTATACGCGATTGTGCATAAATATGAGTAAATGATTAAATTGTGATAGTCACATATAGGTATATATATATGCCTTATGTATGTACCTTATGCTTATAGAGACATTCGGGAATATGGTTAAATTCATGTATAAGGAAGCATGATAAGTTATGTGAATCTTTGCTTGTGTATGCGAATTAGATATAGATTAAATAAGCATGAAATCGAGTCATGGCATATTTTATAAAATATAATACATATTGAAGTTATATATGATTGTCAAATGTGACTATTAAGAAATAAAGTTGAGTAAGTAATTAAACAAATCTATTTGTTTTAATTAAGCTCAAGAGCAAAGAGGATCAAAATCAGATAAGGGAAAAGAGAAAGTAATAGAGTAGCCTTTCCGCAACCGTTCAAATATATCCGAGGTAAGTTTTGAGTAGTCACCTTTAGTATATAATTGATGATGCCTTGATATGTGTATATTAGATGAATTGTGACCTTTTGGTTCTACTTGAATTAAGTTGTGTGATAAATAATTTATGTATATAACTTATAGTCGAATGGTCACTATGGGTTAAGCTTGAATGGTGAAATGGATATGTGATATTTATGTATGACTTTTGAACCGAAATGTAAATGATGGTGTTCATATGGAGCTTATATCCGAATGTAGCAAATGACTACTAATGTGATATGTTGAATGAGATGTGTTAATATATGATTAAATATGCATGATATTTGATGTGTATCCGGGCTTAAAGACCCGTAGGCTATATGCTAGAATTATATCCGGGCTTAAAGACCCGCAGACTTCGTGCTGGAATTGTATCCGGACTTCAGGTCCGCAGGCTTCGTGCTGGAATTGTATCCGGGCTTAAAGACCCGCAGGCTTCGTGCTGGAATTGTATCCGGACTTAAGATCCGCAGGCTTCGTGCTAGTACTATATCCAGACTTAAGGTCCGCAGGCTTCGTACTGGTACTATATCCGGGCTTAAAGTCCTGTAGGCTTTGTGTTGGTGATTGAATTCGGGGTTAAACCTAGCAGGCTTAACGCCGATGATTCGAATAAGATTATGAATTTGAATGTTCGAGGTAAACTACTACTGATTATGTATGTTACATTATGAGGGCCGGGTACGTATTATGTATTCTTATGCAATTTTGATTTGGATTGAATTATAAGTGTAGAAAGTGATGCATATGTGAATAAGTGTTACAACTATAAATGTGATCGTGATAGATTCGGTAAATCTGTGAAGTTATGTGGAAGTATATGATTGTTATATGTGATTATGATCATGGAAAATTAAATGTGGATATGATATTGTATTTTTTTCATTTTGATTGAATTAAAGTTGATAGTGAAGCATTTTAAATGCCTATGTTATATAAGTTCAATCTTGAATGACATGATATACATGTGTAAATAATATGAAAGCAAAGAATGTGTGAAAGAGTAGATTGTAATAAATCTGCTTGGGACAGCAGCAGTAACATGATTTTTGGAAAATCACCATAAATAGTGGGAGTTAAGTTAGAGGCTGAATAAATTATGTAGTGAAAGATTGATGAGTCTAGTTTCTTATAAAAGAAACTTTGTAAGCAAAAGAATTTTCAATAATGAGATATTTGAAGTGGCGTGGGACAGAGTCAAAATGACTTCGAGGTCCCCTATTCTGTTTTTAGAAAATAATTGTAAATTGTACAATGATGGTTATAAAATAAAATTTATATGCTTAGACTCCTTAATGAGTCTAGTTTCAAATTAAATAAACGAGAACATTTTTTGAATTCTGTACAATGAGAAATCTAATTCAAAGTGAAGAATGGTCAGAATAGTAAAATAGTGAAATAGGAAAAACTTTAAGAAAAATCTGGTATTGATTGAGCAAACTAAAAATTCTGAAACTTTTATGGATAGAAGATATATGAGTCTATTTTCAATAAAAATTAACGGTACTTGATTTGGAGTTTCGTAGCTCCAGTTATAAATAATTTAGTGACTGTTGCTCACGAAATCAGCTTGTCGTGAACTTGAGTATATGTTGTAAACATTGATAAAACATGTAAATGAGCTGCTACTTGTTTTCTTAAGAACTTACTAAGTGTAAAGCTTACCCCCTTTCTTTCTCAGGTTCTCTAGGGTTGCCAGGTTTGCTCGGGTTGGAGTTCACCGGAGATATTATCACACTGTCGATCTAACGCTATTGGTGTAGTGATTTCGAGTACTTTGAGTCTATGGTATGTATAGGTGTGTAAATATTAGAGTTTGTGATATGGCTTTAACCATATGTGTTGGCCTATTTTGATTATGGGGTTGTAAACCCATTTTAATTATGCATGTATGTGCTATGGTATTACGTGATGAGTTATAATGATTAAAGTATGAATTTTCCAAGTTTTCTTAAATTTCCCGTTTAGTCCCGAACCACCCCAGATATATGTTTTGGGTCTCGTAAGTCCATATATGGGACAGATTGCATGTGAAAAGAAAAGTTTTAAATTGATTGAAATTTTATGGCATGATTTTTGTGTGATTGATTGAGTTTAAGTCGGGTAGCACCTCGGACCCTGTTCCGGCGAGGGATATGGGAGAGGGGTGTTACACTTTGAATATGCTATGGGCTCCGAAAGAGAAGATGTGTGCACCTCAGAAGAAATGTCAATAGAAAAGATCTATAAAGTTAACCACCCAGTGGTTATTATTTCATGACCAAGAAGCAATGAAGCCGGAGTACAAATTGCACCAAAGGTCATAATCCAGAAACCTGTAGCATTTCCCTATAAGGACAGCAAGAGGGTTCCATGAAATTATGACTGCAACGTGATGATCCCGGGAGAAGAAAACCCGACTAACGCTTCAGAAGAGGGCTAAGATGTAGGTTTTTACACACGCAGTGGGAGGCGTTATGACCCTATAAGTACAAGAACGAGCTTGTTAAATGAAAGATCTCAGTAGTTGAACATAAGAAGGAAAAGACAGCTAGGCTCGAATCGCCAGTTAACAAGCCAGTAATTGAGAACGAGGCTAGAGAATTCTTGAAATTTTTAAAGCATAGTGAGTACAGCGTTGTAGAATAGTTACATAAACAACCGGTTCGTATATCAGTACTAGCCTTGCTCTTGAGCTTAGAGACTCGTCGTAGTGCATTGATGAAAGTGCTAAATGAAACTTATGTCACTAATGATATCGCTATAAATAAGCTAGACCACCTTGTTAACAATAGAAGTCCCAACAACTTCATCTTCTTTATTGACGATGAAATATCGCCAGGGGGCATGAGATCTACAAATGCTCTGCACATCACCACCTGCTGCAAAGGATATACATTGCTAGAAGTGTTAATTGATAATGGATCTGCACTGAATGTCTTGCCTTTATCCATACTAAATAGGTTGTCTGTGGATAGCTCTCATATGAAGACATGCCAAAACATAGTGAGAGCATTCGATGGCACCAAAAGGAGAGTGATGAGAAGGACTGAGATACCCCTTTTGATTGGTCCGAACACGTATAATGTAGATTTATTGGTGATGGACATCAAGCCTTGTTATAATTGCTTGTTGAAAAGGCCTTGGAGTCATTCAGCTGGGGCAGTACCGTCATCACTGCACTAAAAGCTAAGGTTGGTAACTGAGGGTTGACTGATAATGATAAACACAGAAGAACAAATTATTACATCCGTAACCAGTGACGCGCCATACATAGGGGCAGATGATGAAGCGATAGAATGTTCCTTTCACTCACTAGAATTTGTGAATGCAACCTTCATTGTCGAAGGGAACAAGATCTCGATGCCCAATATCTCCAAAACTACAATGATGGGCCTGGAATTGACAGTTGGGAAATGAGCCTTGCCTAGGAGTGGACTTGAAAAATGCCTACAAGGAAGAGTCCAGGCTCCTATGCTAATGGATAAACGAGTCCGCTTTGGCTTAGGATACAAGCCAGATGCAAGATAAAAGAAGAGAGAGATAGAGAAGAAACAATAAAGGAAAAGAATGCGACTGGGTGGGGAGAGGTCAAGTGGGAACCAATGACTTTTCCCTATATATCCAAAACTTTTATGTTAGGAGGAACTATTCACCCTAAACAGAAGATGTCAAGAAAAGAAACCACTGAATAAATGTTGGGAAATCTGAACATCAACGCTATATCTGAAGAAGGAATTGGGGGAGAAAATTTATCAGGCATCTGTCCCTATGTACCTGTAAGTGTTTTGAACAATTGGACTGTGGAAGAGATTCCTGTAGTTTTTTGAGCTAATTCAGAGTAATATTCAAAACACACTTATTGCTCTAAGCCTAGGAGCAATAAGAATCCTTTTGTGAAATAGGCTTATGTCCAACATATTTATTTCAATAAAATGCATCTTTGCATATCATTTTGAGAAAATATTCTTTTATTCTTTCCATTTCATTCATAATCATACCATATAGATAATTATTCTTAGATTCTTTTGTTCTTTGTATCTTCCTTCATCCCTATAATAGGTCTCCAGATATTAATGATATGAGCGACGCTGCTATTGACTCAGAGTCTCCTTTTGAGCAAGAAATGTGTATGGAGGATTCTCAAGATTTTGAGGGTGATCGAGACTGTAACCTATCTCCTGATTTGTTGATGATGGTAGAACAATATGAGAAACAAATCATGCCTTACAAAGAGTCAGTGGAAATCGTGAGCTTATGAGAAGAGAAAGAGGTGAAAATCGGAGCTTGTATTACTGCAGAGACAAAGCGAGACATCATTGATTTACTCCAAGAATTCAAGGATGTCTTTGCATGGTCATATCAAGACATGCCTGGGTTAAGTACTGATATTGTGGTACACCGGCTCCCTATAAAAGAAGAATGCAAGCCAGTTCAATGGAAGATCCGAAAGATGAGGTCCGATGTTTTACTGAAATAAAAGAGGAAGTTAAGAAGCAATTCGATGCTAGTTTCTTATAAGTAGTTAAATACTCAGAATGGGTAGCCAATATCGTCCCCGTCTCTAAAAAAGATGGAAAAATACGAATGTGCGTAGACTACAAAGATTTGAAAAAAGCCAGCCCGAAAGACAATTTCCTATTGCTTCATATCGACACTTTAGTGGACAACACGACAGGTTACTCACTATTCTTTTTTATAGATAGTTTCTTGGGATACAACCAGATAAAGATGCATCCTAAAGACATGGAGAAAACCATATTTGTAACCATGTAGGGTTTTGCTATAAGATGATGTCATTTGGACTGAAAAATGCGGGAGCAACATATCAAAGAGCCATGGTAACTTTGTTTCATGATATGATGCACAAAGAATGTTGATGATATGATCATAAAGTCTCGAACAGAGAAGGAGCATGTGCAAGTCTTAAGAAGGTTGTTCTTAAGATTGAGAAAATTCCAGCTAAAGCTCAATCCAGTAAAATGTACTTTCGAGGCTAGGTCAAGAAAATTGCTAGGATTTGTAGCCAGTAAAAAGGGGATCGAGATTGACCCAGATAAAGTTAAGGCTATGTAGGAGTTGCCTCCGCTGCACACTCAGAAAAAAGTTTGAGGTTTCCTAGGAAGACTAAACTACGTCGCCTGGTTCATTTCACAACTAATTGAGAAATGCTACCCCATATTTCGTCTCCTTAAAAAATAAAAACCAGGCGTTTGGGATGAAGAGTGCCAAAAGACTTTCGACAAGGTCAAATATTACTTGTCCAATCCCTCAGTATTGGTGCCACCTAGCCTAGATAAACCACTGATATTGTACTTGGTAGTATTTGGGAATTCTATGGGATGCGTGCTAGGCCAATATGATGAGTCAGATAGGAAAGAAAGAGCAATATATACCTCAGTAAGAAGTTCACTGAATGTGAGACAAGGTACTCGCCAATTGAGAAATTATGTTGCGCCTTAATCTAGATGACCCAAAGACAGAGACAATACATGTTGTACCACACAACTTGGCTCATCTCAAAATTGGACCCTCTAAAGTACATGATGGAGTCGACTACTTTGAATGGAAGAATAGCCTATTGGCAAATTGTGCTTTTCGAATTTGATATAGTCTATAGGAATTAGAAAGCTATAAAAGAGAGTGCAATAGCAGATTTTCTGGCCAGTAGAGCTCTAGAAGGTTACGAGCCTTTAAATTTTGATTTCCCGAATGAAGATCTAATGTATGTTGCAACCACTGAAGAAGGCTCTCAAGAAGGTCATCCTTGGAAGCTAAACTTTGACGGAGCCTCAAACGTTGTGGGTAACAAAATCGGGGTAGTCCTGGTATCCCCAAACAGAGATCATTATCCCTTTACTAGAAAATTGGATTTTGATTGAACGAACATGGTAGAATATGAAGCATGTATCATGGGTATCCGTGCAGCCA
Organism: Gossypium hirsutum; assembly: GCF_007990345.1. Taxonomy (NCBI): domain Eukaryota; kingdom Viridiplantae; phylum Streptophyta; class Magnoliopsida; order Malvales; family Malvaceae; genus Gossypium; species Gossypium hirsutum. The sequence continues at coordinate 106,436,513 of NC_053433.1, forward strand.
TAGAATGCAATATCAAAGTGCTAGAGGTATATGAGGATTCTGCACTAGTGATCTATCAACTCAAGGGAGAATGGGAGACGAGAGATCCGAAGTTAATAAATTATCAAAGGCTGGTTCTTGAGTTAATTGAAGAGTTTGATGACATCACCTTTTATTACCTCCTACGAGATGAAAATTAGATGGCTGATGCCTTGGCTACTTTGGCTTCTATGATCAAAGTGAATAAACAAGAGGATGTAAACCTATCCAGATGAGTATTTATAAGGTTTCGGCTTATTGTTACAACATCAAAGAAGAAAAAGAAAATGATGATCACTCGAGGTACCAAGATTTACTGTAATACGTAAAGATGTGAATTCCCTGACCAAGCAACTGAGAATAACAAAAGGACACTAAGAAGACTGGCCAGTGACTATATCTTAGATGGAGAGATCCTATATAAAACGAGAAAGGATGAGGTACTACTAAGATGTGTAGACGTTGTCGAGGCTAAGAAAATCTTGGAAGAAGTCCATGAGGGTGTCTGTCAAACACATGCCAATGGTTTTACAATGGCCAGACAAATCATGAGATTCGGGTATTATTGGTCCACCATGGAAGGAGATTGCATTAGTTATGTCAAGAAATGTCATAAATGTCAAATTTATGGAGATAAAATTCATGTACCTCCCTCACCTCTTCATATTATGACTTCTCCGTGGCCTTTCTCTATGTGGGGCATGGATGTCATTGGGCTAATCTCACCTAAATCATGTAATGGACATCAGTTCATCTTCGTGGTCATCGATTACTTTACAAAGTGGGTAGAAGCCACTTCATATGCCAATGTCATGAAGTCGACAGTCAGCAAGTTTTTAAAGAAAGAGATCATATGTCGATATGGAATGTCGAAAAGGATCATATCTAACAATGTACTAAATTTGAACAACAGCACGATATTAGAAGTCTATAGTCAGTTTAAGATCAAACACCAAAACTCATCACCATATTACCCAAAAATGAATGGTGCAGTGAACGCAGCCCAATAAGAACATTAAGAAAATTGTGGGGAAACTGACTGAGACTTATAAAGATTGGCATGAGAAGTTACCATTTGCCCTCTATGTTTATCAAACATCTTTCAGAACCTCAACTGGGGCAACGCCTTTCTCTTTAGTTTATGGAATGAGGTGGTTTTACCCATAGAAGTCGAGATTCCTTCTCACTGAGTTTTGGCAGAATTGAAGTTGGATGAAGTAGAATGGATCCAATCCCAATATGATCAGCTAAACTTGATTGAAGAAAAAAAGTTGAAAGCCATCCGTCATGGTCAGATGTACCAAAAGCGAATGCTGCGAGCTTACGACAAAAATGTTCATCCTATAAAATTCCATGAAGGGGATTTAGTATTGAAAAAGATCCTGCCGATACAAAAGGATTTCAGAGGAAAATGGATGCCAAACTGGGAAGGACCTTATATGGTAAAGAATGCCTTTTTTGAAGGAGCGGTGATTTTGACTAAGATGGATGGTAAAAGCTTACCCAATTCTGTGAATTCAGATTCAGTCAAGAAGTACTTCCCCTAAAAAAAAGGAAAGCCCAAGGCGAAAACCCACAAAGGGCGCCTTGAAACCAAAGGAGTTTTGAGTTGAAAACTCGATAAAGGGCAATTCAAATTTTGATCAAAGATAGGGCACATGGTAGTCTTGTTATTCTCAAATTAACAAGAAAGAGGGATGCTACTTCTTGGAGCCTCAACAAAGTATGTTGGATCTCCAAAACACATATCAAGTTCAAAAGAGTCATTGAGAAGTTAGTGCGAAGAAGCTCATGCTATGATATCTGGAGCACCTATTTTCATCTTATTCATTTTTTATTTTAGCAATGTTTGCTATCTTTAATTAATTTATTCATTTCAAGCTTTGCTCCCAATAAAATTCCTTTTTTTTCCATTGTGATAATATTTTTCAAGCATTTTACATTGAAATAATGATTAATTGACTAATAATATTCAAGTAAAAGGAGTTCTGCATATTGCTCTGAAAGGTTTTCTAAATAGTACCAGTATATGAAAATAGGACCACTATTCAGAGCTAACCAAACTTAAGGGTTAGAACCATTTGAGACAGAACAGTCTAAACTATGACTATTAAAAATACCAATTGAACAAGAAGGCATGGTAACACATCAGTGATAGACCCTTGATAAACAGCGAGCAATGACAACCTAAGCAATAAAAAAGGGATCATTATCGAAAAATGACATTCTGCATTCATGCAAATATCATTCATACATATCTAGTTAGGAGCATTTGATTCATCCTGATCATGACATCCTAATTACTAGGCATAAATAGGCCCATGAAATGATTCTACAGGTTACGTTCTCCAGAGATTGGTGTAACAAGATCAGAGAAACCATAAATCATATACCCTTGAAGTTGCAGTGGGAAGGATTAAAGTTATAATGGCAAATCTTATCTTCTTGAAGTTGCAGTGAAGCAGATTGAAAATAGCAAATCTTATTTCCCTGAAGTTGCAGTGGAACAGATTAAAGCCACAAATTATAAATCTTATCTCCTTGAAGTTACAGTGGAGTAGATTGAAGATATCAAATCTTATTTCCCTGAAGTTGCAGTGGAACAGATTAAGGCTACAAATTACAAATCTGACCTCCCTAAAGTTGTAGGGAAACAGATCGAAGTTACAAATCATATCTCCCTGAAGTTGCAGTGGAGTAGGTTGAAGTTCCAAATTTCATCTCCTTGAAGTTGCAGTGGAGCAGATTAAAGTTACAAGTCTAATCTCCTTGAAGTTACAGTGAAGTAGATTGAAGCATCAATTCCTATACCCCTGAAGATGTAGAGGGATGGAATGAGGCTACTTGAATAAGAGAAGCACTAAGGAGGTCAAGATTCAGCGAGACCGGACGAAATTGGTCCTTCCAAAAGTCTTTGCTCCATTCTCGTTACACGACAACGAGCAAAGGGGGGCAACTGTAATAGCCCATTTTCACTCGGCCCACCAGAAAACCAAAAATACAAAACCAAAATAATAACATTAAAAGTCCATATAAAACAATCCAAATTACAAAACAAAATAACAGGCCCAAAACTCAATGACCCAAAATTAACTTAATCCTAAAACCTAAGCCCACGACCTTAACTATTTTCAGCAAAAAAAAAAAAGGCAGAAAACCCTGCCACTACCAATTGCTTGTCACCGCCAACCACCACCTGCAAGGACAACAAGAACACACAAGAAAGAGCAGTTGAAACAGTAGAAAAATAAAAAAATTGTAAAACGGCTATAAAAAGCCTAAAAACAGATTGTAAAGGAGGTTTTTTTAGGAATAGAAATAACAGACAATATTAAAAAAAACAGAACTCAAAGTTGGAAGAGGTGATTTTTTTATTTTAGATTTTTTTATTTTTTAAATAAAAGCATAAAACAAAACAAAATTAAAAAAAGCATAAAAAAATAAAAAAGGGAAATCTTACCCTTTCCTTTTCGCGTTTACGCCGTCGTGGGGGGAAGGAGGCCTCTATATCTAATGAAAGATGTCATTTTTGGGGTTGGGGATTAAAAAGCAAAAAATAAAAATAAAAATTTTTTCTCTTTGGCCACCGTGGATGGTGGCGCTATTGCTGGCGACCAGTGGCCACCATGGTGGTCGACGGCCGGACCCTTGACCGGATCTGAGATCGAGAGAGAAAAATGAGAGAGCTTTTGAGGTTTTTTTTATTTATGTTGGGCATGAAATGAATTTTTTGGTGAAAATTTGGTTTATATAGACTTCTAAAATGACACCATTTTAGAGTTGGCTCCAATAGCCCCAAAACGACGTCGTTTTGACGCAACTCGCACGTCGACCCACCCCTAAGATTTGCGTGTTTTTGATCCAAGGGTATATTTGCCCGAATGGTCCTTCTACTTTTGCGGCGCACTTCAATTTAGTCTTTTTTACCATTTTTTGAACTTTTTAAATTTGGCCACTGATTTTTTCGTGTGCTTCAATTTAATCCCTAGTTCGTTGATCTACAGAAGAAAGGACATGTGTCCTGTGGATGGGGTTAATTTCTCATTTGGTCCAAGCTTGTTTTTGTGCATTTGATTTTAATCCTTTACTTTACTTTATTTTATTGTTTAATTTATTTATTTTATAATGATTTTTACTTTAAATTTGTTTAGATTCTGATTTAGTCCCTTACTTTTGATCTTTTATATTTTATTTTTCTTTGTATTTATTTATTTATATTTATACATTTATTGGTTTTTTTATTTTTCTGTTTTTTTCTTTTTTCTTCTCACTATTATTATATTATTTTATCTATTATTATTAGTATTAGTATTAGTATTATTTGTTTATGTACTTTATTACAAACGGTACCCTTAATTTCATTTATATTTTAATTTGATCCTCTGTTTATTTAACTTCAATTTTTTTAAACAAACTGTTTTATTTATTATTTTATTTATTCATTTATTTCTTCAACTTTTTTTAATAATTAAAATTCATTTATTTACATTCCTTTTATGTACTTTTATATTTTATTATCATTGTTATTATTATTATTATTATTTATTATTATTATTTTCCTCTTTTACTTTATTATTTAATTAGTATTAGAATTAGTAACTACAATATAATTACTGTCATTGTTTATTTGTTGTTTTATTATTATAGATATGTCATCATCACTTATTAGTATGACTTTTATTTTTTGTATATCATCATTTCGTTTATGCGCGCTATTATTATTACTACAACTATGTCACGAACCATGTTTAAATATATTTACTCGTTTCTATACTATACTCGAATAAACTAAAATATATACTGTTTTAAGTGTTACGTTAATTTTTGCTCAACACATAAAAAGAAATTTTCAAAATAAGGCAATGTTTCGTATTTGGAGATTCGAGAAGTCGTACCCTAACTTATTGGGCTTCGATTTTTTCTCGTTGAACCTAAATGACCGAATATCCTTTTAAAATTCAAATACATGAGATTTAAATAAAAAAAATAAAAGACAAGCTTATTCTCGAGGATTCAAGGTGTCGTGTCCTAACTTACGGGATATGACATTTTGTTATTTCGAGACGAGAAGGTCTTTAATATTCGTTTCGATTTATGTAAGAATTTTTTGTAAGTAAAATTAACACTAATATAAAGAGAGATCATATTTTAAACTCTTCCCAAGTTTTCAACTTTCGACACTAAGACATGAAGTAATCATTAGGTAACAATTTTGGGCGTTACGAGGGTGCTAGTCCTTCCTCGTACGTAACTGACTCCCGAACCCGTTTTCCTGAACTTTGTAGATCAAAATCGCTGTTTTAGTAAATCAAAACTGTTTATTAAAACGATCAAATTATGAGATGATCCGATCACATCTCATTAAAAATTATTAGTAGCGACTCCTATTTTCTTTTTTTTATTTTAAAATAAAAAGTAGACCTTAAAAAATGGAACAACACATTAAATATTATATACGAAATTGAAATGGAATACAAAGGATAACTTAACAAACACTACAAAACAAACATCATACATGACATTGAAACAGAGATAATTTAACAAAAATCATAAAATCCACAACCGCAACACTTTCTTCTATTCCAAGCTGTGACATAAGGAAAATACTTGCAATCCTGCTACCCTCCCAACACAGTTCATTCTCTACATCCAATTTCAGTGTTTAAGCATCTCATTCTCAACAAAGCTGTGAAATAAGAGATAATTGGACGAAAAAGAGTTTATATAATGCAAATTTACATACCTTACCTAGATATATGTTTGATATTGTATCACCTTAGTTAGCCATTACAGACTACATCTCCCAACAGTTCTCCCAATTTTATGCTATTGAAAGGGCTCGGTAAAGTAAGGGATTGACGACCAAGGGCTTGAGAAACTTGCTGCATGGTTGGCCGGAGTTGGGGATTGCCATTCAAGCATGCCACTGCTATCTTCATAGTAGAGACCAAGTCTTCGGCAGATTGGCCTACTGGTGCTGAAAGACGTTGGTCTATCGTATCTTTCAGTAAAACCTGTTGGTCATTTGACATCGATGACAATGTCGATTCCAGCGAAGAAAAATACGAAATAAGATCACCAGGATGCCTCCCCATAAAAACTTCCATCGTTAGCACCCGAAAACTGAGACATCACACTTCTCATCTACTCTCATTGTATAAGCCAACTCTATATAAAAGATTTTTCTAATTAACATATGCTATTTGAACTTTGTCTATTTAACAACATGCAAGAAATTAACAGCTTTAATCAAACAGATAACATGTTCAACGCATTTTTTAGGAAAAAGAATTAGTTAATACCTGGAGCTATGTACCCATAGGTCCCCGCAAGTGAAGTCCAGTTGGAGGAGTCAGGCTTTAAAATCCTAGCAGTGCCAAAATCAGAGACACGAGCTTCATAATCCAAATCCAAGAGAACATTGTTGCTAGAAATGTCCCTATGAACTATAGGTTGTGAATGACTATGATGCATATAAGACAAAGCATTAGCCAATCCTTTAACAACATTTACCCTCTTCTTCCAGTCCAGCTCTGTAGCCTGTTTATTGTTGCTTAACACCATTCTCAAACTTCCCCTTTCCACAAGCTCATAAACGAGAAAAGAATGACTTGGATGTGAACAAAAACCATACATCTGCACAATGTTACGGTGCCTTATTTCTAATAAAGCCAAAACCTCGCTTTCAAAGGCTTTTAAGTTGTTGATGAGTATGTTGTCTTCAGATTGGTGAAGTTTCTTCACAGCAACCACCTGACCAGTTGGTAATGCAGCTTTATAAACACTTCCATATCCTCCTGAACCAATGCAATAGTCAGAGCTAAAATCTTCAGTGGCTTCAATGATGTGGTCATGGAGTATTCTTCCATCAAAACCCAAAACAGTAAAAATATCTCCTTGTTGTTCCTCCTTTGGCTGTGATTCATTGGTTTGAGTCTTTTTGCAGAAAGTAAAGAAACTTCCAACCAATAAAAATAGCAAAAATAAACTGCCAAAGAGTGGAAGGATAACTGAAATGATGACTTTTGTCCTTTTTCCATGACCATGGTTGGCCAGAAAAGAAGGAGCACAAGTCATTAGTCCTGTGGCATTACCACATAGGCCTTTATTGTTTCTCAAGGCATCAAACGATGCCTCATGAAAAGCCTTAAGATTTGGAATAGGACCTTCAAATTGATTGAAAGATATGTTCACAATTCTCAAACCATGCAAATTATTAAAAGCTTCCGGGATGGAACCGTCGAGCATATTGTGAGAAAGGTTCAATACTTCCAAGGACTGTAATTTTCCAAACTGTTGTGGGATACCTCCAATAAGTGAATTCTGACTCAAATCTAGGCTTTGAAGAGCATTAATGTAGCTTATTGAAGATGGAATGCTCTCTTCGAGGTTGTTCTTGCTCAAATTCAAGTTGAATAACTTGACGCAATTTCCAAGATCATCAGGAATAGGCCCACTAAAATTGTTTGATGCCAAGTCAAGTTGTTCGAGTTTTGAAAGAAGTCCTATCTCTGATGGAATTTTGCCAGAAAATTGGTTACCGCTTAGAAAAAGGCGGCTCATCATTGTCAACTTTCCCAGTTCCTTCGGAATCTCACTATTTAGATGATTGGAAGAGAGATCAAGTTCTTGTAATTGGGTTGCATGTCCCAACTCGAATGGAATCTTTCCAGAAATGTTATTATTGGAGATCTGTAGGCTTGTTAGATTATGGCATTGTCCCCAATTTGGAGAAAGTTCTCCGAAAATGTTGTTGTTGCTTAATGAAATAAAATCCAAATTTGGATATATACCAAAGGATTCTGATATATTCCCCGTTAAGTGGTTCCCTTCAAGCCTAAATCTGTATAAGCTAGTACAGTTTCTCAAACTTGATGGAATCAAACCGGTCAAATTATTGTTGATAGCTGCAAGATGATTTAGCAATCCCCCCAGGCACACATTCTCAGGTAATGAACCACTAAGATGATTGTATGATAAGTCTAATATTCTTGAACGATTAAGATTGTTCATAGTTTGAGGAATAAGGCCTGATAAACTATTTTCAAAAACCGTAAGTATCGACAACTTGTTTAAGTTTCCCATGGAAGTTGGGATAGAACCAGAAAGCCCATTAGAATAAAGCCCAAGATTGTCCAAGTTAGTCAAGTTTGCTATGGAATCAGGGATGACACCAGTGAGATTATTCTCCGACAACTGCAAGTCGAAAAGAGATTTGAGCATTCCTATCTCACTGGGGATAGAACCAGAAAGCCCATTAGAATCAAGCTCAAGATTGTCCAAGTTAGTCAAGTTTCCTATGGAAACAGGGATGACACCAGTGAGATTGTTTTTCAACAACTGCAATACGGAAAGCGATTTGAGCATTCCTATCTCACTGGGGATAGAACCAGAGAGATAATTACCATACAGATAGAGATATATCATGTTACTTAAGTTTCCTATACATGTTGGGATAGGACCAGTTAGGTAATTGTCTGAAATATCAAGGTGCCAAAGCGATCTAATCATTCCGATCTCTTTAGGTATGGAACCATTGAGCCTATTGCCAACGAGGTAAATTTGGGATAAATTCTGCAAGTCTCCAATTGAAATAGGTATTGTACCAGTGAGAAGGTTTTGGTGAAGAAAAAGCACAGAAAGTGAAGTCAACCTTCCTATATCAGAAGGAATACTTCCAAAGATATTATTTTGTGCCAAGTCCAGATGGTGAAGCTTGGTGAGGTTCAAAATTTCTCGTGGAATGGAACCAGTGATTGAATTGTTCTGTAAGGAGATCGTATAAAGACTTTTCAATAAGCCAATTTCTAAAGGGATATTTCCAGAGAAATTATTGTACGACAAGTCAAGGAAGTTGAGGTTGGAAAGGTTTCCGATGTGTGAAGGAATGGACCCATACAATGACTTGTTTCGAAGTTGAAGCCAAATCAAGTTGGGGAAGTGAAGGAAGTTGAGATTGTGAAGTGTACCTCTCAATTTCAATTCATATCCTCTCAGGGTCATATTGGTGATGCTTCCAGCACTGTTGCAAGTGATTCCAGTCCAATTGCAATGGTTGCTTCCACCCCACAAAGAAGATAGCAAAGTTTGGCTGTTGCTGTGGAGGCTAGCTTTCCATTCTAGAAGAGCTTCAGCTTCCCTGGAGGGTATGGTTTTAGAAGAGAAAGCATGGGAAGATGCAAAGAAGAGGAAGAAGATGATGAGTTCGAATGGTATTGAGGAAGAAGCCATGGATTTTTGGTTGATAATTGTGATCAAAGACATTGCCTATTTATAGAACAATGTCGGAGCTGTTTCAGTGTATATTAATTTCTGCATTTTGATTACGCGATGTCTCTACGTTAAACAAATTGTTATCTGAATTTATTTTTAAGGATTTCTTTTATAATTATTTTGAAGTGTTTTTTTAACAAGACATCAACTTATTATTACACTAAAGACGGTGAGTAAAGTACAAACATTCATTTGTTATATATGAAAGCGGTAAGTATAATAAAATCATATTTGTACACTAAAAATGAAATTAGTTAGTTGGTGACTCATTTAATATTTAGATACTATTTTACATTTTGACATTATAATTATTTAATTTTATTTTTATTAAATTACTTAGATTTAGTGTTAATTTAAAAGAATGTGTAAATGTTGATAACTAAATATGTAGTTATACTAGTAAATGTTGATAACTAAATATGTAGTTATACTAAGTGAAAAAGGTCACTTCATTATTTTTGTTAACAATTTAACCAGTGAGTAACTAAAATAGAAATGACTGATGAAATTGAAACTTTTTATAGTTTAATAATAAAAAACACAATAATAATATTGAGTGACTAATTGTATAGTTAATTATCCTTAAAAATTGATTGGGTCAGGGCTAGATTTTAGCTTTGAATATTGATGCTTGAATATGACATCTTATATAAAACTTAGACATTTTATAATGAGTTGGATTCCAATATAAGTGGATGAATATTTAACATCGATGTAGATATCAATTTTAAAAACTACCATAACTAATTGATAATAAAAAATAATTAAATAATTGAATCATATTTTGTAATTTTTTTATAAATAGATGAGGAAATAAACTTAATAATTACTATTTAAGCGGTGTACTTGAATATGACAAGTCTAATATGACAAGTCTTCGTCGTTAGTGTTGACTCTAGGTCTTAGTCGTTTTAGTCAGAAATTTAATCTCTTTGGTAATCGTATAATGAACTATATTAAGTTACTTTATAAGTGAGTAAAATAATTAAATATTAATAAATTTATTTAATTATAATTAAAATTAATTAACTTTTTTATTTTCTCCGCTCCTTCCTTGTATATATCCATACCAAAAACTTTCTAAACTTAGTTTTGAGATTTTTTTTCTCAATTTAAAATTATTTCATTGATTTTTAATCTTCAAATGTTAGAATCATCAGTTTATACATCAATAATTTGAAATGATTGCTGAGCAAATAAAAAATTATCTAGTTTATAAATTTATTTAAATTAAGACATTGTTTTTAAAAAATACCGTAAAAAGTATTTTGGAAAATTAACGTAAAAAATTGTTTTTGAAAAATTTGATGTAAAATTTAAGTATTTATTTTTATTGTTAAAAATATTTTTTAAAAAATAAAATGTTGATGATATTGCAAAGTAAAATTATGCATTTAAGTGTTTAGTTGATTAAGGAGTTTTATTTTAAAAGAGGAAACATTAATTAATATATTTTAGTAATTTGTTGCATAAAAATGATTAAATTGTCATTTTTATTAATTATTTATATATAAATGATTAAACTACTAATTTCCTATGATATATAAGAAGGATTACCTATTTTAAGCAGTTAAACTAATTTCTTGATTTTTATAAAATAGAATGATCAAATTCTTACATAATTTTTTAAATTTTATAAAGTAAAAGAATGAAACTGTAACACTCAAAATATATAAAGTTTGATGAAATAAATAACCAAGAAATGATTTAGTTTTGATGATTATATAGTTAATGCATTCCTTAGAAATTCTAGGTTCTATTTACCCTTTTTCATTTTTTTTCTTTTTATTTTCAACAAATTAAGATGGGAGTCACTCTAAAATAAATAATTTCCACATTAATAGGATGAATGTTTGGAGATTGAACGCCATTTTTTTTTGGTACAAAGAGAAGGATTAAACCATAACTTAAACTATATGTGGCCAAGTCATTCGGCGGTTGCACGAAAAAGTACCTACCAACTGATCTTGAGAATGCCATTAATGCTATCAGTTGCCTTACCCTCTCTAAAGGTATGAGTAACATTAACCATCCAACGAAGTTGCAACAAGTTCTTAATAGTACGTGTCAGAACTGAGTAATGTTGATCAACTACATTTTTTTGAATCGCTTGAATAGCTTCAGTGCTGTCAAACTTGAGAATTATTCGTTTCAATCCAAGGTTCCAAGTGAGTTGAAGACCTTCTAAAGCTCCCCAAAGTTAAGCATCGATAATTGAGCAGCAACCAATATTCCTTGAGAAACCAAAAATCCACATCCCATGCTGATTGAGGGTCAGACCACTTGCAGCAGCATTGCTGGACACCTAGCAGACTACACCATCAGTATTTACTTTATGCCACTCATCATCTGGTGGAACCCATCTGATCAGTTTACGAGTTTTAGCTTTAGAATGCCTAGAGGCCCCCATCGATCCAAAGTTTGAACAAAGATAACTTTCCCTTATACAATAACTCTTTTCCAAAACATCTTCATTCTCAACAAAGTCTGCATTAAACACATAGTTGTTCCTCCTTATCCAAAGCTACCAGCAAATAACACCAAAAAGGACTTGCTAATCAAGAGGGATCACATGCAAAATGCTTAGAATCAAAGATATTAATTTCCAACCAACTTCCAAAACTGATAGAAAAGAATTCATCTCTCTTTTTCGGCCTGATTATCGAGCTCCAAGTTGCTACATCTGATGTGCATAAACGCAACATAGAGTCAATACGTTATAGACGGTGATGAAGGTTTTATTATTTTATTTTTTCATTATTTATAAAAGTGATTTTGAATTTTTAAAATTTTCTTCGAATCGTAGAATGACGTATTGGTATAAATTGGTTCTTTGTATTTGTTTGATGGTAGATTGAAACAACGACAACAACAACTAGAGGGGAAGAGAGAAAGAAGAGAAGAACAAAGAAATTGAAACAAAATGATTTTTTTTAAAATTGACGGTTAACTCACATTTAGTGATAAAATTGGGTTGTTTTTATAAAATTTTATGTGGTGTACTTAAATTTATTTTATATACTAAATTTGATGTGTAATAATATTGAAATTATTTTATATTCTATAAAATTTAAATGAACAGAGCAAATTTAAGTGGTGTACTTAAATTTTATCGTATTAATTTGAATATTATTAATAACAGTTGATTCACGTCGTTAGTGTAGATCGTTTTCATTTTCCTTTTTCCTTTATTGCTTTATTATCTCATAATAAATAGAATCGTCATTCTATACATCAATAATTTGGATTTTTAAATAGTAGAAATGATTGCTAACCATATAATTTTTTTTTAATTTTATGGTTAGTTTTTTAATCTATAAATTTATTTAAAATAATATATTTTTTGGAAAGTGATTTTGAAAATTAAGGTTAAAAAAATATATTTTTTAAAAATTTTAATTTAAGATTTAAGTATTTATTATTATTGTCAAAAATTGCTTTAAGAAATAAAACCTTCATTTTAACATGAATTTGCCAAGTAAAATTATACATTCTAAGTGTTTATTTAATTGAGTTTTATTTGAAGACTGTCTTTTTGACACGAGTTTTTGTCTGTCCTTTTGACACGAGGTTTTTTTGTTTTTGTTCTTGTACTATCAAAGTTTTTCGTTCATTTGTCCTTCTTTTTGAAGACTTGGATCCTGGTTTTGAGTAATGGAAGACGGCTTGGCAAACTTGAATTTACTTGACGACGAGGAGGAGGCATTTCATGAAGAGGAATCGGTAGTGGTTCGGAGCTATCAATTTGGTTTGGTTGGTCGATGTTTGACAGATAGTGTCGTTCACTTTCCGTCTTTGCGCAACACTATGGCTGATCTCTGGCACCCCATTGGTGGAATCTGTATATCAAATTTGAGGGATAAAAGGATCCTGTTTCAATTTTTCATGAAGTGGATGTGCAACGGGTACTTACTGGTGCACCATGGTTTTTCAACAAGCATCTGATTATTCTACATGAACTTAAGCAGGGGGAAAATCCGTTAGTAGTCCTACTATTTTCATCAGAGTTTTGGGTCCAAGTCCACGATTTGCCGCCAGGGTTGATGACGGAATTAATGGCAAAGCAGTTCGGGAATTTTTTGGGATAGTTCCTTGAGTATGACACAACCATTCCGACTATGGGGATTACTAAATTCATGCGCATTCGTGTCAGATTGGACGTGTCCCTACCATTAAAAAGAAGGAAGAAAATACAAATCAGTAAAGAAAGAATTGTATATGCTCAATTTCAGTATGAGAAATTGAGTCTATTCTATTTTATTTGTGGTAAATTGGGTCATGGTGAGAGTTTTTGTCCATTTCGTACTCGTATTGATCCATCTAAAATAGTTTTTGGTTGGGATATTTCGTTAAGGGCGGTGGGGCGTCATCGGAATACCATGGCAAGTAAGTGGCTTAGGGAACCGGACGGTTCAGAATGCAGCCAATTAATTATGGAAAGAAATTTCATGAGCCAAAATTCAGGAGAAAACCACGATTCTGAGAGATATTCTAGGGGGAAATAGAGATTTTATCATGCAATTTCAATCCTGCTAATTTGGAATCTGGCCAAAAGAATACTTTAATGGGGGATCGTAATTGGCGTAATTTGGGCGGCAAAGATTTTAATGGGATTGAAAATGACAGTGGGCCCATGGATTTGGTGTTGATTGAGGAGAATGATCCGTTAGTTTCCCTAGAAGGAAAGAAAAGACAGGTTAGTGGGGGCATTCATTAACGAATCGGGGAATAATCTGGTAGGAGACTCACTTGATTTAACTGCTAGCTCCGCTGGGCAGAGCAGCCGATTGCAATAAAAATTCTAAGTTAGAACGTTTATGGGTTGGGGAGACCACAGACTGTTAGTAGGCTCAAGAATAAGTTGATTCTTTCGGACACGAGCGGACGAGGCACAGATGTTCAATACTCCAGTCTTAAGGTTTTTCGGTTTGGGGCTCAATGGTACTTAGATCCTGACTTTGAGGATAAGGTGAAATCGAGTTGGGGGGAGATTACTGGAAATGTCCCAGTCAAACTTATAAAATTGGGGCAGCATCTTTATCATTGGAGTCGAAAAAGAAGAAGAGAACAAAGCGTATATCGTAGGGATCTTGAAGAACGACTGTAAGATCTTTATCGTAGGAACCCTTCTGATGACGTTTTAGCTGAATTAACTGAGGTCCAAGTTAGCTTGAATTTGGAGATTGATAATGAGGAACTATTTTGGAACGACGAGCCCGTGCAAATTAGTTGCGAAATGGGGATCGAAACACTAGCTACTTTCATAAAGTTATGGTCCAGCGATTCCATCGTAGTAAGATTTTGGGCTTGGAAAGGGAGGATGGAAGTTGGGTTTCAACGAATAAAGAAATGCTTCAACTTTCATTGACTTATTTTAAGAGGTTATTTGCTGCTACTAATACAGGTGATGATGATCATTTACTGAGACTAGTGGAGAAGCGGATTACCAACAGTATGAATGATAAATTACTTAAACCATTTACTGAGGAGGAGATCACATGTGCTGTCAAGTCTATGTCCTCATTAAAGGCTCCAGGTATTGATGGTTTTCCAGCAATTTTTTACCAAAGGTATTGGCATATTGTTGGTCCTGAAGTTTCTAATTATTTTTTATCAATTTTGAAAGGTGAAATCGAAATAGGGGAAATCAATAAAACTCATATTTTTTGCTCCCTAAAATTGAAAAGCCAAAAAACCTCACCCAATTCAGTCCTATAAGTTTGTGTAATATGATTTATAAAATCATTGCGAAAGTGTTGGTGGATCGCATGAGTGACTTATTGAGGGTGTGTATCAATGAATCTCAATGAGCTTTTATTCTGGGAAGACACATTTCGGATAATGTCTTAATAGCTTATGAAGTTTTACATTCTCTCAAAATGAAAAAAAGAAGTCGCAAAGGGAATTTTCGCTTAAACTTGATATGAGTAAAGCATATGATAGTGTCGAATGGGACTTTTTAGCTGGAATGATGAGTCGCATGGGTTTTCATACCGATTGGATTGTTCTCATTATGAGGTGTATGTGTATGTATGTTCTGTCTCATATACGGTAGGTCTTAATGGGGAAATGAGTGCCTGGTTTGCTCCGTCGAGGGGATTGAGATAAGGGGATCCTCTTAGCCCTTATCTTTTTCTAATTTGTGCAGAGGGCTTTTCAACGCTTCTTCATGAAGTTAAGTAGAAAGACCTTATGCGGGGTGCGCCTATCGGAAGAGGAAAATTCTCGGTTAATCATCTATTTTTTACAGATGATTGTATTCTATTCGGGGATGCGTCGGAAGAGGGAGCTAATACGGTGAGAAGTGTTATTACTGAATATGAACAAGCTTCGGGTCGAAGGGTGAATATTGATAAATCACTTATCTATTTTGGTGCTAATGTGGACTTTAATGTTAGAGAGTTGGTGACGGGCATACTAGGTGTTCGGGTAGCTACTAATCTAGAAAAGTATTTAGGATTGCCTAAGATGGTAGAAAGAAAGAAGAAGTGGGCTTTTGCTCATTTCGTGGACCGGCTTAGAAAAAGAATAGATGGTTGGGGTTTGCGTTATCTTTCGATGGGAGGTAAAGAAGTTTTTATCAAATTCGTTCTTCAAGCCATTCCCGTTTATGTCATGCAGTGTTTTGCCTTACCAAAGATGTTGTGTAGTAAATTGGAGGGCCTTTTAAATAAGTTTTGGTGGCCTAACAACAAAACAACAAAAAGAGTCCATTGGAGTAATTGGAATGCTTTGTGCAAACCTAAGTGGGCTGACGGTATGGGTTTCAGGGATTTGTTCTTGTTTAATCGGGCCTTATTAGCAATACAAATATGGCATATTTTTACTCAGCCTAATTGCCTTTTATCGAAGGTATTAAAAGCACGTTATTTTCCTTTCTCAGATATATTCTCAGCTAAAGTTGGGTCTTACCCTTCGTTTACCTGGAGAAGCTTATGCAGCGCTCGAGAGTTGATTGCTGATGAGCTTGTTTAGCGTATTGGTAATGGGAATAGTGTGAATATCTAGAACAGTCATTGGTTTCCTGGGCATGGAAATAACCGGTTAGCAGTCCAAAACATTAATACTTCTTGGACTAATGTCAATCAATTAATTGATCCTGTGTCTTATACTTGGAGAAAGGAGGTTTTGTCCAGCCTGTTTGATGATGACCAAATGAACTGTATTCTCTCTATTCCACTGGCTAGCCACAGAATGCATGATATGTTGGTCTGGAAGCATGAGGCTACTGGGGATTACTCCGTCTAGAGTGGATATCGTGTTTTGATTACAGAGTAGTTACAGTTTAATGATTCCAACTCTATTACTACTGCTAAATACAAAGAGTTCTATCAACTGCTTTGGGATCTACATATTCCAGCTAAAATTAAAATACATGTGTGGCGCTTGTTTAACAACTATGTGCCTCATTATACCAATCTTGTTCAACGTCGGTTGTTTGTTGAGGTTGACTGCCCCCTCTGTAATGTTGCTCTGGAGGATTCTGATCATCTTATGTGGACTTGTGGCGTTCTTTAACAGCTTTGGGCCTTTCTTAATATCAGGCTCATTATGAATGAGAATACCTCAAGTTGCAAAGACAGATTAGTTAATACTTTTCTTGCGGCTGATAGCAATACTAGACAGGTCCTAATTATTTCTATTTGGGCGTTATGGCACAGAAGAAACAAATTAGTTCATGAAGGGCTAAAATTTCATATGCAGGATCTAGTTGGCTTTATTCGAGGATATTGTCAAGAGATTTCATTGTGTCAAATGAAATTGATAGTCTCCTCTAATACTACAATACATCATCTTTGGCGTCCTCTTAAAACTGGTATGATTAAATTAAATTTTGATGCTGCATTCCAAAAAGAGTCTAAAATCACTTGTGCAGCTGTATTAGCAAGAAACAATGACGGTTATTGTATGGGGGCGTACACTTACCCTTTGGATGACGTGGTAGATGCCTTCGTTGCTGAAGCTCGGGCATGCGAAAGGGCAATGATTTTTGCGGCTGAAATGGGTTTCACGAGGATTATGTTGGAAGGAGATTCCCTTACCATAATAAAAAAACTCAATTCAGACGGAGAAGATAGATCTTTACTGAGACCGATTATCAACAGTATTCATGTTATAGAGAGACAGTTTGAGAATGTTTCTTACCTTTTTGTACCGAGGGCAGTCAATAGGGCGGCTCATGCTTTAGTTATGGAAGGCCGGCATCATATAACCCCTTGTTTTTGGGTTCATGATCTGCCCAAATCGGCAAAGATGGTGCTAGCTGCGGATTGGAAGGCTTGGGTCTAACGAACTTAATAGGTTTCTGTATTCTTTGAAGATGGAGAAGGTTCTGTCGAATCTCCATGGAAGGTTTTCAAAGTTTTTCTCCCTTGTTCGTTCCAATTTTGTTTCTGCTTTTTGGGGAGGACGGTGCGGCTGATATTCCTGGGGGCATTTAGTTTTGGTAAAAGGTGTTAATGCGGAGGTGGTTTTGCTTTTTCTCTGTGCTTTGCTATTGTTTTGGATTGCTTGTTTTCTATTGCTCTCTTTTCTTGTTGCCTTTTGTATTGCTGGTTTTTTTTGTCTTTTCATTTTTTGCTGATTTTATTGTTATCTGCCACGTAGAACTTTGGCCTTTATTTAATGAATATCAGTTCTTTGTTGTAAAATAAAAAACTGAGGAGTTTTATTTTAAAAATGGACACATTAATTATTATATTTTAGTAATTATTATATTGAACTACTAATTTTCTATTATATAAAAAGATTAATGATTTGAAGTTGTTAAACTAATTTCTTAGATTTTATAAAATAGAACGATCAGATCCTTACATAATTTCTCTAAGTTTTATAAAGTACAAGAATGAAACTTAAAATTAATATTTTAATCTCCACTTTTATAAATAACCCACAATGTTAAGATGCAAACTCGGTATTTGAAAGGTCTCGGCTTGGTTTAATATTTTCATTATAAGTATTTTAGATTTATTATTATAAATTACTGTTATGTGGGACTATATTGTATTATTTGAACTGTGGTATGATATTTAAGTTTTAGGTTTATTTGGTATGTATGGCATTTAATGGTGAAAAATCTGTCCACACTCACCATACCAAATTGTTGTATTACGACCCAAATTTTAAGTTATTGAAAAAGTGAATTTTTGGGTCTTTGATTTTGAAAATTAGATTCGTAAATATTTATTAGAAATATTTATGAAGTTGAGTGAGAGGTTAATTAGATTTTAATTAAGTAAATTTAGCTTAATTAAGGTTAATTAGGTATAAGGATTAAATTGAATAAAGTGTGAAAGTTTAATTATAAACTATAGAAAAGTCAAGGGACTAAATTAGCAAATAAGCCTTATGTGACAAGTGTGTGGTAAGTATAAATACATGTGTATTTTTTTAATTAGTACAATTGTATGTATATGTATGTATTTACTTATTATATATGTAAATAATAATAAAGTAAATTATATTATATTATATAATTATAACATATTAAATAAATAAAAGAAATAAAACATAAAAAGAAAGAAATAAGGCACGAATAGCAGGGAAAGAAAGAAGGAAAAAGGGAAAGAAAAAGAAAAGGGAAAATTAGGGTTTTAAGATTTCAAGCTTGATTGGTAAGTCAATTTGACCCATTTTTTTCTTGTAATTTTAATGTTTTTGGAATCCTAAGACAAAGTTCTATATGAATTATGTTGAAAATTTAAAAAGTTAATGAATTTTTAGATGTTGATTAAGTTGTATAAATTGAAGAATTATGGGTTTAATTGATAGGAATTCAAGTTAGAAGTGGGAGAAGGATTGAATTGTAAAAGAAGAAATAAATTTTAACATAGTAGGGATTAAATTGAAGGGATTTCAGAATTTATGTTTTAAGATGAAATATAGAAGTTGAAACTTGTTTAAAGTAAGTATTAAATGAAATATAAGATTTATTTGTAGAGAAAGAATAGTTATGGTAATAGGACTAAAATGGAATTTATGTGAAAGTTATATGGAAAATAAAAAAATGTGTTATTAAATAACATATATTGATAATTTTAAATGTTAACTTTTATGTAGCTAACGTAGCACTGGAAACGTCATCAAAAAAAGGAAAGGAGAAAGTGAACGAGGATATCGAGTAAACTCGATAATTACAGTTTGTATTTCTATAAACTATGCTTAATAATTTAATAAATGTAATTGCCATTTTTAATTAGTCAGTATGAATGATGAATGATGTGATGGGAATTGTTATTGTTTCTGTATTAAAACGAAATGATTTGAATACTCTATGAACGTGTCGTGCTAGTTGGATATAGTTGGCATGCCATAGGATTAGAAGTGTACAGGGATATTTCGACTGTGTGTCTATGAGACACTATAAGTGTCAACTACTGTTACTGTTCTAGATTCGTTCTGAAGAGGTACTCCATACCTGACTGTTACTATTACTGTTACCCTTACGGTGTATTCCGGCTTTGGCCGATGAAACACTGTATGATATCTCGGTGTGTGGGTTGGATCCGTGTATCTGTCCAAGTACGAGTTATGTTAATAAGGGTGATAAACCGTAAATTATACATATTTTTACCCCATGTTTAATGCATTTTATGGATGATTTCCCATTAGAATTGGTGAATTCGATGCTCCTAATGCTTTAATTTCATGTTTTATACTTAGGAGAGCATAGGAGAGCGAAAGGAACGAGAAACGGGTCAAAAACGGAGACAATAGGCCAAAATACGAAATCAACACAGTCTGGACCTCCTCACACGGACAGACCACACGGTAGTGTCAATTTGGCAGGCTCGAACACAGCCTGAAATAATCAAACAGGGCGTGTGCCACGGGCGTGTCCCTACCGAGCCCAAGCTGAGTCCAATTCGGAAAAGGCTAATTTTGAGGGCTTTTAGGCATTCCAAAGCTTATAAATACACCCTAAAGGAGGAAGAAAAAGGATACGGAGAATAAGGAGTAAGGAATTACTCCAAGGAAGCCGATTGATTCATCTCAAAAGCCGGATTCATCATCAAGACTGAAGATCTCTCCTCAATTTCCCTTCAGGAGTTTTGGGTTTTCTTTATGTTTTGTATTCTTTATCATTCTGAGATGTTTTCTTATTTAGTTATGAACTAAAACCCCTAAATACCTAAGGGGAATGAAACCTAAGACGAATCTTGTTATTATTTCTGAATCGTATGATAAATATTTAACTTGTTCTTAATTATGTGTTCTTAAATCTTGTTTTGATATCCCAGGATACTAATTCAAGATAAGCTCTTATTTAGAGGAGGAATAGACACTGTCTAAGAGTACGTTTGTCATAATTAAGCAGAGTTGTTTGCGTGCCTAGACATAGAGTGACAAGATTTTGCCAGATTAGGGTGAAACGTAATAAGGGGACCCATAGATCGAGTTAATGCAACCCTAGGGTGTTAATTAGAAAAAAGTTTCAATTATTCAATCTAGGTATTAGACATTGTTAATCTTGAACAGGGATAATAACATAACTTAGGGATCTTTACGGAACAAGTTGAATGAATAAATCGTCCGATTCGAAGCCAGAATAACAAGTAAAGTCTAAGTGGATTTTTCCTTAGGTATTGTTTTAAGTCAATCGATTTTCCCCAAAAGCAATTCCCCAATTCTGTTCTTTGTGAGTTCTTAGTTTAGACAATTAGTTAATTAAAACAAAACCTTTTCATTCTTAGGGTAGATAATAAAAAGACAATCATTACTAGTACTTTTAGTTCCTTTGGGTTCGACAATCCGGTCTTGCTAAAACTATACTACTTGCGTACATCGCGATAATAGTTAGTTCAAGAATGAGTAATCATAAATATTTAAAACCTATCACAAAATCACGTGATCAAGTTTTTTGGCGCCGTTGGCAGGAAACTGAAATATTAGGAACGCTCAATTTTTATTATTTTAGCCATTTTTTTCTTGCAATTTAATTTAATTTTAGTAGTATTATTATTTATTAACTTACATTTTCTTTCTCTTGGAAATTTCTTATAGTTTATGACTAGAAGAAACCTGTCAGGACCATTACTTTTTGATGAAGAAATCGATCGTATAGTTTACAGAAATCAAAGAGAAATAAGGCGAAGCTTACGATACACAGAGAACGAGCAAGAAGACAATATTCAACCTCCAATCGAAGAGATGGCTGAAAACCAAGACAATCAGCTACCTCCTGCAATTGTGGCTAATCAAAATCCTGCTCCACGCACTATGTATTATTATGCTAAACCTTCTTTAACTGGAACTGAATCTAGCATAGTTAGACCTGCTGTAGCTGCAAATACTTTATGACTAGAAGAAACCTGTCAGGACCATTACTTTTTGACGAAGAAATCGATCGTATAGTTTACAGAAATCAAAGAGAAATAAGGCGAAGCTTACGATACACAGAGAACGAGCAAGAAGACAATATTCAACCTCCAATCGAAGAGATGGCTGAAAACCAAGACAATCAGCTACCTTTTGCAATTGTGGCTAATCAAAATCCTGCTCCACGCACTATGTATTATTATGCTAAACCTTCTTTAACTGGAACTGAATCTAGCATAGTTAGACCTGCTGTAGCTGCAAATACTTTTGAATTAAAACCTAACACTATTAAAATGATACAACAATTTGTTTAGTTTGATGGTTTGCAGGATGAAGATCCCAACGCTCACTTAGCAAACTTTCTAGAATTTTGCAATACGTTTAAAATCAATGGCGTTTTTGATAATGCCATACATCTTCGGTTGTTTCCCTTTTAATTAAGAAATAAAGCTAAACAGTGGTTGAACTCGTTACCACGATGGCCAATTACTACTTGGGAACAAATGACCGAAAAATTCTTACTAAAATATTTTCCGCCGACTAAATTACATAATGATATCTCTTCTTTTGTGCAAATGGATTTAGAAACCCTCTACGATACATGGGAGAGATACAAGGACTTACTGAGAAGGTGCCCTCACCATGGGTTACCGCTTTGGCTCCAAGTTCAAACATTCCACAATGGTTTGAATCCTTCGACTCGGCAAATGATTGACACAGCTGCTGGCAGAATCATCAATAATAAAACACCTGAAGATGCCTATGAGTTTATTGAGGAGATGTCACTAAATAACTATCAGTGGCAAGTCATGAGGACAAAGCCAACGAAAACAGTAGGTGTTTATAACGTCGATTTGGTCACCATGCTTTCACATTAGGTAGAACTCTTGAATAAAAAGATTGAGGGTTTTCTTAGTTCTTCACAGGTTCACCCAGTAATACAGTGCGAAGCAAGTAGCGGTGGAACAAGCCATTCAGAATACCAACCTTATGGCCATGACATGGATAACGAGCAACTAAACTACATGGGTAATAATTCTCGACCTCAGAACAATCCATTTAGTAACATTTACAATGCAGGTTGGAGAAACCATCCCAATTTCTTGTGGGGAGGCCAAGGAAATCAAAGACCACAACATCCTCCGGGTTTTCAGCAACTACCCTACCAACAGGAAAATAAGCCGAACCTTGAAGAGATGCTCTCAAAGTTTATATCGGTGTCAGAAACTCGTTTCCAGAATATTAAGACAACACTTAAGAATCAACAAGCATCGATCCAAGGGCTCGAAACTCAGATAAGGCAGCTATCCAAATTAATTTCAGAAAGACCACTAGGGGGTTTACCTAGTAACACCCAATCAAAAGAGCATGTGGAAGTAGTTACACTAAGGAGTGGGAAAGTGCTAGTGGAAACTGAAAAGAAGCTAACACAAGAATCCGTGATAAGCGAAAGAGGGGAAGAAAAAATAAAAAATAGTGACAAATAAGTGCCAAAAGAATATAAACCTCCAGTTTCGTACCCAGAAAAATTGAAAAAAGATGGCATTGATGCGCAATTCGGTAAGTTTCTTGAACTTTTTAAGCAATTACATATCAACTTACCTTTTGTTGAAGCTATCTCGTAGATGCTTACATACGCAAAATTTTTAAAGGAGCTTCTAACAAATAAGAGGAAATTCGAGGACTTGTCTATAGTAGAACTCAATGAGAAGTGCTCAGCTATACTCCAAAACAAGTTCCCAACCAAACTGAAAGACCTAGGGAGTTTTATTATCCCTTGCTTAATTGGTAGTCTGAATGTTGAGAAAGCACTAGCTGATTTAGGCGCTAGCATTAATTTGATGCCATATAAAATGTTCAAACAACTTCGTCTTGGGGATCCTAAACCTACTAGGATGAGTATTCGATTAGCCAATAGATCTGTTAAATATCCTAGGGGCATTATAGGAGACATACTCATGAATGTAGATAAATTCATATTTCCTATTGACTTTGTTGTGCTTGACATGGATGAAGATGTGGAAGTGCCTTTAATTTTAAGACGCCCATTTTTAGCCACTACTAAGGCTGTAATCGATGTGGGTGACGGTAAATTGGCACTTAGAGTAGGTGACGAGGAGATTATCTTTAAAATTTATGATGCTATGAGGTTTTCTAGGGAACAGGATGATTCATGTTATTTTATTGACTCTATTGATCATACTACTCAAGACACTTTTCAGGAAATTATACAGGAGGACACATTGGAACTGTATCTAGCTCAAGAAGAGGAGACAGATGATGAACCTAATGAGTACTTTTGAAGACAAGTAGAATATGAGGGCATTAAGCTAAACAATGAACTTAAGCAAAAACCCTCTATTGAAGAGCCTCCCAAACTGGAACTTAAACAATTACTGAACCACTTGGAGTACGCATTCCTTGAAAATAACTCTACATTACCAGTTATCATTGCTTCTAACTTGCAACCCAAGGAAAAAGAGAAATTAATCCAAGTATTAAAAGAACATAAAAAGGCCATAGCTTGGAAAATTTTTGACATTAAAGGAATCAGCCCTTCTTTTTGCACCCACAAAATTTTGATAGAAGATGAATACAAACCGTGTGTACAAGCTCAAAGACGACTGAACCCCAACATGAAGGAAGTTGTAAAAGCCGAGGTAATTAAACTTCTAGATGCTGGGATTATTTATCCTATTTCTGATAGTTCTTGGGTTAGTCCATTGCAGGTTGTCCCTAAGAAAGGTAGAATGACTGTTGTGACCAACGAGAAGAATGAATTAATCCCAACAAGGATAGTCATAGGATGGAGAGTTTGCATCGATTACAGGAAACTGAATGATGCCACAAGAAAAGATCACTTCCCTTACCATTCATTGACCAAATGTTGGAAAGATTATCCGGGCACATGTACTACTGCTTTCTAGACGGACTCTCGGGTTACTTCCAAATCCCAATAGCTCCTGAAGATCAAGAAAAGACGACATTCACATGCCCATATGGTACGTTGGCTTATCGTAGAATGCCTTTTGGATTATGTAATGCTCCTGCCACTTTTCAATATTGTATGATGGCATCTTCGACGAACTCGTGGAAGATATCATGGAAGTATTTATGGGTGATTTCTCGGTATTCGGTAACTCTTTCCACCTTTGCCTTAAAAATTTAAAATGGGTTTTAATAAGATGTGAGGAAACGAACCTTGTGCTTAACTGGGAAAAATGTCACTTTATGGTTCAAGAAGGTATTGTATTAGGGCATAAAATTTCTAGTAAAGGGATTGAGGTGGACAAATCTAAAATAGAAACAATCGAAAAATTACTGCCTCCTAGTTCAGTTAAGGCTATTAGAAGCTTTCTAGGACATGCTGGTTTTTATAGAAAATTTATTAAGGATTTTTCTAAAATAGCTAAGCCTTTGACTAAATTGCTAGAAAAAGATATACCTTTCAATTTCAATTAGGAGTGCTTAGAAGCATTCAATACTCTAAAGGATAAATTAATTAATGCTCCAATTATAATTGCACCTGATTGGAATTTACCATTTGAATTAATGTGTGATGCGAGTGACTTTGCAATAGTTGCAGTACTGGGACAGCGGAGAGACAAGCATTTTCAACCTATCTATTATGCTAGCAAAACTTTGACAGCGGCACAAGAGAATTATACCACTACGGAAAAAGAGTTGCTAGCTATGGTTTTTGTATTTGATAAATTTCAATCATATCTTATATTGTCTAAAGTTGTTGTGTACACTGACCATTCTGCCCTTTGCTACCTTTTAACTAAAACCGATGCAAAACCTCGACTCATTCGATGGATTCTCCTATTGCAGGAATTCTACTTGGAAATTAAGGATAAGAAGGAAGCTGAAAATCTCGCAGCTGATCATCTGCCCAGGCTTGAAAACTCCAATACCAAAGAACTAGATGAAGTTGGAATAAATGATTCGTTCCCTGAAGAACAATTTTTCGCTATATATGACTCCGACGTACCTTAGTTTGCAGACATCGCGAATTTTTTAACCGATAACATTATCCCAAAAGGGTTAACACACCAGCAAAATAAGTGATTCTTTAATGATGTGAAAAACTATTTTTGGGACGACCACTTTCTGTTTCACAGATGTGCAGATCAAATCATTAGAAGATGCGTTACAGGATCAGAAACATAAAAAATATTGGAACATTGCCACTCATGGCCAACCAGAGGACACTATAGTGGAACTAAGACCGCACACAAAATACTTGAATCAGGTTTTTATTGGCCTTCATTATTCAAAGACGCTAACATGTACGTTACTTCATGTGACAAATGCCAACGAACAGGTAACATATCTAAACGTGATGAAATGGCTCAAAACTATATGCTTTCATGTGAAATATTTGACATTTGGGGTATTAATTTCATGGGCCCATTCTCCAGTTCATTTGGGAATAAATACATCTTAGTAGCAGTTGATTACATGTCCAAATGGGTGGAAGCCCAAGCTCTACCTACTAACGATGCTAGAGTGGTAGTACATTTCCTTAAGAAACTCTTCTAGAGATTCGGAACACCTAGAGCAATTATCAGTGACAGGGCCACTCATTTTTGTAATACCCAATTTGAAAAAACCCTTAAGAAATATAGAGTTCATCATAGAACAGCCACCCCATACCATTCTCAAACTAATGGACAAGTTGAAGTAGCAAACCGAGAAATCAAACGGATCCTTGAAAAAACACTAGAATCAAACAGAAAAGATTGGGCAATGAAAGTAGATGATGCCTCATGGGCTTACAGAACTGCTTTTAAGACCTTCATAGGGACATCACGTTAGAAACTTGTTTATGGAAAAAGTTGTCATCTACCATTCGAACTACAGCATAAAGCTTTTTCGGCTATGAAATTTCTAAACCTTAATCCCGAACTTGCAGGAAAATGCAGGTTGATGCAGCTGAACGAGCTTGATGAGTGGCGAGCCAATGTATACGAAAATTCACGCCTATTCAAGGAAGCCACAAAGCGGCGCCATGACACTCACTTAAAGCAACGAAAGCAATTTGAAGTTGGAGATCTTGTCTTACTATATAACTCAAGACTCAGATTGTTTCCTGGGAAACTTAAATCACGATGGTCAGGACCTTTTGTAATTCAATCTGTTCTTCCATATGACACAATAGCGGTGAGTCACTCGTCATACGGTACTTTCAATGTAAATGGACATCGTCTCAAACTTTATAATGGCAAGAACTTTAAAAATGATGGAGAGGAGCTACGACTCCACAAACCACCCTGAATAAACCAACAAGGTAATAGTCGAGCTTAGACTATAAACAAGCGCTTCTCGGGAGGCAACCCGAGTACTAATGATTTTAAATTATTTCAAATTTCAAATTTTAAACATTTAGGTCACTAACAGAGTATTTGAAGCACAGGTCCCCAACTCTACATGGCCAATCACACGATCGTGCTTATGGCCGTGTGACCACTACAGACAGAAACACGACCGTGCAAAAACAGGGTAAAAGTTATCTTTCCCAACACGGGATGCGATAAGTGGCCACGGGCATGCGACTTGGCTGTGGTCAAATCTGCCAAACGAACACGGGCGTGAGACACGCCCATGTCTAGCACCCGTGGGCCACACTGTCAGAATGACACGGGCGTGCAAAAACCTACACGACCGTGGGAGAAGTGAAACACACCAGACATGGCCGTGCGACACGATCATGTAGCCACACGGCCTATACACACGAGCGTGCGAGAAGGCCGTATGATGACATCACAATTCGCGACGAACATAGACAGGACACGAGCCACACCGACGTGTGCACCGGCCATGACACTTGAAAAATTAGAATAATTATCTTATTTTATTTTTTTGTTAAGTTTTTAAGATTTATTTATTTTCCTTTTAAAAACAGCTTACTTTCAGAATCAAGCTTGCCATCCAGAGTTATCTCCAATACTCGATCTCGCCAATCTAAGAATGTCATCCATTCATCATACAAGAAGTTTCACTTCTCCCCCTATCTTCTTTTTATACTTTAATATCTATCTTTGTACATTGAGGGCAATGTACATCTTAAGTGTAGGGGGTATTTATTTCATTATCAGAAAAATCCCTGAATGATTGCCTTGTTCTCTTGAAAAGCTTTCACATCATATTTAGGATAAATTTTAATTAATTTATGATTTTGATTGATATATCTTGAATTAAAACATAGGCAATTATGCATTGATTGTTTAAACTTTAAGACATTAGAGAATCAAGCATGATGAGTTGATTTTTATGAATTTAAAATCTTAGGCTGTTTCCCCAAAGTTTAGGTATTACTGTGAATTGGAATCCACAAGTTTTTAACATTAAAAAGCCATAATTTTTGTGAGATTTTTGAGCCTTTTGAGCATCTATTAATTCTTTTCATGCTCACTTTTATTATTGCTTTGAATGCGTCAGTATTGAACTGTTATACTAGAACTTGCATGATTATGCATGTCGAGACCACACCATTTGATTTGATATGTAAAATGATTAAGGCACTTAGGACTAACCCGCTCATTCCATGAAAAGCCTACCTCCACGATTAACCCTAGTAAACCCCCTTGAGCCTAATAAACCATTCTTTGTATTACCCTTAATATTAACCCTTAACCCATTATTGTTGAAATCCCCTAAATTAATCCCTATTTTTGTCGAGATTTGAGTTGAATGGATTGTTTAGCTATGTTTTGTTCTTAATAGTTAGTTTATGATATTTAACTTGTTCTTAAAAAAAACTATGTATATTTATTAGTAATCCCAAAGTTTAGGTATTACTGTTGTACGCAAGTGAAGATTAACTCTTTTTCTAGTTAGGCAAATTTTCAATTCAATCTCGATTCTAACCCTTTCTTTCAGTTTGTGGCCTCACCCCCTAACCAAGCCTCATTACAACCCTCTAAAGACCTTTTGATTGATGTATCATCTTAAATTATAGTGGTGGAGATTTGATTTTCATGCAAGCCTATGGTAACGACCTTTCATTATTGACTATTGAGTGCTTCATGTATTGTCCTTAAACACCTCGAGTGATTTGAGTGAATCTTTAATGGGGATGTAAAACTCTGTGATATTCTGAATCAAAGGTAATTACTTAGATGAGGGGAGACACCTATGTTTACATGAATAAAATGCTCAACTTGGAACGTTTGGAACTTTTATGTTCTTTTAGTTGAATTCTCAATGTATGATTACTTATGGATTAATGTGAGATATTATCGATAGAAATTATAAGTTGAAAAAAATTTATTTTGATTATGAGTTGAGAATTTTGCTTGTGGACAAGCAAATGCTTAAGTGTGGGGGTATTTGATAAATCGTAAATTATACATATTTTTACCCCATGTTCAATGCATTTTGTGGATGATTTCCCATTAGAATTGGTGAATTCGATGCTCCTAATCCTTTAATTTGATGTTTTATACTTAAGAGAGTCTAGGAGAGCGAAAGGAACGAGAGACGGGCCAAAAATGGGGAAAATGGGTCAAAGTACGAAATCAACACGGCCTAGACCTCCTCACACGGGCAAACCACACAGCCGTGTCAATTTGACAGGCTCGAACATGGCCTGAAGTAATCAAACACGGGCGTGTGCCACGGGCGTGTCCTTGCCGAGCCCAAGCTGAGTCAAATTCGGAAAAGGCTAATTTTGAGGGCTTTTAGGCATTCCAAAGCCAATAAATACACCCTAAAAAAGGAAGAAAAATGACAGGGAGAATAGGGAGTAAGGAATTACTCCAAGGAAGTCTATTGATCCATCTCAGAAGCCGGATTCATCATCAAGACTGAAGATCTCTCTTCAATTTCCCTTCAGGAGTTTTGGTTTTCTTTATGTTTTGTATTCTTTATCATTCTGAGATGTTTTCTTATTTAGTTATGAACTAAAACCCCTAAATACCTAAGGGGAATGAAACCTAAGATGAATCTTGTTATTATGTCTAAATCGTATGATAAATATTTAACTTGTTCTTAATTATCTGTTCTTAATTCAGAGGAGGAATAGACTCTGTCTAAGAGTACATTTGTCATAATTAAGCGGAGTTGATTGCGCGCCTAGACATAGGGTGACAAGATTTTTCCAGATTAGGGTGAAACTTAATAAGGGGATCCATAGATCAAGTTAATGCAACCCTAGGGTGTTAATTAGAGAAAAGTCTCAATTATTCAATCTAGGGATTAGACGTTGTTAATCTTAAACAGGGATAATAACAAAACTTAGGGATCTTCACGGAACAAGTTGAATGAATAAGTCGTCTGATTCGGAGCCAGAATAAAAAGTAAAGTCTAGGTGGATTTTTCCTTAGGTATTGTCTTAAGTCAATCGATTTTCCCCAAAAGCAATTCCCCAATTCTTTTCTTTGTGAGTTCTTAGTTTAGACAATTAGTTAATTAAAACAAAACCTCTTCATTCTTAGGCTCGATAATAAAAAGACAATCATTACTAATACTTTTAGTTCCTTTGGGTTCGACAATCCAGTCTTGCTAAAACTATACTACTGTTCGATAGGTACACTTTCCTACATCGCGATAATAGTTAGTTCAAGAATGAGTAATCATAAATATTTAAAACCTATCACGAAATCACGCGATCAAAGGGTAAATGAAAGTACTGAAGACTGAATGCTATCGATTATATGATTATGACTGAATGTTGATTGTTAGTACATATAAATACCATACTAATGTATGATTTTTGAAAGGTATAAAATGATATGAAATGTGTAAAGAATTGTTTAACTACATTTAAAGGCTAAGAGATAAAGGTGAGTAAACGAACTATTAAGATCATGAAAGTAAAGACTTATGATTTAAATGTATGAATGATTTAATATTTCTTTATGTGCTAGTTTATAGAAATACCACTGAGTGTAAACTCAGTGTACGGTTTTGTTTCCGTGCGCAGGATTAGGTACTAAAGAGCTAAGGACTCAGCATCCAAGCCAATCCCGGACATCAAAGTGGTGAAGTACCTTTCTTTTTAATAAAATGGCATGTACCTAGGCTATTAAGTTGTTGTCTAATATATAATAGTAAATGGAGTTAAAGATGTTGAACTATGGTATGGAATAAATATGTTTGAAGTTAAATCTAGGTATGTTTGATTAATATGGTTATCTAGTATGTTTGACATAAATTGTGGTACCAATGAAGATACATTGGTTGAATGATTTATTGTTGAAAGTTAAGAATATTGCTAGCTTAAAGATTGAGTTTTGCAGGGTTGGTAAGTTTGTAATTAAAGGCTCATTTTAAGTCCACATGGCCTGGCACATGGGCGTGTGATCAGACCGTGTGAGACACACGGCTAGCACACGGGCATGTTGTTAGGCCGTGTGTCCCTTGCACCTAAAATGCTACAAACAGATTGCCACATGGGCTGAGCACACGGGCGTGTGACTTGGCCGTGTGAAATTAGTTAGCCATGAGTAAATTGACAGAGCGTTACACGGGTAGAGAACACAGGCATGTTAAAAAGGGCACACGGGCGTGTTCCCTAGACCACACGGGCGTGTGGAACTATTCATAGGGAGAAACTTTGAAATTTCACGAAAATTTTCTAAGCTTTCGATCGATCCTCGCTTTGTTCTAAATGTACTTTTTAAGTATTGAAGGCCCATTAAAGGTATATTAAGATGTACAGTATTATATTTATTCCTGTTTTACGTGTAAATATAATGTAATGACCGGTAATACTCGGTAGTCCTGTTCCGACAACGGGACGGGGTTAGGGAGTGTTACATGTTGAGTGTTTTAAAGTGTCCTTCAAAAAGGTTAGATTCTCTATTTATATGATATAGTTGCTGTTCATGGATGAGACATTGTAGGTAGGTCCTCAAGCATGCAAACACGTACCTTATTCTAGAATTAACACGTGTTTTCTAAATGTGGGTTTGCCTTGATGGTGCAAATCCATATCGTGCAGTCTCATAGAAAAATGTGAACACCTCATGTGCGAACCATGTAGATTATGAATTAGGACCCAATCAGGTAACCGAGTAGCGGGTTAGTAATGGCGAGTACTATAATAATATATAATTATTTTATATACTTTTTTAGAGTTTATATATATTTTTCTATATTTTAAATTTCCTTTCTATTTTATATTTTTAAAATTATATACATTTTTAAATTATATATTTCTTTATTTTATATAAGTTTTATATTTTAACAAATTTTAAAATTTTATATTTTTGAAAAATAAAATTTATATGTTTTACAAAAAAAAAGGTCACGTGGCTTTTTTTTATTAGAACAATTTTTAAGTACTAAATTAAAAGAAATTAAGTATCAAATTGAAAAAGCCAGCCTACCTCAAAAACCAAATTTTTTTAATAATTTTTTTTATTTTTTATAAAATTATAAATTAAAAAAAAACAACAACTAAGATTAAGATAAACAATCCAAAACTTGCGCTTTAAAAAAAATAGAAAATGCCAAATGATTATGAATTTCTTTTGACAACGCCATCAATCCCCAGCATTGAATCTCCAATAATTAGCTTTCTTTTGTTTTCAAGTGAGTATGATAAGTATGAATCACAAAATGACTTCATAAAATTCAGTGAGAATGAGCTCAACTAATCAAACCATCGAGTGATTGACCCTTTTGGAATAACTTTTCTTCATTATATTTTTATTATAAGTATTTTCATTATATTCAGTGAGAACGGATGCAAACTCTGCATTTGAAAGGTTTTGGCTCGGATAATATTTTCATTATAAATATTTTAGATATATTATTATAAATTTATGTTATGTGGAATTATATTATTTTATTTGAATTGTGATATGAGACTTAAGTTTTAGGTTTAGTTACAATATATAATATTGTAATACCCTTAATCTGTAACCGTCGCCGGAATAGGTTAAGAGGCATTATCGGACTTATAATAATATTCAGAACAATCGTTATCAAATAATCATATCATTACAGTAAATGTCATTCATTCATATTCAATAAGAACTGAAATCGATCATACAAAGCCTAACTCATGCATTCGAGACCAATTTGATAACATATAAAAGTTTTGAAAACTTAGAAAATTTTGATGTAATACCCCCTAACCCCGAACTGTCGCCGAAACAGAGTTACGAGGCATTACCGGACGTATCAGATAACTTATGAATAATTCACAAATAGAATAACATTCATTGCATAATTTAATTACTAAATCCCTATATCGAACTCTCAAAGTCTAAAATATACATTTAAGTGAAACGGGACTCGTTTAAGCACTCCAATTTTTTTTTATAAATTTCGACAGCATTTTTGCTTATTTTTACATAAAACCCCCTGCAATTAAAACCATATCCATTTCAAACATAACCAATTCAACCAATTTATTTCACACATTCATTTTCTATTCTATTTACTTTCTAATCAACTTAATCAATATAATATTAATTTAAATTTATCATTGTGCTAATTAAATTGAAATGGATAAACTTTTTCATTATAATTCTTAAACTTGTAATACTAACATTTTAAACCATTTATATTCAAAGCATAATAACCTTTATATACATCCTATGTACATGCCACATTACCAAAAGAAAATATACATCACCAAAAGTTTGCTGAAGTCGGGTCTAGCTTTGGATGCTGGTTCAGTACTTGACTTCTACAACCTGCGCACGGAAACAACCGTACGCTGAGTATCCATATACTCAGTGGTATCACTATAATTCAGTTTATAATTAAATACATTAAATCATACACATACTTTTACATTACAATTATCATCACTTAATGAACAATTCAATCTTTCATGTTATCATTCAATTATATATATATACCATTCTTATTTCTTTATTTCAATTCTCAACTTTCACATATGCCATATCATTCAAATTTAGTTTTATCAGTAGATTTATTTCATTTGTCCCTATTAACTTGACTCGGACTCGGCGGATACACGGATCCCAACCAACACACCAGTACAGCACAATGTGCCTTAACGGTACACAGTACCTAATCAGTAATCTGTAACAGCAGCAGTAGCAGTAACAGTAACAGTATTCAACACACAAAGTGCTGAATCTGTAATAGTAACGGTAATAGTATTCGACACACAAAGTGTTGAATCGGTAACAGTAACGGTAACAGTAACAGTAGTCGGCACATAATAATTTATTATTATTATGCCTGATCAGTAAGCCGGCGAAAACCCGTACTCTTCTATATCCTATGGCATGCCAACTATATCCGACTAGCTCGACTAGTTAATAGGGTATTTTAAATCCTTTTTCAGTACAATTTCCATTTCGATTCAATATTAATTATAATTTATTATTTTGATTAATTTTCATAGTAATTCAGTAATTCACTTCATTAGAAATTTTACAGTTCAATGCAATATACGTAACATTATTCAGTAATTTCACAGTTCAATTCGGTATTCAAAACAATATTTAGTATCCCATAATTCAGTTCAGTATCAATCTCAATTTTAATACCCAATCACAAATTTTATTAGTTCATTAAATACTTACCTTAAAATACTTACCACATATTCATTTGAAATTAAACACATATTAATTATAAAGCTTGAGTTATAGTGATACAAACCAGAATTCTCTTCAGATTTAATCCTCGACGATCTTTCCTTTTCCTTTTTGGGCCGATGCTTCAGGCTCGATATTAGCAATTAAACTTCAAGCTTCAAAACCTTAATTTTCCCTTTCTTCTTTCTTTCCTTTTTCTTTCCTGCTCTGATTCGAAATGTCTTTTGTTTCTTCTTTACTTTGTTTTATTTCTTTATTTTATTTCATTTCTTTTATTCTTTTATTTTATTAACTTTATAATAATAATTATTATTATTATAAATATCTTATTTAATAACAAATATATATTACAATTGGACACACATATATTTTACACTTGCCTATTATCATCACCATCTAATTGTCCTTATTTTTTAGTTTATATAATTTAATATTTTAATATGATAAAAATCTTTTTATTTAAATAAAAATTAATTAAATAAATATATTACAAATGTATAAATATATGCATTATACTTGTATAATTTAATCACCATACATTTGCCTTTATTTTAATTTATTTTTAATAATAATCATAATTTAATAATATAAATTATAATTTAATAGAATAATAATAAATAATAAATATCTATATACTTAAAAAAATAATTAATAATTAAATTATATATATTTACATAATTAAAATCTAAAAATATCTTAGATTTTAACATGTTTGCCGCCTCAACTTATGCTAAATGGCTTAATTGCCATTTTAGCCCTTATTACTTTCTTTTAATCTATAATTAGACTTTCATTCTTTATTCAATTTAATCATTTTTGCTAATTACTCTAAATTAAGCTAAATTTACCTAATTAGACACACCACTAGGCTCATAAATATTTTTAATAATTATTTTCAAACTTATTTCACTAAGACGGAGGCCCGATAACACACTTTTCTGGTGCACACGGATTTTGGGTCATTACATTTCCTCCCCCTTAAAAAAATTTCGTCCTCGAAATTTTACCTGAAAATAAATGAGGATACTGTGATCTCATAGTTTCCTACTGTTCCCATGTTGCTTCTTCTACACTATGACTTCTCCACAGTACTTTTACCAGAGGGACTCGTTTGTTTCTTAATTCTTTCACTTCTCGAGCTAATATTTGAACTGGTTCCTCTTCATATGACAAATCTAGTCTAATCTCAATATTTTCAATAGAGATAATATGAGATGGATCCGATCGATACCTTCGTAACACTGAAACATGAAAAACATCATGAATTTGTTGTAATTTCGGAGGTAAAGCCAATCGGTAAGCAACTGGTCCAACTCTCTCTATAACTTCATATGGTCTGATAAACCGAGGACTTAACTTCCCTTTTCGGCCAAATCTTAATACTTTCTTCCAAGGAGAAACTTTGAGAAACACTTTATATCCCCGACTGAGTATTCAATGTCCCGACGTTTCAGATCAGCATAAGATTTTTGTCTGTCAAAAGCTGCTTTTAATCTCTGTTGAATCTTCTTGACTGTTTCTTTTGTTTCACGAATCAATTCAGGTCCAATTATCTTCTTTTCATTTAATTCTGTCCAACATACAGGTGATCGACATTTTCTACCATATAGAGCTTCATACGGAGCCATCTGAATACTGGACTAATAACTGTTATTATAAACAAATTCAGGTAACGGCAAGTAACGTTCCCAACCAGATTCAAAATCAATAACACTAGCTCGAAGCATGTCTTCCAAAATCTGAATTACTCGCTCAGATTGCCCATCAGTCTGTGGATGAAATGCTGTACTAAAATTAAGTTTAGTACCCAAAGACTCATGTAACTGTTTCCAGAATCTCGATGTAAACTGA
This sequence comes from Gossypium hirsutum, assembly GCF_007990345.1. NCBI lineage: Eukaryota > Viridiplantae > Streptophyta > Magnoliopsida > Malvales > Malvaceae > Gossypium > Gossypium hirsutum. Next base: position 106,472,503 of record NC_053433.1, read on the forward strand.
GGATCTTGATCAGAAATTATAGAAGCCGGTATACCATGCAGCCTTATAATTTCCTGAATATCGACCTCTGCAAGTTTCTGAAGTGACCAATCCGTTCTGACAGCTATAAAATGAGCCGATTTTGTGAGTCAATCAACTATTACCCATATAGCATTTTTCTTACTTACAGACAATGGCAATCCTGTAATAAAATCTATCGTAACACGATCCCATTTCCATTCTGGAATAGTAATTGGCTGTAATAATCCAGTAGAACCTGATGCTCTGCTTTCACCCCCTGACAAACCAAGCATTTACTGACATATTCAACTATATCTTTTTTTATCCCTGGCCACCAGTACAATTCTCATAAATTACAGTACATCTTTGTGCCTCCAGGGTGTAGAGCAAATGGACCGTCATGTGCTTATCGGAGAATTAATTCTTTAATCTCTGAATTGATTGGAATACAAATCCGATCTCGGTATCTTAAACAATCATGCTCATCAATACTAAAATTCCTTGCTGTGTCACTCTGAACCATTTCTTTTTTCTTCATTAGCTTATCATCTTGTAATTGAGCTGACTTGATTCGTTCAAACATCACTGGTTTAATTCTTAATTCAGCCAATAAACCTCCATCATCACTAATACTGAGCTGTGCAAACATCGCTCGCAATTCAATTGCTGCTTTCCTACTCAATGCATCAGCTACCACGTTAGCTTTACCTGGATGGTAATCAATAACACAATCATAATCTTTTAAAAGTTCTATCCATAGGCGCTGCCTCAAATTCACGCTGCCTCAAATTCAACTCTTTCTGTGATAGAAGATACTTGAGACTTTTATGATCTGTATAAATGTAACATTTTTCACCGTATAAATAATGTCTTCATATTTTCAAAGCAAAGATCATAGCTGCTAATTCCAGATCATGTGTCGGATAATTACGTTCATGTGGTTTCAATTACCGAGAAGCATAAGCTATCACTTTCCCATTTTGCATCAGTATACACTCGAGCCCATTTAAAAAAGCATCGCTATACACAATAAAATTCTTTCCTGATTCTGGTAAAGTTAAAACTAGTGCCTCTGTCAGCATCTGCTTCAATTTCATAAAGCTTTTTTGACATTGATCATTCCAGACAAACGGGACATTCTTTTGCAATAATTTTGTCATCGGTAAAGATATTTTTGAAAATCCATTCACAAACCTTCGATAATACCCAGCTAATCCAAGAAAACTACGTACCTCTGACACATTTTTAGGAGTCTTCCACTGGACGATTGCTTCAATCTTCTTTGGATCCACTCTAATTCCATCTACTGATACCACATGACCAAGAAATACCACCTCTGATAACCAAAATTCACATTTAATCAATTTCCCATACAACTATTTCTCTCGTAATGTTTGCAAAACAATTCGGAGATGCTGCTCGTGTTTAGCTTCGAACTTTGAATATATCAAAATATCATCAATAAAAACTACCACGAACTGATCCAAGTACGGCTAAAAAATTCGATTCATAAGATCCATAAAAGCAGCTGGGGCATTTGTTAACCCAAATGGCATAACTAAGAACTCATAATGACCATATCTTGTACGAAATGTTATCTTCGGTACATCACTTTCTTTCACCTTTAACTGATGGTAGCCCGATCTTAAATCAATCTTTGAAAATACTGAAGCTTCTTTTAATTGATCAAATAAATCATCAATACGTGGTAATGGATATTTATTTTTGATTGTCACCTTGTTCAATTGTCGATAATCAATACACAATCGTATCGAACCATCTTTCTTTTTAACAAATAATAATGGAGCTCCCCACGGTGAGGTACTAGGTCGTATAAAACCTCGTTCTAGTAAATCTTGCAATTGTACCTTCAACTCCTTCAATTCAGTAGGTGACATACGATATGGAGGTATCGACACTGGATCTATACCCGGGTATACTTCAATTGCAAATTCTACTTCTCTGTTTGGTGACAATCCTGGTAACTCTTTAGAGAATACATTTGGAAATTCACATACAGTTCTAATCTGACTACACTGACTTCCGACTGAATCAGAATTAATAACATATGCTAGATATACTGTACAACCCTGATGAAGCAACTTATTAACTTTAATTGCTGATATGATTCGAGCTAACCTATTGGTACGAATTTCATTTACCTCAACACTATCACCATCTTCAGTCTGAATGCTAAATTTCTTTTTATAACAGTCCAAAATTACCCCATGTTCAGCTAACCCGTCCATACCCAGTATAACATCAAAATCCCCAAAAGGCATTATTAATAAATCCATCGGAAAAGTTTTATCATATATCATTAGCGGGCATCTCGGGCATACCTGATTAACTAATATTGTTTGCCTCAATGGACTTGATACGTCTATTGAGACTTTAAACATTTCTGTTTTTAATTTCCCCAACTCTACTAATTTTGAATTAATATATGAGTGTGAAGATCCAGGATCAATCAAAGTATAAATAGGCTCAGAATACAGTAAAAATATACATGTCACCACATCGTGAGCATTGCCTTCTTCCCGAGTTCTGACTACATAAGCTCTAGCTGGAGCTCTGGCTTCAGATTGCTGTGTAGCTATATCACTACTTCTACCAACTCCTCCTCTCCTTGAAACAGAACCTCCTCTAGACATTCCTCTACCTCTGGCAGTCGATACTGATCTCTGAGATGTGGCAGGTGTACTATTCTGAGTTCTCAGACAATCTTTAACAAAGTGTTCAGTAGAGCCACAGCGGAAACATCCTCCGGTTTTCTTCTAGCATTCACCAAAATGTCTTTTCCCACAATAATCGCATTCAGGATTTTCACTTTCCCGGGGCGGAGCTTTTACACTATCGGTAGAGACAGTAATTTATTTTTCTCTACTTCTGTCACCCCTATCAGACCGAAAGCTTGATCTCCAACCACTTCTTGATTCTCTAAATCTCTTCGGTAATGGATTAGGACTGGTAGTTCCCATACGTTTCCCAGCTGATTTACCAATTTCTGATTTTTTATCCAGGCCCAGTACTTGTTCTATTATTTTTGCTCCCTCAACCAGATCAACAAGTTCAATAATTCTGAGACTTACCAATTGAATCTTGATTTCATCTCGCAATCCCCGTAGAAATCGTTTACGACTATCAGCCTCGGTTGAAACATATTCTGAAGCATACCTGCTCAGTCTAGAGAACTCTCGCTCATAATCCAGTACTGACATATTACCCTATTTCAGCACTAAAAACTCTTGCTTTTTCTCTTCAATGTACAATTCCCCAATATACTTCTTCTGAAATTCTTTTTGAAACAAGTCCCAGGTTACCTGATCATCCGGAAAATGCCTAACCACAATTCCCACCAAAGATACGCTTCTCCTTGTAACAGTGATACATCACATATCAGACTCTCTCGGGGGGTACAATCTAATTGTTGTAAAACTCTTTTTGTTGTTTCCATCCAATTTTCAGCAACAGACGGATCAACTCCTTTTAATCCCTGAAATTTTGTGGCATCATATTTCCGTAGCTCTTTAATCGAGGCCCGTCTGATAGTAGGTACAGATGTAGTAGCAGGTATAGTTCCCGTTATATGCTGTAATGCATCTGCTATATCTCTTAACAGTTGTGAGGCATCTCTTTCTCTTCCTACGTTAGGAGGTTGATTATCTAACGGATTCACACTAGGTGTAGCAAATTCAATTTCTTCAAATTCTCGACTTCCAATATACATTTCCTGTTCAACATTATCCATTCTTTCATCTGACATTTTACCTATAAAACAAAATCAAATAAATATATTAGCATCCAAAAACCTGACTCAGTTTCGACTTAAATGTGGTATGTACTTTTAGACTCATTTACGAGCTTGATTTAGTCAAAGAATCGACTAAACCTTAGCTCTGATACCAACAATTATAATATCCCCTAACCTCGAACCGTCGCTGGAACAGAGTTACGAGGCATTACTGGACGTATCAGACAACTTATGTATAATTCACAAATAAAATAACATTCATAGCATAATTTAATTACTAAATCCCTATATCGAACTCTCAAAGTCAAAAATATACATTTAAGTGAAACGGGACTCGTTTAAGTACTCCAATTTTTTTTTATAAATTTCGACAGCATTTCTGCTTATTTTTACATAAACCCCCCTGCAATTAAAACCATATCCATTTCAAACATAACCAATTCAACCAATTTATTTCACACATTCATTTTCTATTCTATTTACTTTCTAATCAACTTAATCAATATAATATTAATTTAAATTTATCATTGTGCTAATTAAATTGAAATGGATAAACTTTTTCATTATAATTCTTAAACTTGTAATACTAACATTTTAAACCATTTATATTCAAAACATAATAACCTTTATATACATCCTATGTACATGCCACATTACCAAAAGAAAATATACATCACAAAAAGTTTGCTGAAGTCGGGTCTAGCTTTGGATGCTGGTTCAATACTTGACTTCTACAACCTGCGCACGGAAACAACCGTACGCTGAGTATGCATATACTCAGTGGTATCACTATAATTCAGTTTATAATTAAATACATTAAATCATACACATACTTTTATAATTCAGTTTATAATTAGCATCCAAAAACCCGACTCAGTTTCGACTTAAATGTGTCATGTACTTTTAGACTCATTTACGAGCTTGATTTAGTCCGAGAATCGACTAAACCTTAGCTCTGATACCAACAATTGTAATATCCCCTAACCTCGAACTGTCGCCGGAACAGAGTTACGAGGCATTACTGGACGTATCAGATAACTTATGAATAATTCACAAATAGAATAACATTCATAGCATAATTTAATTACTAAATCCCTATATCGAACTCTCAAAGTCTAAAATATACATTTAGTGAAACGGGACTCGTTTAAGCACTCCAATTTTTTTTATAAATTTCGACAGCATTTCTGCTTATTTTTACATAAAACCCCCTGCAATTAAAACCATATCCATTTCAAACATAACCAATTCAACCAATTTATTTCACACATTCATTTTCTATTCTATTTACTTTCTAATCAACTTAATCAATATAATATTAATTTAAATTTATCATTGTGCTAATTAAATTGAAATGGATAAACTTTTTCATTATAATTCTTAAACTTGTAATACTAACATTTTAAACCATTTATATTCAAAACATAATAACCTTTATATACATCCTATGTACATGCCACATTACCAAAAGAAAATATAAATCACCAAAAGTTTGCTGAAGTCGGGTCTAGCTTTGGATGCTGGTTCAGTACTTGACTTCTACAACCTGCGCACGGAAACAACCGTACGCTGAGTATCCATATACTCAGTGGTATCACTATAATTCAGTTTATAATTAAATACATTAAATCATACACATACTTTTACATTACAATTATCATCACTTAATTATAAACTGTATACACATCCATTGCTTTCGACATCGTCCGCTATGGCTCGATCGAGATCCGTTTGCTATATAAAAGCACATTTCAATGTTACGACTCATCACACTATCGCAGTTCATAAATGTGGCATGTATAGCTAGACTCACATATGCTATGGTAGTCCTAGTACCTACTAAACCATAGCTCTGATACCAATAAAATGAAACACACCTAACCCGTAACCGTCGCCAGAATAGGTTAAGAGGCATTACTGGACTTATAATAACATTCAGAGCAATCATTATCAAATAATCATATCATTACAGTAAATGTCATTCATTCACATTCAATAAGAACTTAAATCGAGCATACAAAGCCTAACTCATGCATTCGAGACCAATCTGATAACATATAAAAGTTTCGAAAACTTAGAAAATTTTTGACTTTTAAAAGGTCACACTCCCGTGTGAACAGGCCGTGTGCCTTACACAGCATTAGGCAAGCCCGTGTGTCTAAGTCGTGGCGAAACAGAGCATACATGCTGACTTGTCCACACAGCCACAAGACACGCTCATGTGAAAATTAGGGAGGCTATTGATTTGGCCACATGGCCAGCCACATGCCCGTGTGCCTCACACAGACAGTAGACACGCCCGTGCGTCTAGGCTGTGTCAAAACTGGAGGGTGTACTGACTTTAATCCGTAGGGTACCCCAGGGGACGCACATCCGTGTAACATGACCGTATGTCGCACACGGCTGAGATACATGGCTATGTAGAAAAAAATAGGCCATTTGAATAGCCAATTTTCCACCCTAATTTGGGTTAACCTACAAGTACCAAACCAAGCATATATGCACAACCATTTTAGCTATTATCTATACCAAACCATACATAATTCATGCTATAACATTACCAATCATTTTAAATCTCAATTCATCAATCAACTCATACCAAAACTTAAACTAAAATCATACCTAAACATATGGTCAATACATCATTCAATCAAATGCTCAAAACTTACCAAAACTTCTCAATATTGACCAATTCTTTTGGCCAACCAAAACATACCACAATTTCACATTAGCATCACATATCATATACCATTATCAAACTATAAATTCAAACACAAACTAGCCATATCACATGGCTAAATATATACATCACAAAACATAATCCCACAACTTCTAGCCTATACATGCCATACTTTAATATATACATTTTCAAAGTACCAAAATAAGGTTCGATAGTGTGGTGACGATCCTCAACGATCCCCGAGGTCACAGTAGCTTCGATATCTATAAAACAATACAAACACACACAAAGTAAGCTTTCAAAAGCTTAGTAAGCCATATACAAATAAACATATCATTCAAAGTAAATAAGTATCATCAAATCATTTATACTTTGCATACCAATGCTAACACAAATCTCATATTCAAATACTTACTTTCATTCTCAAATAGGCTATACAAAGTAAACATACCTGAATCCGCTATGATTTCACAAAGTTATTCATTTTCTCGGAATGCCCGTTTGAACTATTCAGAAACGTAAGGATACACGGATAGCTCGGATAACATATACAATGCCAATGTCCCAAACGTGGTCTTACATGTAATCAAACATCGATGCCACTATCCCAGACAGGGTCTTACACGAAATCAGATACGATGCCAATGTCTTAGACATGGTCTTACATGCAAAACAAAAGTTGATGCCAACATCATAGGTGTGGTTTTACACACAAAAGAGATATAAAAAATCCTATGTCATGACATATATATCCTAACTATTCCTAAGGTTCGTACGGGGCTTTTCAGACGTCGAAACTTTGTCGATACTTTCTCGGATAGTATTTATTTAGCTCGGACATTCATTCATCACAATTAAATATCAAATGAATAATAATAATTCAATTTAAACAAGCTTATTTGTATATCGACTTACCTCATAGGGATTTCGATAGATGGAATCGGTTACTCGACGACTTTCGACTTTCCCCGATCTAATTCTATATTCTTTAGTTCTCGATCTAAATCAATTCAAATTTAACTTATTCAATCACACATTCATTCAAAACAATCCATATACACACAATTAGGGAATTTTGCAAACTAGCCCTCACATTTTTACATTTTGACACTTTAGTCCCTAATTCACAAAATCACAAAATACATATAATTTGCTTGTACACAAGCTTAGCCAAATTTTTATGGCTTTCATACAAGTCCATACATTTCATTTATTTCACATTTTAGTCCCTCAATTTACAAATTTCATAATTTAGCCCATTTTACTCAAAATCATCAAAAATCCAAAGACAAAACATATAAACCCAACATCAAACTTTCATATTTCATCATATAACAACATAAAGCTCATGAATTCATCCATGGCACATTTCAAAATCATCAAAAAAATAAAAAAAAATCAGACATGGGCTTGATAGTGTACAAAGCAACGATTACAAAAACGTAAAAATTATCAAAAACCGAACAAAATACCTACCTCAATCAAGTCCTTCAATGGCCGAACCCTAGGTAGTCTTTTTCTTTTATTTTCTTGTGATTTTCGGTTGAAGAACATGAATACTGGCTTATTTTCATATCTTATTTTAATTATAATTCATTTTATAATTAATTTGCCATTTTGCCCTTTCATTAAAACATAAATAAACCATTATAATAAGGCCATATATGTCCACTCATGCTTTTAATGGTAAAATAACATAATAAGGACCTCTTATTTTTAAAGCCAATTGAAATAAGCACTTTTAAGAAGTAGCAAGCAACTTTTATTTTTTACGCGATTAGGTCCTTTTTATCAAATTGAGCACACAAACAATCGAATTTTCAGACGAAACATTCACATATGCTAATTCACACATCATAAGCACAAAAAAGAATATTTAACTATTTTTCTGACTCGGATATGTGGTCCCGAAACCACTGTTCCGACTAGGGTCTAAACCGGACTGTTACAAATATACTATTATTAAAAATTATTTTATTGTTCGGGATACATAATTGTTTCATATTTTTAATGTGAGGAGTGTGTCTCGTATTCTTCTTCTAGTTAAATTCTATTATATTTTTTTAGTTAAATTTTGATTACTCCAGGGTATTTTAAGCATGGTTAGAACTCTAATATTAACCTATTTAAGGGGGTCATTATATCTCTATTTTGATGTGCTAATTAGCAAGAACTTTTCTGTTAGAGCAACAAGATGTAGTCGCGTAAGAGTTTTGGTAGAGAATTTTATACCCCTTTTGTAAGTGCCTTATAAGGTTTAGGATTTTGTTTATCAGTTTGCTTTTTGAAATTTTAAGCTTTATATTCAAGGTTTTGAGTAATGTACATATTGTATATTTAGGTTATTTTTTTTCATATTATACTATTATTTATTTACTTATTTAGTGAAAAGTTGAATCTTTCTTTACTCTTGATTTTACTCTCTTTGAAAGAATTTTTCCAGTAAAATATTTATATTTGCTCTTTTTTATTTTTTCTTGTTCGTCGTTTATATGGATAGATACCAATAAATGAAAAAAAAAACATTTAATGTTGAATATATAATTAGTGTAGGCTTTCACCGACAAGAATAGGTAGCAGCGTCCAAGGCTATTTAGGGAGGAGATTGCTTAGAATTAAACACATAATTCATTAATTCATTATTGACTTTAACAGTAGTATTTTTTCTATGTTTGTTTATTTGAACTGTTTCCTTACTATGTTCTTCGACTTTGTCTTGCTTTTGTTAATGGACCGAAATAAATACATTACTATTTGTTCATACACCACTTTTGACGAGTTGCGAAAAGGTTAAAATAACATTTAGTTCATTAATTTGATAAATTTTTTTAATTTAATTTATATATTTTTTTTATATTATTTTACATTAATTTTTGAATTTGGGTTCCTTCATATAATCTAATCTATTTTAACATTGTTAGTGCCACATCATTACATACTTTTCTTAAAAAAAATTATATATGAAATTTAAAAAATTAAAAAATGTATATTCAAAATGAATCTAGAAAAATAATATTTAAGTTCAATTAAATCTGGAGATTAATTTATTCAAATTTATTCTAACAACTAGACATTATTTTTAAACCTCTGAAATATACTCGTTTTCCTGGGGTATGTACCAATAAAAGTCCATTTCTAAAATTATTAACGAAAATGAGTTGTTTCTAAAAATAATAACGGGTATGAACCGAAAACCTAAAAATGCACCGATGTGGAAGCATTTTCAAGGGATAACTTAGAAAAATGCTCCCACGTTAGCGCTTTTTTCTTTGTGTCAGTCAAAAGTGCGCTGACGCTGACACGGACACACTTTTGGCCATGTAATCACCAATGGGTTATTTGTTAATTAGAGTCTATGTTAGGGTTTTGGGGTTTGATTAGGGTTTAGAAAATTTTAAATTAGGGTATTAAGTTTTTAATTGTTTAGGATTTGATTTTTTTTAATTGCTAAGTATTGTTCTAGAAAAAATAATTTTAACAAGATGTGTTCTTTAAAACTAAATTTGATGTGATGTGTTTTGAAAAAAAATATTTTGACGAGATGGATTTTATTTTTAATTTTTCAAAAAAATGCTCTAAGTAGGATGCACAATCAGTAATAGTATAGAAAAAGTTTCTTGTTGAACACTTTTTTTGTACTGATGATTCTGAAAAATAAATTTGAGAAGATGATTTTGAAAAAATATCTCGAGATTCCTGGAAAATTTGATAGTGGGGGTTGAAAAATGCTCCAACAGGATGCACTTTCAGCAAAAGTACTAAAAACACACCCAGTTAGATGCCCTTTTCAGTAGTGTTGGTGACAGTACATCCTCCTTGGAGTGTTTTTCCCCTACAAATTTCAACACCCACTATTCGAAGAATTATATAGAAATGAGCATTCCACTATCCCTTAAGCTATAAATGATTCAAATTTTATTCTTTGGTTGCATAAGTTACAACAAGAGAAATTGAAGAAGTTCAGAAGAATAGAAATTAAAGAAGTTCATAAAAGAATTAGGTGCAAAATCTGACAGAACTTAGAATTGAACCAACGCGACTAGTTTTGAACTGGAACATAAAATTGAACCAGAACATAAAATTGACAGAACTTCGTAAAAGAATTATGTGCAAAATCTTCAAAATGATGCCAATGAGAGTTTCGTCTATTAAGTATCAATTTTGTGCTTCAACTAATCTCATGACATATGACTTATTTGATATCAAAGGTGCTTGTGGCTTGCAGGCGATGGTGCAGACACACCTTGTTAGTGGATCACCCTATCTTGAGTTATATGTGGAATTTTCAATGGCAGATAAAGCACTTGCTACATTAATATCTACTACTATTTGAGAGGAATACACGACCTTGACTCGACACTCCATTAGTGGGAGGCAGAACAAGAAACGATCCATTTTTGGTGGTAGGATGGAATACACGACCCCTGCACAACACTCTATTAGTGGATGGGACATGCACCTCGGTGGGTCAATGTTCAATGTTGGAAATACTTACTTGGGAAATGACATCAACTTCTAGTGGTTAGCGGTCTACATCTAATTGGAAACTTAAAACGTATATGAGAAGGGATGAAGTACTCCCTACGATGTCCACCGGTAAGGGGACCTCTTACATGGAAATGTTGGTAGGTCGGATGATGAGTCCAATGTGGATCCTTGGGAGCCCGGTGTTGGTAGTGCAAAAGTTGCATTATTTTCTAAACCAAAGCTTACTCCAACCAAACCTGAAGACGGTGAAGGGGGTTCAGAAGAAGAAGATCCATGATTCACAACGTACTCGTCTCTAGCCCATATGCATAATGTCGATATATCAGCAGATGATGCATTGGAGTTTCCAAATTTACCACACAGAAGGCGTGGCCCCACAAGTTCATCGTTGGATTCGGGTGACTTGGAAGTTGGTAAAGAGTTTTCCAATAAGGATGGTTCTCTCAATGTATTGAAGCAATATAGCATCAGGAACGAGATTAATTACCACGTTGTTAAATCCAAATGCAAGAAGTTGGAGGCCAAGTGTATAGTGCGAGATGGTACATGTTCATGGAAAATCATGGCTTCGGTTAAGAAGATGACAGGGTTGTGGAACATAAATAAGTTCACTGGTATGCATATGCGTGTTGCTTCTAGTACAATATCACTGGGTGTTTAGGGTTTTTGAATATTACGATTATTATTTAATGTTGCATTATTTAACGGACTCGTGGGGTGACAGGTGTTTCACAATATCATCCTAACTTAGATTCAAAGATGATAGAGGGATTAATACTACCAATGGTGAAAATGGATTCCAAGACTGTATTATCAGTCTTAATTGCCAATATTCGTAGCTAATGCAACTACACGCCTTCTTATCGCAAGGCTTGGATAGCTAAGTAGAAGGTGTTGAAGAAGATGTATAGTGGGTGGAACACTTTATACAATGAGGCGTGGCTATGGTGTTAGGTGCTAGAGAGGTACATCCTAGGTTGTTTAATAAACTTAAAATGGGTCCTGGGTGCTACAACGATTGCTTTCCAAGTGTTCAAGCACTTGTTTTGGAGCTTTAAGCAATGTCGCGATGCATTTCAGTATTGCAAGCCATTGGTAAAAATTGACAATACCTTTATGTATGGTAGATATACCTATCGACTACTGCTAGTTGTGGCATAGGATGGTGATGGGAGGATTCTTCCAATTGCATTTGCAATAATACTCGAGGATTCAGATGATGATTGAGATTTCTTTCTTTCTAAGTTGAGGAGGCATGTCAGCCCCCAACCTGATATCTGCATTATATCTGATCTGGGCCCTAGAATACTAGCCGTAATTGAACACCATAGATATTGTTTAAGGCACATTGTGTCCAACTACTATGGGCAATATCGATGTACTACTGAACGATGACAAGTGACCAATATGAGTATTTAATTGCCACCAATATTATTTGGTTTGTAATATCCAATTTTTTCTAGATGAAAGAGTGGTATGTAATTATCGTTATCAACTTATATTGACATGGTACAAGATCAGTAAGGATCGTTTTCATGAGATGTTGGAGATTTTGCAGTTAATTAACGATGAATGCACAAACTAACTCTATAACATACCTTTCGTTTAGTGGACACAATCATATGATGGTGGCCTACAATATGAGAAGATGACCTCCAACCTAGCGGAATGCATCAATTCTGTTTTAAAAGGAACATGCCGTTTGTCGATAACCTTGGTTGTGAAGAAGACATACTTCCTGTGACAGCCCTAATTTGGCCCTAGTCGGAAAGTGGTTTCGGGATCACAAAACCGAGTCCCAAAAATAATCAAATGTTATATTATGTGTTTATTTCATGTGAAAGTGCATGTGTGAAAATCCCATGCTTTGATTCTGCCATTTGTGAGTGAAATTATGAAATAGGACCTATGTGAAAATTTTTGAAAATGCTATAGGCTAATATGTAGTGGCCTAATAAATAGTAGTGCAAAATAGGAGGATTTGCATGTCAAACTCCCCATTTTATGTGCAGTATGGTGTTAATGGTAGACAACATGTGCAATTTTTTTTTTATTGAAGTTATGGCATAAGTATGGCACAAATAATATATGTTATTTTGTGTCATAAAATGTTTAGTAATAGAATAACAAAAAGGAAGAAAAGGAAGGTTTTTGTTCATTCTTGTTCATGAAAGCTGAAAATAGAAGAGAAAGGAGAGGAAAAGAGCTCTTGAATGTTCGGTCACTTGGGGAAGAAAAATCCAAGGTAAGTTCATCGTAGTTTGTTTCTATCTTGATGTTCATGAGTTCTTCTTGATTCTACCCTAACTCATGAAGCATATTTTGATTTTTGGTTGTGTTGTGAGCATTCGGTCATGAATTAAAATGAAGGAAATGGTTGTTGTTTCATGTCCTTTTGATGAAAAATGGAAGATAGGTGAAGTTGAGCCAAGCAAATGAGCATGCATGTGCCTTAGATGCTAAGGGAAAAATCGGCTAAAATGTTGTGCTTTAAAATGATGAAATGAAGATTATGCTTAAGTAAAATTATAGATATGTGATGATTGATTGGTGATATGCATGTTTAAATAACATGCATGCAAGGTATGTGTGAAAGAGTGATTTGGTAATAAATCTGTTTGGGACAGCAGCAGTAACGTGATTTTGGAAAATCACCATAAATTGTGGGAGATGAGTTATAAGCTGAATAAATTATGTAATTAAAGATTAATGAGTCTAGTTTCTTATAAAAGAAATCGTGTAAGCAAAAGAATTTCCGATGATGAGATATTTGAAGTGATGTGGGACAGGGTCAGAATGACTTCTAGATCCTCTGTTCTGTTTTTATAAAATCATTATAAATTTTAAAAAAAAAATTCATAAGATTAAATTTATATGCTTAGACTCCTTAATGAGTCTAGTTTCAAATGAAATAAACGAGAACATATTTTTAATTCTGTACAATGAGAAATTTGATTCGTAGTGAGGAGTGGTCAGATTAGTCAAATAGTGAAACAGGGGAAACTTTAAGAAAAATCTGGTATTGATTGGCCAAACCAAAAATTCTGAAAATTTTATGGATGAAAGATATATGAGTCTATCTTCAGGAAAAATTAACGGCACTTGATTTGGAGTTTCTTAGCTCCAGTTATAAATGATTTAGTGACTGTTGCTCAGGAAGACAGCTTGCAGTGAAATTATGATTATGTTGTAAACATTGACAAAAATTTGTTAATGAGTTGCTTATTGATTTCTTATAAGCTTACTATGATCAGTAGGTGTGAAAGTCGAATATATATATGTATATATATTATATTTTGAAAGTGATGCTCGAATAGTCGAATAATGACTAGTTTAAAATCTATGAATTTAAGCTCAAGAGCATAGAGGGGCAAAATTCGGATAAGGGAAAAGAGAAAGTAATTGAATAGCCGTTGTAATCGTTCGGAAACATTCAAGGTAAGTTCTTAAGTGTTTAAGCTTGATTCCTTTTTATATGCCTAAGAGTTAAATTAATATGGTAAAGGGAATGTAAATTTTATTTAGTTAATGTGCCGAATATGTAATGATTTAAGGCTATAAGCCGATTATGGCTATTATGCCTAAGTTGAATTGGATTTGGAAATTTGATACACTAAATGAGTGTTACAATGAATAAACTATGCCATATATGTACTGGTGGAGATATCACGATTGTGATTATTGAATATCTAAAGGAAACCATGATGTGTATACAATTATTATATTTAGTCCGTTGTGGTAGCTGAAGGTGGCTTGGTACTAAAGTGATTAAATGTGAACTTCGATGAGGTAACTGTTAGTGATCGATGATATAAGTTATGCATTATAATATATATTCGGGTTTCAAACCTAACAGACGTAATGCCAGTGAAATGACATCGGACTTAAAGGTCTAGCAGGCTTATGGTCGGTGATGAAATCAGGTTATTACCTAGCAGGCAAATTGCCGATAAACTATTAAAAGTGTGGTGCTATAAGACTATGGGCTAATACGATATGTGGATTCGTTCCGTATAGTAAATTATTCAGGTACGAACAACCTAATTAAGTACATGTAAATTAAATGAATTTGATGATTGATGTGAATCGAACGTATAAGAAATGGTTTCATGTTTATGTTCAACTATGAGACCTTGTGTTAAATCGACAATCGAATTCGTTCAAATACATTAAGTTGGTCAGGTATGCGATATGTACTTATGCATGTTAAATCGATTGGAATTGAATCACAAATGTGAATTGAGAAGCATAGGTAAAAATGCCTATATGTGAGTAAGGGTAAAACCATCGTAAATTATCGATAAGGATGGGCTATGTGCGGAACCATCTTATAATTGCTAATTTGAAGGGTTGTGCGATAAATAATTTATGTATATGACTTAGAGTCGAATGGTCACTAAGGGTTAAGTTTGAATGGTGAAATGGATATGTGATATTTACGTATGACTTTTGAACCGAAATGTAAATGATGGTGTT
The DNA here is from genome assembly GCF_007990345.1 of Gossypium hirsutum. Taxonomy (NCBI): domain Eukaryota; kingdom Viridiplantae; phylum Streptophyta; class Magnoliopsida; order Malvales; family Malvaceae; genus Gossypium; species Gossypium hirsutum. The sequence goes on from NC_053433.1 coordinate 106,487,901, forward strand.
CATAAGGAGCTTATATCCGAATGTAGCAAATGGCTACTAATGTGATATGTTGAATGAGAGGTGTTAAAATATGATTAAATATGCATGATATTCGATGTATATCCGGGTTAAATCCCGCAGGCTTCGTGCTGGTATTATATCCGGGCTTAAAGACCCGCAGGCTTCGTGTTGGTAAAATATCCGGGTTAAATCTCGCAGGCTTTGTGCTGGTATTATATCCGGGCTTAAAGACCCGCAGGCTTCGTGCTGGTAAAATATCCGGGTTAAATCCCGTAGGCTTCGTGCTGGTATTATATCTAGGATAAATCCCGCAGGCCTAGTGCTGGTATTATATCCAGGCCTTCGTGCCTAGTAGGCATCGTGCCGGTGATGTGTATTCGGGCCTTCGTGCCTAGTAGGCGTAATGCCGGTGAAATGATATGTTATGTTAATTCGGTGTTCCTTGTAAGATAAGGGTTTAGCCGAATGTTAAAGATGAAATGATAGTGTATTGTATCATGCCTATATGGCCTAATGGCAAGTATAACATGTTGGTAAAAATGGAATATGCTTTTATAATTGAATGATAAGTTTCAAATGAACGTGAGTGAAATGTTATGCATAAGCTATCAAATGCTAAGTGTGAAAATGAGATGAAAGAAAAGTGTTTGAGATGTATAGTTATATACGTTCGAATGATGTTAGTACTTAATTGATATGAATATGTTATATAGAACTTGTTGACTTGATTATTCGGGCCTTTGAGCTTAGCAAACTATAATACCGGTGAGATACTATTCAGGCCTTCGAGCCTAGCAGGCTATAATGCCGGTGAACTGATATCGGGCCTCGAGCCTAACTGGCGAAATGCCGGTGATTTGAGAAAAGTCCATGACTAAGGTACCTCGTGTTAGGTTGACAAATGAATACATTCAGTACGTTAAGTGGTCCAGGTAGGCATTATGTACTCATATGTGAGTTTGATCTACAATGAATCATAAGCGTGCATTGTGATACATACGTGAATAAATGTTATAACTATATCTATGATCATGATACACCGGGTCAGGGTGTGAAAGAATGTGAAAGTATTCGATTTAATTATGTTATATGAATTCAGATTAAGTGTTATAAGAATGCTGAACGTGCATTATGTGTTTGTGTGTATTCGGCCAGATGGTAATATACCTAGAATATGGCCACTTAAGAAATTGAATAATCGAAGTATAATTGCGTTTATTTGTTTGCATTATGTGTTTGTGTGTAAGTAAATCCTAGTATTTCTAGTCTATGGCATGTATAGGGTTTTAATGTTTTGGACCTCGTAAGCTCATATATGGGATAGATTGCATGTGAAAAGAGAAGTTTTAAATTGATTGAAATTTTTCAGCACGGTTTTTGTGTGATTGACTGAGTTTAAGTTGGGTAACACCTCGAACCCTGTTCCGGTGAGGGATACGGGCGAGGGGTGTTACACTTCCGTTTGGTAGCATTGCTCCCAAAGCGAGAAATGAGTTATAAAGGCCAAATGTGGGAGGCCATGTATGGTGTCGGAAGGTACTGTAAGAAATTAATAAGGCTAAGGTGTGAGCCTACTCCATGCATGCAATGTGTCATGATCGCGACAACCTATGGTTTCGAGTGACAGAGCTCAACAGACCGAACCAAAGTATTACAGGCGAACAATATTGTGTACACCTCAGAAATAGAACTTACAACTATGAGAGGTTTACGCACTTCGTTATCTATGCTCTCAGGTAATTGCAGCATGTCAGAATCTCTGTTTGAATCCTATGAGCTATGTCAAAGAAGTGTACAAATTAAGATACATGTACAATGTGTGGAGACATGTATTCCCACCAGTCCCAGATGAACGTAAGTGGTCATCTGTATTGCTTGCTCCATTTAAGTTGTTAGCGGATAGAGAATTGGGTTGCAAACCAAAAGGTCAACCGTTCTCGACTAGAATACGTGATAATATGGATATTTGGGAAAGAACGAACCAAAAAAAGTTATGCGGGTGGTGTAGGAAACTGGATTATACAATACCAACATGTCCACATCGAAATTAGTGAGGGGGTTGTAACATTTGACAAAATGCGGCATCGAAAGAAAATATTTAATGAGGGGTTGTAATAGTTTGTATCGTAATAATAAAATTTTAAAACTTTTGAATTTGGTTCTCAATTAAATGGAGGGTTCCAATTCATAGAGAGTTGCATCCATCGAAATCATTTCACCTATTGTGTTACTACTCTCCCCTTTTTCCTCCATCGCAATGATGCACTTCAGTCTGGTTTTTTCGCCCACTTTGTTGCCTTCACTTGCTCGCATGTATAGGGATTCCCCTATCAGGTAAACTGTCTCCTTCTTTTTAGAGTCTTCGTTTCTAAAATGTGGGCTAAACCGTTTGCCGATCTCAGAGTATGTTTAAAAACAATGCTTTTAAAATAGTCCTTTAGCTGTTGAATATCTTGTATATACGCTCCTATATGTGATTTATCTAGATTTCAAGTCTAACATTTCTTTATAATGGCTAATGAGTCTTGTAACACCCCCGTACCCGAGACCATCGCTTGTGTCGAGCACGAGGTGTTAACAGACTTAATTCATTAATTAAACAACTCAAACAATTTATTTTAGAATTTCTAGACAAGCTGGCTAACTGCATCATAGTCGCTAAAAAATCCATATCTTGAGTTAAGAAACTCAAAATCCAATTCTGTAAATTTTCCCTAAAACTATACTCATATATCTACTTACTAATTTTTTTCTAGAATTTTTGGTCAGGCCAATTAGTATAGTTTATTAGTTAAAGTTTCCCCTATTTTAGGGTTCAGCTACTCTAACCCCTGTGTATTACGAATCAGATATCTCCCTGTACAGAGTTTCAATGACTATTCTGTTTTATTCTCATAAAACTAGACTCAATAAGGATTTCATACATTTAAGGTAAAACTCCTAATTGTTTTTGTAAAATTTTGGGCGAATTTTTAAATTAAGAACAGGGGATTTAGAGATCGCTCTGACCCTATTCCATCAAAACTTAAATATCTCATAAAATATAACTCAATTACCTATTTCGTTTCTTCCATATGAAATTAGACTCATTAAGCTTCAATTCTATAATTTATTCATTATTCAAATCCATTTCTATTATTTTTAGTGATTTTTTAAATTCACATCACTGCTGCTGTCTGATTCTGTTTTGTGACAAATTTTACCTTACTATAAATTTTCATGGACTAAATAGCATTTTGAACATACATAACATCAAATATGATTTAGATTGGTCATTCCAATGGCTAATCATTTACAAACCCTTTTCTTACCAAACCATAACCATATCATAAGATCATTTACACAAAGTGAGTATGGTGCTATACATGCCACACTCAAAACATACAAGCCATTTTACCAATTTAGGTCTTCGGATAGTGTGAACGAGTCTTCGACCTATCCCGATTCTCAAGCCGGCTTGTCAAAACTACAATGAATGAAAAGGAGGGAGTAAGCATAAATGCTTAGTAAGTTCACATGCAAATAACAAGTAACATGATCATGCAATCCAACATAAACATCATTAAGATACTCATGTCATAAGAATACTTACTATCTTACCAAAATTTTGTCTTACCAAATTCTCAACCAAGGATTAAACTCATACCTGTCCATTTTCACTTCTTCAACACATTCATTGTCAAATCATTTTCGTTTTAAGTACTCTCCCTATTCTCTTAGGATTCTCCCGTTGAACACATCGGAATATAATTTCAGATACGCGGATTGTGTGCACGTAAGTGCTATACTCATAGCTAAACAAGCTCAATAGCTTTTGAATCTATGTAGTCAAGCTATCATGTAACCCTCCCATAAATGAACTCGGACTCAACTCAACGAGCTCGGGCGTTCGCATCCATAGGTGAACTCGGACTCAACTCAACGAGCTCGGATGCCTAGTTACATCTCACGAACTCAGACTCAACTCAACGAGTTCGGAACTCAGCCATCCTAGTAACATGTCACTTGTACCCTAATCTATTCCCAAGGTTCAAATGGGATTCTTCTCAATTACACATTTTGATCGCCTTCTTCGAAATATAGAAACCGATACTTGCTAACATCTCATACTTATCAAGTTGTTCACATAATTTGCATATTACCAAATAATAATTCACAAAGCATAATATTTCATGACAATAAGTATCATATCATATAAATAACATTAAATCACTTAAAATAAAAATTATGTTACCTTATTTACACATGAACTTACCTCGATACAAAATATTAGCAATAGAGCCTATTCCTCGTAAACTTTATTTTTCCCTCGATCACGACTTGAATCTTTTTTCTCTTGATATATAATACCAAATTAATTTATTTAATACATACATTCATCAAAACAGCCCCTAGTACGAACTTTGGCAAAATTACCATTTTACCCCTAAACTTTCACATATTTAAACTTTTGCCCCAAGGCTCGTAAATTAAAACTCATCCTATTTTCTTATGTCTTAGGACATGCTGATCATTTTTCCCTTCTATGGAAACATCAAATTCTCACTCTATCATGTAGTTATGAACATTAAGTATTTTTACCGATTAAGCCTTTTTACTCGTTTTCACTTAAAACCGAGTAGCACAAGTTGTCTAGCATAATTTAAAACCTCATATTCTATCATAAAACACCAAAATACACAAATTTCACCTATGGGTATTTTTCCAAATATAAATCTTAGGTTGAATTATTGCTAGCATAAGCTAAATCGAGCTATCAGGATTCCAAAAACATAAAAATCATTAAAAACGGGGCTTAAAATCACTTACTATGAAGCTTGGAAGTTGAAGAAACCCTAGCTATGGAGAGAGGTAAGGTTCGGCCAATGCTTGAAGAAGATGAACACATTTTGGCCTTAATTTCCCTTTTAATTAATTTTAATTACCAAATGACCAAAATACCCTTAATACCTTTCTTTGAAAATTTTCATGTACAAGCCCATTTTTGTCCAAAATTTTAGAAATTGGTCAAATTTCTATGTAAGAGCTCCTCATTAATATTCCAAAGCAATTTCATACTAAAAACTTATAGAATGCAAGTTTTGCAAATTATTCGATTTAGTCCCTAATTTCAACTTAAGCACTTTATGCATAGAATTTCGTCACGAAATTTTTACACAATCATGCAATCATATCATAAACCTCAAAATAATTATAAAATAATTATTTTTATCTCGAATTTGTGGTCACAAAACCACTATTCTGATTAGGCCCTAATTCGGGATATTACAAGTCTCCTTCAACTGTTACCTCTAACCATCCCATTTCAAAACTCTTTGGAACTGCCTAATGACATGCAAGAGGTTTGGTGGAAAATACTGATGAGACCCCATCATGAATCTCCGAACATGAAAACAAAACTTGCCTATCGACATTCCTCACAACAATACTGGAAGTTGATCTAAAGTTACGACCGTTGTACGCTCCATTGAAATTGATTTTTATAGCATAACCAAATGGACCCCTCCATTTCACCGTTTCATGTTCTTTTGTAAGGTTCCTCTTGTTTGTTTCATTTAACTCAGTGAATTAGTTAATAGTAAATTGAACAATTTGCGGGCTTGTACTAACCTTTCGTTCATGTATTCTAGCATGTCTATCGCTCTAGATGGATCAAAGCGTACTACAAAACAGCCATTTCTGACGGATCGAGCATTCCCCAAATTTCCAGGTAAGCCACTGTACAAAACCCAACTCTGGTCTATTAAGGATATTTGACAAACTTAATTCTGACCAAACCTTGACCGATATAGAGCAATCGCAAAATAAATTATTTGTTGTCTCAACTCCTCTTCCACATCGGGGACAAGTCACATTATTTCCCAATTTTCTATGTTGCATGTTGACTAGTGTGGGTAAATAATTCTAGGATATCCTTCATATTGTAATCTTAAGCTTAGAAGGGAGGTTTGGGCACCATAGTTTTTTTTTTATATAGAAATCTCTGTAGGTAGTCTGTGAAGCATAAGCATTAGGATTTCCCAAAAAATTTTGTAATATTTTATAGACACTACATACCGAAAATTCCCCTGTAACACCCTTTACCTATATCCGACACTGGAACAGGGTACGAGGCATTATCGGGCTTAAACATAAGCAAACATATAAAACTGAAACGTAAATTTCCATCCAAATTAAAAACTTTTCACACATATTCATATTGTCCCTAAATCGAGCCTACGAGGCCCAAAACATACATTGGAAGTGGTTCGAGACTAAACCGAGAACTTTAAAAATATTTACAACACTTAGAAAATTTTTCACTGAACAGAGGTCACCTGCCCGTGTGGTTCTGGGACACGCCTGTGTGGGCAGGCCGTGTGGTCACACACGTCCGTGTCCCTAACTCGTATAACTCTCTATTTGTCATCCAAAGACAAATTAAAGTCACATGGCCAACGCACACGCCTGTGTGCTTAGGTCGTGTGATCGAATTAAATTTATAATTTTTCATAAAATAGGTGCAAACTTCACACAGCCAGGGCACAAACCCGTGTTAGAGGCTGTGCCGTCCACACGGCTGAGACACACGCCCGTGTCTCTGCCCGTTTGCTCGATATTGAGCAGTCTATTTTGTAAAAATTAAGGTGCAGGGGACACACGGCTTGAACACACGCCCATGGGGCAAGCCGTGTGTCACATAAGGCCTAGACACACGCCCGTGTGTCTACCCGTGTAGACAAAAATAAGGCTATTTTCCAAGCCATTTTGTCACCCTTCCATGAATAAACCTACGTAACAAAACATAGCGCCATTCCAAGCATATACAATCAACCAAATCAACCACAACCAAGATATCTACACATCAATCACATGCTATTATCCATCACATTCAAACATCACCTACTAATCAACTTAAACCATGCAATACTCATATCTATGAAAAGCATTATCATATGTATATATACTTAAACCAATATTAGTCAATTTCAATGGCTATTTAGAAAATGAATCATCATTTAACATAAGCCAACACATTTGGCCAAATCAATTATGACACATAACAAAAAGACCAAGTCCCTATACATGCCATAACTCAAAATATTGAATTTATAAATACCCAAAATAAATAGTTGATAGTGTGAATGGATCTCCGACCGTCTTTTATCGTCGAGTTGGCTTGGTAACACTATAAAACAAGGGAAAAAAAAGGGAGTAAGCTATAAAGCTTAGTAAGTTCCCATGTAATTAATAAGCAATGTAACTACATATATAACATACAAATAATCATGATGAACTTTGCATAGTTAGTATTGAGATATTCTAATCTTTACTTACTCATTCATAATCTTATCGAGGGATTCATCACATATAGAGTTCATTACGCATGAGTTTTACGTACGTACCTATACACACTCGTAGCATAGACATAATCTTTCATAACTTTGACATTCTCGTTGAATTACCCGTTGAACCACTTAGAATACTAAGGATACTCGAGAATCTCACACACAAGGTACTGTACCAATGCCATATCCTGGATATGGTCTTACATTGGATTTCATATCGATGCCAATAGCATAGCTATAGTCTTACACAAAAACTCATATCGATGCCATATCCCAGATATGGTCTTACACGAAAACTCAAATAACCCTAATGTCATGACGTTTGTATCCTACCTATTCCTAAGGTTCAACCGGGATTTCTCGCTTCCCATACTTTCTCAATTATGCTCAAAGAATAAATCACAATTCATACAATATTACAACAATTAAAGCATAAATATAACGATGCATTATTTACATAAGAACTTACCTCGGTACAAAAAATAGTAGAAATGACCTAATCGTCAAACACCTTGTTTTTCTGCCAATCTAGGTCCAAACCTCGTTTCTCTCAATCTATAAAAGTAAATTTAGCTCATTTATTATCCACATTTCTCAATTCAGTCCAAAAATCATCTTATGGAAAATTTATATTTTTACCCCTAAACTTTAACATTTTACACTTTGGTCCCTAGGCTCGTAAAATGAAATCTATTCAATTTCATCAAGACCCAAGCTTAGCTGAACCTCATAAATGCCTATAGCAGCCCATATTTTTCTTTTATTTTCATTTTAACATCCATTTTGCAACTTTTTTACAAATAGGTCCTTTTTGGCATTTTTATCAAAAATCACCTAGCAATAGTCATTTACCTAACATTAAACTTGCATAATCTACCATTAGAAATGAAAACACACAAATTTCTAACATGGTTCAAACCCTAGACCTCAATCATCTCTCAAATTAGTGGTAGAAATAGATAGATCGAGTGATAACGACTTCAAAAATGTAAAGAGCATTAAAAACGGGGCAAGAACGAACTTACAATCGAGCTTGGAAAATGGAAAAACCAAAGCTATGGCTTCCTCTTGCAAATTTCAGCCAAGGGGTGGAAGATGGACAAAAATTGGCTTTTAATTTGATTTTTAATTCATTTTAATTACCAAATGACCAAAATATCCCTAACTTAAAACATGCAATTTCTCTTACCTCATGTCCATTTTTGTCCACTAACTTAAAAAATGGTCTAATTACCATCTAAGGACCTTCAATTTAAAATTTCATAGCAATTGGACACCTCTAGCTACTAGAACACACATTTTGCACTTTTTACAATTTAGTCCTTTTGACCAAATTGAGTGCCCAAATGTCAAAATTTTCAAACGAGATTTTCACTAAATCATTACATAAAACTGTAGACCATAAAAATATAATAAATTTTTTTTTCTACTTCAGATTCATTATCCCGAAACCACTGTTCTGACTAGACCCAAAAACAGGCTTCTACATCCCCCGAGAGCTCACCACTCCATACAAGTAGATTGTCATGGGCCTTCTTCGCCAAAAGAATACGAAGGATCCTAGTTGAGTCCACTCTGCAAAGGTATTAATAATCAACTCCTCTTTTCATGCCCTATTATTAGCATCTATTAAATCTACAACCGTATACTCTATAATTATTAGCCCCTAGAATCCAAGCATCTTATTAATTGATATTTTTGCACCTGAACCCACCCTCCAACAAAGCCCCTCATGTAACACGCCCATCGCAGTCCAAATGCTTTTCCATGTATAAAATGGCATGTTTCCTAAACGCGCATTAACAAAATCAGTACTGGGAAAATATTTTGCTTTAAGAGCATAGGAAATTAACGAATTCGAGTAATTAATAAGCTTCCATCCTTGCTTTGCCGGTAAAGCAAGGTTAAACTTTCCCATACTTTAGAAATCCATCACTCTTTCTTCTTTTAATCGACATATATAGCTCCACTCAGACCAATGTATCCCTTTCCTCCCATACCTTTTTCTGTTACCAAAATCTAGCCATTATGCTTTCCAAATCCACACAAAAGATTTTGGTAACAGAAAATATGAAATAACATACATAGGTATTGCCGGAAAAATGGATTTAATAAATACCTCTTTGCCTCCCTATGACAAAAATCTCATACTACACCCCTCAATCTATATTTTGACTTGATCTTTTAAATTCTAGAATGATGCATTCTTCCTCCCCCACCATATTTGGTAGCCCAAAATATTTTTTCGAGTTAAAAAGAACCACATTCCCAGCATACTCAAAATTCTCCCCCTATGCTCATCAGTTGTGTTCGAACTAAAAAAGACCATAGATTTTTTAAAATTCACACACTGACCTGAATAACTCTCATATTGCTTTAGGATTTTTTTTTCAAAAATGTTGCCCCTCTATTTGTCACCTCACCAAAGAGGATGCAATCATCTGTGAGAAGCAAATGTGAAATTTGTTGACCCATCCTACCAGCCTTGGCTCCTTTCAACATTCCTCCTATCATTGGCAATCTCATCAATGTTGATAGCCCCTCACTACAAATGAGGAAGAGAAAATGACTAAACGGGTTATCTTGACAAATCCCTCATGTAGGACTGAAAATTCTCCCACTACTCCCATTAACATTCACTGAATAAGAGACTGAAGAAATATACTACATAATGTGATATGCCTATTCTATAGCAAAACCCATTTACAGCATTACTTATTTTAAAAAACCGTACTCAACCCTATTTTAGGTTTTGCTTATATCAAACTTTAAAGCCATATAGCCTTTTTTCCTCGTATGCTTCTATCAAAATGTATTCAACAACTCATAGGGTTGTAGCACATTATCAAAGATCAATTGCCTAAGCACAAATAAACTTTGGGCATTATCAATACATATGCCAATAACTCACTTAAATCAATTAACTACTACTTTCGCCACAATTTTATAAATGATAGTACACAAAGTTATAAGTCTAAAGTTCACTAAATTCGTAGGATTTGGGATTTTGAAAAGTATCACAATATCGGTATGATTTGCAAAATCAAGATCTTTACCATAATTCAATATGCCCAAATTGTACACAATGACATCGCTCCTTACTATATGCCAATACCTTTGAAAAAAATAAAATCGAAAAACCATCAACCCCAGCACCTTAGTAGGGCCTATTTCCTTCAAAGTTACATAGACCTCCTCTACTGTGCACTTCACCCATTAAAGTTGAATTAATATCAGAGGAAATGTTGGCCTCTATTCTGAACAAGATGTGTGATAGATCTTCTATCTTATTCGATGAAACCATATCTTGAAAGAAACTAGTTGTTTTTTTTCCCTAATCTCTTTTTTTCACAAACCTCTTTTCTATCCACTCGCTCTAACCTGCTAATAGTATTCATTTGCCTATGAAAAGAAGCAAAATTATGAAAGAAGGTTGTATTTTTATCCCCCAATAAAGCAGTTAGCACGTGCCCTCTATTCCCAAAAAGTTTCATCTTTATTAATCTCTAAATTGATTTGAATCTTTGTATCTATGAACTCTACCAATGTGTCATCATCCCTATCCATTTCTATTAAGTTTCCAATTTCTTTGTAAGATCCCATTTCAAAACAATCTCGATTAGCCTTAATTGATTTTGTTCAAACCTTTAAATCCTTCCTCAACCTATCCAATTTATCAAAAATAGTACCAGAGGATGACTAAGATAAACGTTTTAATTTCCCCCTTAATAATTCTTCCATCATCCACCAAGTTTCAAACTTGAATATTGGTTCCTTCAATAGTGCCCTTTCTTGTTTCGTGCTTATAAGTAGCGGACAGTGGTCCCAAAAGGAGTGTGACAAGTGTTGGATTTGAGCATTAGGAAAAAGAGTCATCATTTATCATTTGCCACCCCCTATCAAATCTCTCTTTTATGTTTGTCTCCGGAAAATTCCCTATTTCCCAAGTAAACCACACTCCTGAATAGCCCACATCCATTAATTGATACTCTTCAATGACTTTTCTAAAAACCTCAATTCTTCTTTCCTCCTTTGGAATTCCTCCGACCTTCTCAAAAAATTACATGATTTTATTGAAATCTCTGCACACCAACCAAGGGGAATTCTGATTCTGCCCAAACCTCCGAAGCAAGTTCCCAGAGTCATTCTTATTGTTGGCAAAAGGTGCTCCATAAAACCCAGTAAATCTCCATTCCTTATTGTCACTATTCTGTTTAACCAAAACATCTATATGATTCTTGGAATAGCTCTTTAGACTAACGATAACATCCCCTTTCCACACCAAACAAAGTCCACCATGAGATCCCTCCGCCTTTACTTCAATTCCACTCAGAAAACCACACCTCTTTCTCACATTCTCCATACGTTTTCCATCAATTTTAGTCTCCATAAAGAAGACCATACAGTGATTATATAGCTTCAGCGTATACCGAAGTCTATGAATCGTCCATGGACTCCCAAAACCACAGACATTCTAACATATGGTTTCCATTGAATCTGGTCAGCTGGCCTTTTGGCAACCGCCGATCCTTGTTGAAAAGGAGCAAAAAAAATTCTCTGGAGTAGCCATCTATGAGTCTGTAAACACTAGAGCATTTGGGTCCTTAGCTTCAAGTTTTGCCCTGTTATTTCCTTATTCATTAAAATTAAAATTCCTGAGCTCATCTACTCCATCTGACCCGATTTTTCATTTACTCGTCATGCTTTCAAACTTATTATGATTTACCATAACTCATGTTACCATTCTCTTCTGGCTATACTTTTTGGGTTTTTGAGACTTGCCCTCCATTGGGCTAACAAACCCATTTTGACTACCCTACTTTCCCAAATGAACCCACTCATCATTCAGATCAAACGATCATGATCCATCAACATCAAATCAGCGTCCTTAAAAGGTGAAGGACTAGAATCCCCGTAATACTGGAAAATATGCGCCAAATTAGCAGTTTCCAATTCTGTCGAAGTCTTCTTCGGTTCCACTTTCTCTTTCGATTGTTGATCTGCCACTGAAACCTAATTAGATGTACCATCCTTACTAACCTTTCCAATCTCCCCATTAGACACTTCAACACCACCTGTATAGGAACACAACTTCATTGATTTCTTAATGGAAAACTTGAATTTCAAACTTTCTTTCCCTAACAAATTTGATTAAGCTTTAAGCGCCAATGAATAAGGGATTTCATCTTTTGGTTTATCTCTTTCATCAATTGGGATCCCATTACACTCCTTAACCCATGACCCTTTGTCCACACCCAAAGTAAAAATTCAGTAGATTTTACTTCATTTTATAGGATTTATCAATTGATCAAAATTAATAATTTGCCTTTGAAATAGCTAAGGCTGACCCTTCATGATCATCTTCAAATCATCTTCATTCTCAAACGAGATCATAAAAAAATTCTGCCCTGCTACTTAGATATCAAACTTCTTTCTTGTCTTCCAAATATTATTGAGTTGTGCATGAAAACTGTCTAGATTGTAACAGAGCATAATAACGTTGGCCTATCTCTCGGAACAACCAACGAACTCTTCACGGACAATTGGACAAGTTCCTCCTACAGGAAGGAAATCTCATCCCTCCCCATTCTCCAAAAAAGTCACCACTCACCTCCAACCCAACCACAATAATCACTGTTTCTCTGGGACACTAAGAGAGAACACTTTTGACTATACAAAGATGCTAGTGTTTAAAAATTTTTAATTGAATAATAAAAAGTTAATCACTCAATTATAAAAAGTTATAAAATATTATTTAATTATTTAATTGAATAATAATGATAGCTTTTAAAATAAAATAATAGCAGCTTTAACCCTTAACATTTATACATTGTGTCAGTTTAGTCTTTATTATAAAAATTTTAACCCTCAACATTTACATAATGTGTAATTGTTTCTTTGTAACCATTTCACTTAAAAAGCTAAAAAAACAAATTATCAACTAAATTTAATTTTAAATATACAAAAAAATAAAAACACCAAAAAATTCAAGATAATAATTTTTATATTTTTTTCATTCTTTTAAAATTAACCCTTAATGTCACAAAAAATTGCAAAAGAAAAACCCAAATGACCCAATATATACATGTTGATGGTTATGTTCTTTTTAGAATCAATATTAAATTGACATATTTATAAATATTATGGGTTAAAATTATTATTATACCAATTTTAAAACTACCACAGTAACCAATTGATGATAGAAAAATAATTAAACAACTGAGTAATTATTTTGTAATTGGATGACAAAAAAATTTAATAATAGTTAAATAATTAATATTTTTAATAAACATTTTCCTTTTTAAAAAGCAACATTCACCCCGGTAACACGGCAAATTTAAGTGTACTTAAACATGAATAATGGTCTAAGTCTTCGTCGTTAGTGTTTTTCATTTTCACTTTCCTTTTGCTTTTGCTTTATTGCGTATCCAAGTCTTCGTCGTTAGTTGTTGACTCCAAGTCTTCGTCGTTTTAGTCTGAAATTTGAATGTTTAAATAGCACAAATGATTGCTGAGCAATAAAAACTTATTAATTTCATGATTAGTAATTTAATCTATAAATTTATTTAAATATCATTATTTTTTAAAAAAATAATAAACTTAAAAATTGTTCTTAAAAAGTTTAATTTAAGTTTTAAATATTTATTATTATTGTTAAAAAATATTTTTAAAAAACATAAAATATTCATTTTAACATGATATTGTGAAATAGAAGGGCAAATTATCAATAAAAGCCCCTTTTTTTTAAATTTACCGAAATAGACCAGGTCAGAAATTATTTACCGGAATGGGCCAGTTTTTACAAAACGCGTCCACATCAGCGCGTTGTCAGGGGAAAAAGCAGGAAAACGCTTCCTCAAGGAAGCGCTTTGCCTACGTGGATAGAAAACGCTTCCTTGAGGGCGCGCTTTCTGTCCACGTAGGCAAAGCGCTTCCTTGAGGAAGCGTTTTCCCCGTGTTTGAACAGTAGCAACGGCTACTTTTTTGACTGTTGGTAACCCCCCCAACGGTCCAAAAAAAAACTATAAAATCCCCTCACCCCTTTCATTTTTTTCACACTTAAATCCTTTCAATCTTCAATCTTTCAATATTCTCTCAAATTTCTCTTAAATCTCTCAAATTTCTCTTAAATTCCTCTCAAAACTCTCGTTAATTTTTTCAAAAAAGCTCTAATTTTATTTTTTTCTAAATTTATTTTTTAAAATAAAAAAATTTGATCGTGTTAGCAATGACCGGAGAATTAATTCGCTTCAATGATAAACACATATCCGTCGAACAAATGCAAATGGTAAGTGTTAAATTTAATATTTAAATATTATTTATGATTTCTGTCATTTATGCAAATTTAAATAATTTTTATTTTATTATTTCTTATAAAAGTCTGTAGATCGGATATTGCAATGCTATATCCGTAACATGACTGGTCCTTCATCACCGTTGATAGAGGATTACCTACAGGAAGCGGGTTTTTGGCACGTGGCGATGATAGGCCGGGGGTGGAAGTTGGACCCGAAACTTATTAGTGCATTGATAGAAGGTGGAGACCCGAGACGCACACATTTCATCTTCCATGTGGAGAGTGCACTATCACTTTGGAAGACGTGCATTTGCAATTAGGATTGCCAGTGGACGGGGACGTAGTCACTGGGTCCGTTCATTCTGCTGATTGGGGAGCGGTATGCTACGAGCTTTTGGGTGCTATTCCGGATAATATTAACGGAGGTCGGATCGAGATGGGCTGGTTACAAGACACATTTCCGGAGTCGGATGATGATTCTACCAAACTAGAAAAAATTCGATATGCTCGAGCATACATTCTTCAGATAATTGGAGGTTATCTGATGCCGGACTTGTCACGAAACCTTGTACATCTGAGATGGCTGCTGAAACTCGTTGATTTTAGAGCAGCTGGTGAATTTAGTTAGGGGTCTGCCGTGTTGGCAACACTGTACCGGGAGATGTGCGGGGCTACGCGACCGAATAAAGCGAAAATCGGAGGTTGCCTATCACTACTACAATCATGGGCACGGTTTCGCTTTCTATTTTTACGTCCTCGAGTGGACCACCCATATACATTCCCACTCATAACGAGGTAAATTTTATATTAGATTGTACAATTATTATGTAGATTTAAAATATAATCGTATGCTAAAAATTTCTTTAATTAGGTGGAACCATTCGGCAAGTTATGCTCGATTACCTACATATTTTGAAGATATACGGCTTCTATTAGAGCAACGGTCGGAAGCACAAGTAAGTATTAAAAATATATATATACATACATAATAAAATAGTGGATTCGTATTTAGTATTTAGTATTTTTTATTTAACTAATATTTCCATCATTTTTATATAGTTTCAATGGACACCATACGAGGATCCGGTAATTCGGGCAGTAATTCCGGATGAATACTTGCAAAATCCGAACGCTTGGCACGTGAAGGTCCCATTGGTCAACTTTGCTATTGTGGAGATGCACCAATCAGACCGAGTATTACGACAATTTGGATTCCGACAACCGATTCCTGTGGCACCTGAGATGTTGGTTGATCATCACAAAATTGACTTATGGCAATTGCATACGGATTGGCCGAGATTCTGGTCACACTATATCCAAATGTGGGAAGATCGGTATGATTATATACCTACTAGGGAACCGATCATCGTCCCAGAGTTGGCGTGCGTGCCGGAATACATGCCATAGTTTAGGATCCATGGCTAGCCATATTTACTGTCAGAAGAGGAGAGGTAGCGGCAATTGCGTGTCCAAAGGGAACGACGTGGCCCTTTAAATCCTAGAAGAAAGGGACGACAACGCAGGCCCATCAACAGGGCCCACACAATTACCCGGCCTAGCAACAGGACCTACACAGTCACCGGGCCCAACAGTTCAACCGTCGACACCCATAGCACAGCCTCTTCAGATGATGCCAGGTACGTATCCTAGCCCTTTTATGTATCCTAGCCCTTATATGTTTCCTTTTTCTAGTCTTATGGCAGGTTGGAATGCATGGACCGGTTCATCTCGATTTCCGATTACTCCTAGTGGACCACTGATCTATAGGCAGCCGTCGCACGAGGGATCGCAGAAGGGGCCGTCGGGGAGCTCTTCTTTTTACCAATCCCCATCACCTTATGGGTTTCAAACACCTCCGCCATTAATGATGCAAACACCTCCACAGTCACTATTCTATCAAGGCGGGTCATCCTCCCAACACCCACAACCAGAATCCTCACCGGAGCAAGCACAACTCCCGCCGGAAGCTGGACAAAGGAGGAATCCAATGCGTAACCGCCGACGACCTCCATGTGGCACTGAATCCGACCGGCACGGACATTGATTTTTATTTTAATATATTTGTACAAACATTTTGAATATTTTTATATTATTTCATGTAATTAGATAAAAGGTTGTTTTAAATAAAGTAATTGTAATTTACTTTTATATTTTTAATAAAATGGAAATTATTTTAAATAAGGCAACATTTTGAATATTTTTATATTATTTCATGTGATAATATAAAAGGTTGTTTTAAATAAAGTAATTATAATTTACTTTTATATTTTTAATAAAATGAAAATTATTTTAAATAAAGCAATATTTTGAATATTTTTATATTATTTCATGTAATAAAATATAAATAATACAACACATTGACAATTACAACAACTATCAACTATTGCGATTTGGACATGATCTACTTGTATGGCCTGGGTTCCTACACCATCCACATAACTTCTGTTGATTGGTTGTTTCTCGGATATCCATATTGTTGCGTATTCTAGTCGAGCAAGGTTGACCCTTTGGTTTACGCCGCAACTCTCTATCCGGTAACAGCTTAAACGGAGCAAGCTATACAGAGGGCCACTTACGCTCATCTGGGACCGGTGGAATATGTGTCTCCACACGTTGTACATGTATTCCAATTTGTACACGTCGTCGACATAGCTCATGGGATCCAGACGAAGATTTTGACGAGCTGCAATTACATGAGCGCATGGATAACGAAGTGCGTCAAACCTCCCACAATCCCAAGTCTTATTTCTTAAGTGTACACGATATTGCCCGCTAGTAATACCTTGGTGCGGTTTGTCAAACTCTGTCACACGAAACCATAAGTTGTCTCGATCGTGACACACTGTGTGCATAGTGTTCGCCCGTGCCTTCGCCTTGTTAATTTCTTGCAATACCTTTGCGCACCATACATGGCCTCCCTACATTTGGCCTACTTAACTCGCTACTCGTTTCAAAAATAGTGCCGCTAAACGAAAATATGTCTCTCGCACAACTGATGTTATCGGTAAATGACGTGTTCTTTTCAGAACAGAATTTATACATTCGGCCAGGTTTGAGGTCATGTGACCATAACGTAAGCTGCCGTCGTATGTTTGTATCCACTGTTCGAAAGGTATATTACATAGGTAGTCATGGCCCTCTTCGTTAACTGAATGGAAAACTGCCAACATCTCATGAAAACGGTCCTTACTTATCTCATACCCTGCCAATATAAGTTTATAGCGAAAATTACATACCACTTTTCCATTTAATATAAATTCAATATTCCAAATGAAATTATATTAATAGAGATGAAGTTAAATACCCATGTTGGCCACTTGCCTTCGTTCACTTTTAGATGGATATTGCCTGTAGTAGTTGGAAGCAATGTGCCTTAGGCAATACCGATGGTGTGTGCGATGCCATAGGCTTTCCTGTTACTCAATTACAGCTAGTATCCCGGTGCCTCGATTCGATATAACGCATATATCAGGTTGGGGCCAAACATGCATCCTTAACCTAGAAAGAAAGAAATTTCAGTCATCAGCTAACTCCCCTGGTGTTATTGCAAACGCAATTGGAAGGATTCTTCCACTACCATCCTGTGCGACTGCTAGCAATAGCCGATGGGTATATTTACCGTACATAAAGGTACCGTCAATTTGTACAAATGGCTTACAATATGCAAATGCGTCTCGACATTGCTTAAAGCTCCAGAAGAGACGCTTAAATACTTGGCATCCACGGAGCAATCGGTCATTGTAGTATGCAGGTTCTGTTTGAAGGTTTGTTATGCAACCTAGGACATATCTCTCTAGCACTTGACATTACAGCCATATTTCATTATATGAAGCGTCCCACCCACTATGCATATTCTCCAAAGCCTTCTGCTTAGCTATCCAAGCCTTGCGGTAAGAGGGCGTGTACCCCATTTGGTTACGAATATTGGCAATTAAGACTGGCACTGAAGTCCTAGGATCTGCCTTCACCGTGGGTAGTATTAAGCTAGCTAACATAGCTGAATCCATCTTGGGATGATCTTGTGAAATACATGTCAACGAAGTACGTTAAATAATGTAACATTACATAATAACAGTATTATTCAAAAACCTTAAATACTGTACCTGCAGCATATGTATGTGGACCTTTATACTTTTTTATCTCCCACAACCCTGTCCTTTTCCTCAACGAGGCGTAGATTTTCCATGAACAACTTTCGTCTTGCACTGCACACTGCGCCTCAAACTTATCGGATTTAGATTTAACCACGTGGTAGTTAACACCGTTATTGATGCTATGTTGTTTCAATGCACCAAGAAAACTATCCTTATTGGAAAACTCCTTACCAACTTCAAATTCACTCGAATCCAATAATGAACTTGTATGATCATGCGTTCTGTGTGGTAGATCTGGAAACTCCAATGCATCATCTGCAGATAGATCAACATTATGCATGTGGGCTAGAGGCGAGTATGTCCTGAATCGTGGATCTTTTTCTTCATCTGAACCCCCTTCAACATCTTCAGGTTTAGTTGGAATAGGCTCCGGTTTAGAAAATAATCCAACTTCTGTACCATCGCGACCGGGCTCCCGAGGTAGATCCACGTCGGACTCATCATCTAACCCACCATCATCTGCGACGTATGAGGTCCCCTCACTGGTGGACGTCATGGGGAGTACATCATCCCTTCTTCTAGGCGTTTCATAACATCCCCAATTGGATGTAGATTGCCAAGCATTATAAGTTGATGTCGTTCCCCAGTACATATTTCCAGCATCAAACATCGACCCACCTAGGTGCATGTCCTATCCACTAACAGAGTGCCGTGCAGGGATTCTGTATTCCATACCGCTACCAAAAACTGACGGTTCCGTGTTATGTAACCTACTAACGGAGTGTCGGGCAGGGGTCGTCTATTCCTCTAGAACAGCAGCCGCAAATGTATAATTTGGCGATGCAAATTGTACATATAACTCAATATATGGTGCTCCACTAGCAAGATGAGTCTGCACTATTGCCTCCAAGCTACGAGCACCTTTGATGTCGAACGAGTCATATGTTACTGGATCAATAGAAGCACAAAATCAATACCTAATAGACAACACTTTCATTGGCGTCGTTCCGAATATTTTACGCCTAATCCTTTTACGAAGTTCTGTCAAATCTATGTTCTAGTTAAAAACCAGTCGTATTGTATTCTCCGAAAAAAAAACAACATCGTTCTCGGTGTGACGAACCTCACCATCATAGTAAATAACAGCACTAATGCATTCACTCATCTTTAATTTTATCCTTCTTAGCCTCTCTATTTTTTTTTGTTGTAAGTTATGCAACCTGAGAACAAAATTTGGCTCATTTATAGCCCAAGTTATTTCAGAAACCACTGTAGCAAAAGAGTGTCCACGTGGGAGCTTCTTTCAGTACTTTTGCTGAAAATGCATCCTGCTTGAAGCGTTTTTGACACTATTTATGCAGACATGTCTTCTCAAAATTATTTTTTCAGAGACCATTGTAGCAAAAGAGCATCCACGTGGGAGCTTCTTCTAGTAATTTTGCTGAAAATGCATCCTGCTTGAAGCGTTTTGACCACTATTTGCGCAGACACGTCTTCTCAAAATTATTTTTTCACTGTAGCAAAAGAGCGTCCACGTGGAAGCTTCTTTCAGTACTTTTGCTGACAATGCATCCTGCTTGAAGCGTTTTTTACACTATTTGCACAGACACGTCTTCTTAAAATTATTTTTTTAGATACTACTGTAGCGAAAGAGCGTCCACGTGGGAGCTTCTTTCAGTACTTTTGCTGACAATGCATCCTACTTGAAGCGTTTTTTACACTATTTGCGCAGACACGTCTTCTCAAAATTATTTTTTCAAAGACTACTGCAGCAAAAGAGCGTCCACGTAGAAGCTTTTTTAGATTAACAAATAATTTAATTAAGTTACCCTAAACCCCAAACCCTAATTTATTTGATTTTTTTCTTAAATATCCTAAAACCCTAAACCCTAAAATCCTAATCTAATTTTTTTAAAATTTATAATTAATTTACTCAAGTAACCCTAAACCCTAATTTATTTGATTTTTTCCTTAAAAACCATAAACACTAAACCATAATCTAATTTTTTAAAATTGGTAATTAATTTAATTAACAAATACTAAACCCTAATTTATTTAATTTTTTTCCTTAAAACCCTAAAATTTAAAAACCCAAAATTCCCAAAACCCTAACCCTAATTGCAAAAAACCCTAATAAAAACACGGGGAAAACACTTCCTCAAGGAAGCGCTTTGCCTACGTGGACAGAAAGTGCGCCCTCAAGGAAGCGTTTTCTATCCACGTAGGCAAAGCGCTTCCTTGAGGAAGCGTTTTCCTGCTTTTTCCCCTGACAACGCGCTGACGTGGACGCGTTTTGTAAAAACTGGCCCATTCCGGTAAATAATTTCTGACCTGATCCATTTCGGTAAATTTAAAAAAAAGGGCTTTTATTGGAAATTTGCCCGAAATAGAATTATGCATTTAAGTGTTATTTGATTGAGGAGCATTATTTTAAAAGAGAAGAGCACATTAATTACTATATTTTAGTAATTTGTTTTATATAAATTATTAAATTATTAAATTGTTAATTGTTAATTTTTATTATTTATTAATTATTTATATATAAATTATTAAACTACTAATTTCCTATTATATACAAAAATGATTAACAATTTTAAGCAGTTAAACTAATTTCTGAGTTTTTATAAAATAAAAGGATGAATTTCTTACATAATTTCTCAAGTTAAAGAATGTAACTTTAATTTAAATCGCTAATTGAGGACATGCAAGAGCAGTACTTGAATTCAAATTATGTGCTTACATTTATTTGTTTAATCAAAAAATAAATTTTATTTTTATGTTCTAAATTTAAATTTAAATTTAAATTTGAATTGAATTTTTTATTATTATTAAAAATGGGATAAATTATCCTAATAGTCACTTTAAAATTAGGTCGTTCTTATTTTGATCATCCAACTTTTTTTTTTAATTTAATCACTGTCATTAAAGAAATTGATCACTCAAACATTAAATCCATTTTTTTCCTTATTCTTTATCTTTTTCCTTATTTTGTTTTATCTCTTCTCCTTTTCCTCATCTTTTCCCTTCTAATCTATAAATCCTAACCCTCGCCTCCATTAAAGATGCCATCGTTGTTTTCGTCGAACTAACATCAGCGAGCTCAAAAGTAGAAGGACGTCTCAAAATCAATCTATATCACCAACAAGATTAGGAGATTGAAGCACAAAAATTCTAAATTTTTGGGAGTGACCTCACAACTTTTGAGATTTTTTAGAAATCTAATCTTATAGATCTAAAAAGGAGGCTTTGGATCGACAGTCTAATGTCAGAGAGGACGCCAAACGATGACGGTGAGAAGTGATGTTTGTGGGTAAGAATAATAAATACTTAAATAATAAAAAAATTCTTTTTATTTTTATATTTTTAAAAATTATATGCATTTTTAATGGGTAAATTACACCAACGATCACTCAACTTTGATGCAGCTGACAAAACAATAACTTTAATTTCAACCAGTCACTCAACTTTCAAAAAATAACAAATCAGTCAATAATGTTATTGAAAAGTGACAAATCAGTCACTAATATTATTGAAAAGTGACAAACCAGTCACCCATTAACATTTTCCATTACAGGTCTAACAGAATAGACGACATGGCCAATTAACTTGTTATGTTCTCAATTCAATCACTCAACATTCAAAAAATAACAAATTAGTTACTAATGTTATTGAAAAGTGACAAAACAGTCATCTATTAAAATCATTATCGAAAAGCTACAAATCATCCACTCATTAACATTTTCCGTTACAGGCCTAATGGGACAGGTGAACTAGTTAATGTGGCTAATTAACTTGCATGTTAGATGATGCAAAGTTGAGTGGCTATTTTTTCTTCTTTCCTTTTCTATTTTGTTTAGTAAATGGCCCAATAATTTTACTTTTTGCATAAATGACCCAATATGTTTATACTTCTTCTTCTCCATCCCAACAATCTCGCCGTCGCCACCTCCACCATAACCATCTTTGGCATCACCATCGTTGACCTCCAAACCACTACCCTATCATTTTTTTTTCTTTTTCAATCCCCAATAGACTATCTTTTTTTTGCTGTCCAATGCTATTAACTCTGAAAAAACCAAATCAAAATGGGATTGGAGACAATTTTGGGTCAAACTATCAATACCCACAACCAAACCGGTGAGGATAAAATCCTCCAAAACAACATTCAAATGATTGAAGAACCAAAATGACTCTGATTTGTTGATATCTTTATGGGATATGATGATAAAAACAAAATGGTTGTCAATTAAGCTAAACAACACCAACTGCATGTAATGACCTAAATTATTTAGTTTTGTTTCTGTGAATTTTGACATAAATAAATATTTGCTTCAATGGCTAAGTGCTCTGGGTGTGTGTTTTAGGTCTTGGATTCAAGTCCCATTT
This sequence comes from Gossypium hirsutum, assembly GCF_007990345.1. Taxonomy (NCBI): domain Eukaryota; kingdom Viridiplantae; phylum Streptophyta; class Magnoliopsida; order Malvales; family Malvaceae; genus Gossypium; species Gossypium hirsutum. The sequence continues at coordinate 106,511,006 of NC_053433.1, forward strand.
ATAGGAAATTTTGTTATTTTGGTCCTAGCCTTATCCCTTTTAGGTGGGATTATGTTATATCTTTGGTAAATTAATATCAAAATGAGCTTGCTGGTTTAAGTGGTAAGGAGTTAGCTTGCCTAAAGTCTCATGTTTGAACCCTGGCATGAGCGTGGATGATAATTTTTGCTTCGGTTGTGTGATGGAATTTTGATGGAGTTGAAATTCTGAGGTAGTTGGATGTGGATTGAGGTGTCGGTTTTGGTGGGATTGTGTTGGTTAGTAGGTTAATTGGGAGTTGGGATTCTAGTAAGATTTTATTTTGAAATAAATTATTTTATTTTATTTTATTCTTTTCTTTTCTTTTCTTTTCTTTTCTTTTCTTTTCTTTTTTTTCTAAAAATTATTTTCCTCTCATTGTTTTTGGCTTTTACTTTTCTTTTCTTCTTTCTTTCCTTTTTCTGACTTTTTTCCTTTCTCTGTAAAATCCCTTTTTGTTATTATTTTGATTATGTTCGCAAATCATTCGTTCAATTACTGCAACTTGGATTTTCTGGTTCTTTAATTGGCTTGGTAAGTAGAGCTTTGCTTGTCTTTAATGTTTAGTATTTTGGGATACTAGCGATGTTATTTTGTAGCCATTAATTTGTGGGTTCTACGTTTAGGGGAAGATTGTAAAGCACAGAATTACGCTCTAATGGCCTAATTTGTGATAGCGGTGGTTCTCGTTGGCTGTAAGTTTGTGGGCATTGTTGAATTTTTGTTGTGACTTCATAAATGGGTTGCTAAAACGATGTTTGGGTTACTGCTTTTATGTTTCAGTGGTCTTGGGATTGCTTTCACATAAAAACAAATTAGGTGTGTAACAAAAACACAAGAAAATGAGGTTCGGAGAAAGCCAAAAAAGTGGCTTGTCCATCTTAGACGGGTATGTGCCTGGCCATATGATGGGTGAGTGTGTGGTTGTGTGGGCTATACAAACAAGTCCAATTTGGGCGTGTGGGCCCACACGTAAGCCTAAAATTCTAAAATTTTCCCTAGGGTCACACTCGTCGTTCCGATCGACCGTGGGTCTTCCGTAAGGTCGGTAAGGGCTAACCAAACGCTAATGCATGATATATGATATTCTGCTAAACTAATTTGAATTTAGGGAAACCGATATGTATGTTTGATTATTTTGTATAAACATGTATGATATCTATATACGAGTATGCGGGTCATGTTAACTCTGCTATATCTGTATATCTGTATATGGGGTGGGTTTTGTTTATTGGAGGAAGTGTTTTGTGAGGTGATAATTCGTCGTTATTCTGGCAACACTGCTACAAATTGTTCTGATAAGTGTCGTATAGACACTATCTGGTATGTAGGGCTGGATGGATGTTTTATACCCCACGTGGTGTGTTGGGTTGGTTAAAGATGGTGTGTAAAGGATGGGGTAGGACTTTGCATATCTGTACATTTCTGATAATCTAATTTTGATATGATCTAATTCTGTTAAGGGCTTATGTCCGCTTCTCTTCTAATATACTGAAAATCTGAATTTGATGCATGTATGTTTTCTTTGAGCTACACACTGAGTTTATGAAAACTCACATCTGTTTGTCTGTTCTGTTTAGGTAATCCTCAAACACAAGTGGGTCGGTGCGACGGAGTCTCAGCAATGACCACTAGTTCGTAAACTATTTTGATTAACGGTTTTTATTTAGATTCTGGATTATTTTTTAGAGTTTTGTAATTTTTGAACTCTTTAGACTGTTTATTTTAATTTTAGTTTTGGATGTGTTTTTGACTTGTATACTGCGACGTTTGACAAAATCACGGTTTTATGCAAACAAATGTTTGTCTAAAATATGATCTGGCCTTTCAAAATATAATGGCTTTAAGACTTTCGTTGCAAATTAAGTTTTTCTAAAGGAACAAACTATTGACTGTTTTTAGTAATAAACATGTTAATTGATATGTTTTTATAAAATCGGAACTCCTTTTTAGTGATAAACTATACGAGGTTTTAATATAATATGGTTGATTTCAAAACCTTTCTTTGTAACCCTCCCAGATCCAACCATAACGTCTAGGCCAGGTTTGGGGTGTTACATTTAGTGGTATCAAAGCTAGGTTGCAAAACTCGGGCTTTGAATTTTGAGTTCCAAAATTGTATATGTAAAAGGACTGGTTTTCAAACAAAATTTGTTTCTTTTTTAGTAAAAGTATGTGGTACATCAAATCTTCGGTGCCGCTTCTGTAAGTACTTCTGATATTCGAAATACTGTAGTTAGAACTGTCTAAAACTATACGAATTTAGCTAGAGACTAAAACTACTGAAAGGTTCCTGAAACTTTTGTTAAATGTCTGAACCATAAAAATTTGCTAATAGACACTAAAACTGATGCATAAAAATTTTGTAATGCAGATAAAATTTTGAAACAATGAGCACTCGTGGAGCTCCTGGTCATAGTATACATGGGCGCGATGAACGCCGCAGGGGAACTCGAGTTGGGTCTTCCTAACTAGGCAGTATGCCAAATCTAGAAACAAGTGAGACTCCGACTACACTTACTGCTAAGACCAGGTCTCAAAACTGCTTGGCTGGGGACAACGCACTGTCCCAAGCCATGTTGAGAGTTTTAGAGAGGGTCGCTGGACCCCATTTTAGATTTGGGGGTTATGGGTCGGTAACTGACGACTTCGGTCCAATGGAGTTGAACTATTTAGGGGTGTCACTGGAGTCACCCCTACTATGGCCGAATATTGGTTAGAGGCCATTGAGAGAATAATGAATGATATTGACTACACTCCTAAGCAGAAACTGAAGGGTACAGTTTCTTTGCTTCACGGCAATGATATCAATGGTGATTATCAGTTGAGAAGGGTACTCAACTAGATCATTTTAATTGGGATTATTTCAAGACCGCCTTCTAAGGGAAGTATGTAGGTGCCAACTATATAGATGCTCATAGGCGTGAGTTCATGAATCTCACGTGAGCTATATAGATGCTCACGTCGAGTATGACGCCAAATTTCTAAGACTAAGTCGCTACGTTCGAGGCATTGTGGTATCTGAATACGAGAAATGTGTCTGTTTTAAGGACGATCTGATGGATAGTTTGAGGGATTGCTCCCGGGAGGGAGCAAGAATTTACCGTTCTGGTAGACAAGGCGAAGATCGCCGAAAAGGTTAAGTGCGTGGAGCGCCAGAACATGGATCTTGAGAAAAAAAGAATAAGTGGGATTCAGAGCCCTCTAATTCTTCTCAGAGGCCTAAGAAATGGGTCAGATCTGATGGGCCTTCTGGAGTAGGAGTTCTAGTTGCTCCTACTGGGGTTCAACCATGCAGCGATTGTGGTAGAGGCCATCCGGGTGAGTGTTGGAGGAGATTAGGGACATGTCTGCATTGTGGGTTAATAGGTCATTGATTAGAGAGTGCCCACAATATTCTGATCAGATGCAAGCTTCGGGTCCGGGTTCTGTTCAGCCATAAAGGGCAATTCAGCAGCCGCCTAGAGGCCGTGGTCCGGCTAGGGTTGGTGTGCTAATCAGATTGAGGTGAGACAACCTGCATTGGTTTATGCTGCTCGACGCTAAGAGGACAGAGATGCCCCTGACATGATTACGGGTACATTCCTTGTTGATGCCCCTTATATTGCTTTGATAGATATAGGGTCATACACTCCCATATAGCCAGCCCTGTCTCTGATAATTTGGGGATTCTTGTTGAGGGTACTTCGGGTGAGATTTCTGTATTGAGTCCGCTGGGTCAGTCGATTCAGGTAAACAATTTCTATAGGATTGTTTCAATAAAAGTACAAGGGGTTGTGTTTTCGGCAAATCTGATAGAGCTACCGTTTGGAGAGTTCGACTTGATTCTGGGTATGGACTGGTTAGTAGAACACTGAGTCAATTTGGATTGCGCGACTAAGAAGGTCATTTTGAGAACTGAGAGTGATGTGGAGGTTGTTGTGATTGGCGAGCGTCGGGATTACTTGCCTAACGTAATCTCCGCTCTAGTGGCTGAAAAACTGGTCCGAAAAGGGTGTGAAACATATTTGACCTTTGTAAGTGTTCCAGTTTCTTAGGACTCTTTTGTTGGGAGCATCAGAACAGTGAGGGAATTTCTTAATGTTTTTCCCAAGAAGTTACTCGGTTTACCTTTAAATTAAGAAGTTGAGTTTTGCATTGAGCTTCTATCGAGTACAGCTCCGGTGTCCATCGCTCCTTATCAAATGGTATTGAAAGAGCTTACAGAGCTAAAGGCTCAGCTTCAGGGGCTTATGGATTGTGGATTCATCTGTCCCAGTGTATCTCCATGGAGGGCACCGATTTTATTTGTAAAGAAAAAGGACGGTACCATGAGTATGTGTATCGACTACCGACAGTTGAATAAGTTAACTATAAAGAATAAGTACCTATTTCGAGGATCGATGATCTGTTTGATCAGTTTTGTGGGGTTTTAGTATTTTCGAAGATAGATCTCAGTTCTGGGTATCATCAGCTTAGGGTTAAGGAAGCTAATATTCATAAGACGACTTTTAGGACTCGTTTTGGGCACTATGAGTTCCTAGTCATGCCCTTCGATTTGACGAATCTTCGGGTGCATTCATGGATCTGATGAACTAGGCTACCTGAAGACGCAGTAGTGGAATAGATTGAAATGAAAATTCCTATACCCTTGAAGACGCAGTAGGGCTACCTGAAGAAAGGAAGAAAATGAGACTCAACAGGCCCAGGCAAAATTGGCCATTTTATAGTCTTTGCTCCATTCTCGTTACACGACAATGAGCAAAGAGGGGCAGCTATAATAGGCTAATTTTGGCCTGGGCCCCCAAAAAATAATAACCAAATAAATAAAGCCAAAGGATGCAATCGGTCGAAAACGAGCCAAAAAGGGCCAAATTGAAAGACAATCATTAAATTGTGGCCAAATCAAAAAGATGGAGAAAGCCAATGAGTCCAAAATTTGTTGGCTTAGTAAAAGGCTAAAAATAGGAAGATATGATTTTTTTTGTTTTTATTTTATTTTATTATTAAATTATTTAGGCTATTTTTAGTAAACCCCATGTATATAAATAGGGGTATCTTGTTCATTGAAGGGCGAGGACTTTTGTATTCCTACTTCAATTTGGAATTGGATTATTCTCTCTTTTCCTATTTCCATTGGAATTGAATTATTTTCTTTTCTCTTTCAATTACGTGAGAATTTTGTCCATTTCATTTCAATTTCTTTATTTTTTCTAAATTCGTCCAATTGCTTTTAGCCCTTCTATTTTTTATTTTTTTATTTTGCAATTAAGTTTTTCTTTTTTTGCCCTAAAATTTGTTTTGACTACATTTTGGTCCTCCTTGAAGTTGTGCGTTTTGGAGGGTGGGGATTATTTCCCTTTTGGTCCCTCCTTGTTATTTGCATGTTCAAATTGGTCTATTTCCTTTTATTTATTTTTGATTTGCCCCAAAATTTTGCTTTAAGGTTCGATTTAAACTTTTTTTTTATTTTCGCTATTTTATTATCAAATTAACTAATTTAATATATTATTGCTATTATTATTATGTTTCTATTTATATTTAGTTTTTTATTCTAATACTATTATTATTTATCTAATTATTATTTATCTATTTATATTTCTACTATTATTATATTTCTATTTATTATATTTTTGTTTCTATTTATATACTAATATTATTTTTATTATTATTTTACTTATATATGTTTTTTTTACTTTTGTTATTAACATTCTATTTATTTACTTATTTATTTTACATTTTTTGTTATTATCTACTTTAACTTTTTATATAACGCTCATTTCAAATTTTTATACATTATTTACTTTAATATTTTCATATATTATGTATTTTAAACTTTTTTTACACATTATATATTTTGAATTGTTTATATATTATTTTTAAGGAGTTTTATATATTATTTTATCTTGAATGGATACTATTTTTTTAAAATTATTTTATATACTTTAGATCGCTTTTATAACATCCATTTTAAATTATTTTTATGTATCATTTGCTTAGAATTGTTTTATATTTTATTTTAGATTTTCTTACTTTGTATTTATTTGTTATTTGTAATTCATTATTATAACATTTTGTTTATGAATTATTACTTTGCGTTGGACATTATTATTCCATCGCATTTTATTCGCTTAAAAGGTCGTATTTTAATATCGTTTAAGTTTTAAAATCATTTTATTCAAAAGTTTTCAAAATAAGGCAATACTCGGTATTTGGCATCTTCGAGAAGATTGTGCCCTAACTTACTGGGTTCCAATTTTCCTCGTTGAATCTAAGTAACCGACTGGATATGACATTTTGTATCTCGAGAGGAGGATTTCTAAAAAAATAAATGTGATGTTCTATGTTTGGAAATCTAAAAAATCGTGCCCTAACGTGTTGGATTTCGGTGTTTTGTTGGACCACATAATCAAATATCCTTTTGTAATTTTCAAATGTATGGGCTTTTGGAAATCAAGAATTGATTGTGGTTTCGAAGGTTTAAAGAATCATGTCCTAACGTGCTGGATGTGATATTATATTCCTTTGAAACAAGAGAATTTTAATGTTCAATTTGAGTTATTCAAATGTTTTAAAAAAATTTATATTTCAAAATATTTTTTAAAAATTTTAGATAATAGGACACTAATTAATCAATTGGTACAAATTTTGGACGTTACGAGGGTGCTAACCCTTCCTCGTGCATAACCGACTCCCGAGCCTTTTTTTCTCGAATTTCGTAGACCCAAAATTATTGTTTTAATAAATTAAAATGTTTTATTAAAATGATCAATCTTAAGGTAATCCGATCACACCTCGAAAAAAGATCGGTGGTGACTCCATTTTTGTTTTTAAGTCGACTCCCATTTTTCAAATAAAAAAATGGTATCGACAGCTTCATTATCTACTTTAATATTTTCATATATTATGTATTTCAAAATTTTTTTACACATTATATATTTTGAATTGTTTATATATTATTTTTAAAGAGTTTTATATATTATTTTATCTTGAATGGATACTATTTTTTTTAAATTATTTTATACACTTTAGAGCGCTTTTATAACATCCATTTTAAATTCTTTTTATGTATCATTTGCTTAGAATTGTTTTATATTTTATTTTAGATTTTCTTACTTTGTATTTATTTGTTATTTGTGATTCATTATTATAACATTTTGTTTATGAATTATTACTTTGTGTTATATATTATTATTCCATCGCATTTTATTCGCTTAAAAGGTCGTGTTTTAATATCGTTTAAGTTTTAAAATCATTTTATTCAAAAGTTTTCAAAATAAGGTAATACTCGATATTTGGCATCTTCGAGAAGATTATGCCCTAACTTACTGGGTTCCAATTTTCCTCGTTGAATCTAAGTAACTGAGTACCCCTTTTTCAATCAAAACGCATAAGTTTCAAATAAAAGCTTATTCTCAGGAATTCGAGGTATTGTGTCCTAACTCACTGGATATGACATTTTGTATCTCGAGATAAGGATTTCTAAAAAAATAAAGGCAATATTCTATGTTTGGAAATCCGAAAAATCGTGCCCTAACGTGTTGGGTTTCGGTTTTTTGTTGGACCAAATAATCGAATATCCTTTTTTAAATTCCAAATGTATGGGCTTTTGGAAATAAAGAATTGATCGTGGTTTCGAAGGTTTAAAGAATCATGTCCTAACGTGCTGGATGTGATATTCTATTCCTTCGAAACAAAATAATTTTAATATTCAATTTGAGTTATTCAAATGTTTTAAAAGAAATTATATTTCAAAATATTTTTTTAAAATTTTAGACAATAGGACATTAATTAATCAATTGGTACAAATTTTGGGCGTTACGAGGGTGCTAACCCTTCCTCGTGCGTAACCGACTCCCGAACCCTTTTTTCTCAAATTTCATAGACCCAAAATTATTGTTTTAATAAATCAAAATGTTTTATTAAAATGATCAATCTTAAGGTGATCCGATCACACCTCGAAAAAAGATCGGTGGCGACTCCATTTTTTATTTTAAGTCGACTCCCGTTTTTTAAATAAAAAAATAGTATCGACAGAATTTATTTTCAATATATCATAATTCGCTCGTAATATAATTAAATCGAAACAGCAATTTTAAATATTTTAATTTTTTTAAAAATTGATACTAACCTCTATACTATTATTTATTTACGCCTTGTTTGGTTCGCCGTATTACCCAATCCATTACGGCCCGATTACCCGCGTATTACATTACGCCCCTATTCCAGCGTTTGGTTCGCTGTATTCTGTATTACGCGCCTAATCGTTTACGCCCCTAATCCCCAAATTCCCGTGTTTTCCAATCCCTTCCCAAATCACTGTATTACCCAATACGTCCGGCCTCCCTCCCCATCTCTCTGTTTTACCCTCCCTCCCTACCCGACCCTCTCCTCTTCCGTCCTAATCATTTTCTCCTCCCATTTCCCACTGCTTCCGTTGATTATTCTGTCGTCATCGTTTCTTCTCGTCTCGGCGTCTAATTTCCCTTCCCCATTTCCTCCCAACCCTATCTGCGCCGCACACCAAAACTCTCTCTTTTTCTCTTCAATATATTCACAAAATTGGAAATTCCTGATAGCTTAATCCATTGAAAAAAGAGTGAAGCGTTTTTCGGGTCATCACGTAGCATCCAATATCGGGTGAGTTTTAATTCTGACCTAAATTAATCTGCCAATTGTAGTACATGTATCTCAATGTTCTTCCCAATTGTAAATAACCCCTCTACATGCTTTTCTCTTTACTTTTTTAAGCCTAATCGTCACCTTTGTGTTACCTGTTTTAGTTCCTACAAGTTATTTATGTATTGGTTATGCTTTCTATGTATATAATATCAAATCATGAATCCTCTCTGGCTTTGGCATTAATTTGATGATGTTATGCAAGGGAAATCTTGTGTAAATTTCAAAGTGGTCTCTGGGGTAGTATTGGGAACTCTATTAGACTACATCATGTGAAGCCGGTTGTGTTGTTGTTAGCCAGCAATTAGCCAGCAGTTCACAGCCCTCACTTCCTTTTTCTCATATCCTGCTGAATTTTGAATTAATGTTTGCTGAAACGATTAATTAATAAATCATAAAGGATATGTACTCACTATTTATACTTGGGTATTACTCGTGTCCTAAATGTAAGCCGGCTCTCTTTTGATGTTCTCTTCATTATTGTTTTGTTTCTGTTTTTGTTTTTGTTTTTTGCGTGTAATGTTGTATCAGCTTATGGATGGATGTTGAATTTATGGATTTTGGTATGGATTTTTTGTGTTGTATGTCGAAGATTGTGTCCTTAACTATGATGGGATTTTTGCATTTTAGCTACTTGGCATGTTGGATTAATGATTGAATTAGTCTCTTTTGTTGGGAAAATTTTGGTATTTTTCTGATCTAGATAACTTTTGTGTTAGTTTTATATGTGGGATTAAGGATGTTAAGGAAAGCTTAGTTTACAACTTCGGGAATCTAGTGAATTTAGTTTGGTTATTGTCAAAGTACATTGCATTTACATTTAGCTACTTACATACATATATGCACATATCATGAGATGAAATTGGTAAATTTGATGACCCGGTTTGGTAATATACTTTCCTAGGAGCAACCATGTTTTTGAATAATGACAAAATTATTATTATTTTGACTCTTTTCATGAAATTAATAATTTAGTTTCAGTCTTTTTTAATTCCTTTAAAAAATTAGTGATTTAAATTTTTTTTAAATGCATTCTAATCATTCAAAAAATTAGTAATCTGATTTAAAAGATTTCAGTACAAATATTTTGATATTTAATCTTTTAATAAATTGATTTATGCTGGTCGGCATTGTTGTTGCTATCATTGTTGGTGAGTGAGGTTAGCTAGGTGTGTTTGGTTGAAGCAGGAATGGACCCAACCCCCTTTTTGGAGTAGAATGGATGGGAGGAGGAGGTTGAGGTTCAGGTGTCGCTTTGCCCGAATTAATTATTTTGTGGTACACTTCACAGATAGCAATAATTTGAATGGATATTTTTCTTCTGGTTCATATTGCGTGGTATCTCGAGTCATTGACCCCAATCTGATTTGCCTTTTAAGATGGTATTCGTCTTCTTTTCATAACACGAAAAAAGTTGAAAAACCAGGCCATGCATCATCTCTGTTTTCTATTGGAAACTTACCTCCAAAGGGACCAATTTTTATATTCCTACTCATAACTGTAATATCTTCCTACCAAGCACATGCTCTCACGTTGTTGGCAACTGTTTGTTAATATTGTTTATTACTAGGTTATCCAGTTGTTGCATCCATATTTATGACATGGAATTATACAACAACTAACTTCATTGTTTGTTTGTTTGTCCTGAATTACAGGTTCTTTGTTGCTGCAGTTCAGCATCGGTCTCCTCTCCGATTTCCTCATTACAGGTTAGTTTCCCCCGTTTGCAGTGGCTATACAATTGTTTGCAGTGGCTATATAATTAATTTACAGCGGCTCCATCTGCTTGATCAGTCAGAAATGAAAACAAAGGACTATTGAATGCTCATGTCCTGTTTGGATTTGTATGATTTTTGAGATTTTTGTTGAATAGAAACACTCTGATATTCTTTCATGGCTACTGCAATGTTGAAGTGCATATAATGAGCTCTAGAATGTCATGCATAGTCCTGGTGCTGTTAATTTGGTACTGTTAATTTTGAATGCTTTGAAATGTTTGAAATGGCTTTGTTAATTTGGTACTGTTAATGCTTTGAAATGTTTCAAATGGTGCTGTTACTACTTCAACTTTGAATGCTTTGAAATGTTGCTGCTTTCACTTGCTCCTTTCTTTCCAAACAATATATAATTTTGGTCTCACGTGGTTGCTGCTTTCACTTGCTGCTCTCCTCCACCTTCCATTGTCCAACTTTCAAGCAAATCGTTGGAATTCTAGGATCTTTTGAAGATTAACATGCAACTGTCGAATATTTATGGTTATATGTCTACCTTAAAAGATGTTTTATAAATTGTTTTCATTCATTAAAAAAACCAGGTTATGCTTATGATTGCAAATTGCATGTGAGCACATACATATTTTTTGTACTTGGATATCATATGTTATATTCCTTTGTCCCCAAAACCATTAATGAGTACTATATAATTTAAAAAGGGCATCAAACTTTAGTACCAATTCTTGTATTAAAAAGGAAATTCATGGACAGAATGTTGTTAGCAATATATAATTTGGTACTTGTGTTTTTTCTTTTTTTTAATCTATTATTTGTATTTGATAAATATTTTGATACTTAAAGATAATGGTGTACCAATTCTTCGTTATAATTTAGAAAGGACATCAAACTTTAGTACCAATTCTTGTATTAATATCAATTATGATAAAAAATTGCACGATTTTGATACTTTCAAAGATCTCGTTCAAATTTAATCATTATTAAAATAAATTGTGCTAACTTTAAGTTGAAATAAAAATTTTATTTATGTTATTTAAGGTATATTAAAATCGAGGCCGTTGGCGATAGAATCAGTATGAGTATTGCCTCCGAGGTGGTAGTTCAGCAGAAGTCTGAAGAAAAGATTGAAGAGAAAGCTTCAAATTTATATTCAGCCTTATGGTCAATTGAAGGTTTAACCGATGATCAGCGGTATGATGCTTTGAGTAAAATTCCGATCATCCAACTCAAATGATCGTTTTCTTCAGTTTACCTTCTGTTGCCCGATTGGAATGGGTCAGAAGATTTCTTTCTCACCATTAAATATCAATGTTCAAACTTTTTGATGTTGTATAACTTTTGAACATATGGATTATGATGTACAATGCAAATTTTCATCTAACTTTTTCTTAGTATAAGTTAATATAAGAATATTAATTATTAAGAATATTATGATTTGAGTAAATTAATATAAGAATATTAATTATTAAGAATTTTATTAAATTATATTGTTCAATTAATATATATTTAATCATATATTATGTTAATTTATATTTTACAGTATCATATATTATGATTTCAGTAAATTAATATAAAGAATATTAATTATTAAGAATTTTTTAAATTATATAGTTTAATTAAAATTTATTTAATAATAATTATGTTAATTTATATTTTACAGTATCATATATTATGATGTGAGTAAATTAATATAAAGAATATTAATTATTAAGAATTTTTTAAATTATATAGTTTAATTAAAATTTATTTAATAATAAATTATGTTAATTTATATTTTACAGTATCATATATTATGATTTCAGTAAATTAATATAAAGAATATTAATTATTAAGAATTTTTTTAATTATATATTTTAATTAAAATATATTTAATAATAATTATGATTAAATATGATTAAATTATTTATTATTGATAATAATAATCTTATTAAAATTTAAATAACAATAACAATAATCATTTACCAAAACAAATTTATGCTAAGGGTATTCTAGTCATTTTAGTTTTTTCCATTATGCTATTACACCTCTATTCCATTCAACCAAACACAAGATTACTATTACGCCTCTATTCCATTACATTCAACCAAACAGTGGATTAGCTATTACACCTCTAATCCCAATACACCTCTAATCCAATACACCTCTAATCCAATACAGCGAACCAAACGCACCCTTAATGTTTAAATATTAAATTCATATAAATTTGATTAAATATAGTTGATATAAATCAAAGAAATCATATATTCAAATCTCATTAAATTCTGTATAAAAGTCAAATAGATGGATCTTAGAGTAAATAAGTTCTAAAATTTTTATTAAGTCTTAACTTGTCAATACAGAAGAATGTGAGTTCGGATGTGCTAAAGTGCATTATACTCTTATTTATGAATTGGGGAAGGACTAGTCATTGCCTCAAAAAGAGCAGATATAATCGGAACCTATAATGAGATTGTTAAAAAAAACTAAAAGTTTTACAGCAATTTCATTTATGGGTAGTCTTCCTCAGCAAATGTGTTAAATGAATTACTAGTTTTACATTTCCCCACACTCAGCTATAATGCATGGTAATTTCGGCCGGTTGTTTGGTCCTGTAGCCACATTCTCGATCTTCCGAACAACGAGAAGACAATCTCCAAGTACCCTCTGCGCAATCACGGACGAAATAATTCTTCGTCATTTCTATGAATATTATTCGACTTTCAAAAATTGGGGAAATCCAAAATCCGGATGTACTCTGCACTAAAAGGTTAGAGAACATACCCCGAATACAACATGCTTATTATCAAGCCACTCACATTTCGCGCACGTGATAAAAAACTGCAGTCAATAAAGACCAAAATCAATATACGCGATAGTTCATAACAGTAGACAACCATACTGACAGTGCTCGAAGAGTTTGTGACAACAATACTTCCATCAAATCCCAATTCACCTGACTGGAAACTTGCAGACGGATACATGTCTCTAAGCATAGATATGGTACAAATAGAAAATTCTATTATCTCGCCTTTAATATGAGACACTTGATCATTACTCATACTGTGTGCATTAATGGAAATCGGCATTTCTTTTTAAATGCACCAGATAGCAGATGTGTGTGTATGCAAGCAAGAAATAGAAATTGAGTAGGTTACCTGACAACCATTGGTATTTGGACCACTGTTTGCCTGCAACATAAAAGGTAAAACAATATACAACTTTAGCAGAATTTCACTGAAGGTTTCCACATCCTAGTACCTTTACTGGTCAACGGTATATTTCTTTCTCCCTCCATTGTGAGACTTCGTCTCCCAGACTCGGGTGTCAATGTAAGATACAAGTATGTTCAGTTTTTTTAAAAGTTTTTCCAAGTATTTGCATGGTCATGTCCAAATATGAGCCAAACACGGGTATTTCAAGAAAAAACAAAGAGTTGAAGAAACGACTGTGTGGATGTTTCACATATATGTGTGTATGGCTACTCAAACATTATATAAAAAAACAGCATACCATTGATAGAAGCCCAGGACCAGTGTGCTTGGCAATGAAATTTTCATCTTCAAACTTATGGCTATATATGGAAGTACATCCACTACCATCACCCTGCAAGGCAAGATTTTAATGTAACGATTATATAACATTGGAGCAAATTGATCTCAATAGTTTTATGTTATCGACAACTATTTTTAAACAGCTGTTCATCATTTTACACTTAAAAAATCAAAATACTGGTCGAAGCTATTAAAATATCAGTACTTTGGCAACCACCGCCCTCCATTTTAGGGGCAAAAACTATCCTTCATAGGAATATTGGCTCAGACATTTAAGCTAAGGACATTCCATGAAGAACATAAGAACAGCAAGACCAATACTTCAAACATCTACTCGAAATCGATATACTGAAACAAATGAAAAATTCATAGTCTATAAGAAACTCGAAAAGCTGATTGTGGGTACTCAATGACTAACATGACTGAGCAGATTAGCTAAGATTATAAATGCAAAATGAAAGCTCTAATAATAATAATAATAAATTACCAACCTTAAGAAAATCTCCAGCTTGAATCATAAAATCTTTAATAACCCTATGAAATTGGCAACCCTTGTAACCAACAGGCAGCCCTGCTTTCCTGGTATCGATCCAATTAATAAAAATGGGTAAGTATGAATTAATCACGCAGATACAGATAATTAAGTTTTGGTGGGGAAAAAAAACCTGTATTCGCCGGTGCATAGCTGTCTGCAAATGGGGAAAATTTCAAGGTTCAAACAGAAAATTCTAAAAGTATAAAAATTATCGTAGAAAATGAGGGGTGAAGAAGTAGAAATACCTGAAATTTTCGGCAGTTTTAGGAGCAATATCAGCGAAGAGTTCCATTTTGATACGGCCGGCGGGGATGGAACCGATGCTTATATCGAAAAAGACGATTGGATTTTTGGGATTCGGAGGCCTAACGTGCCACTCCACACCTCCACCGCTGCTTCCTCCTCCAGACGCCATGGCCGCCGTGCGCGACTCTGCTTCTTCCTCTCACAACTTGGGTACTACTCTGGTAGCAGTCTTTTTCGTCATCGAGGAATCTTGTTTTAATTTACCGGTTTTCAACAGTGATTATTTTAAAATTTCTCAAATAGACCTTTAATATTTTATTATTTTAGTTGTACATACCTAGCCAACCGTGCCCGTGGTCACTTTGCTCGGTATCCCGCCGGTCATTCCTCGCTAGCACATAATTTTTACTCGGCACATGGAAAATCTTCTATATACCTCACCAAGACAGATGTGGATCCTTTCAATTGCATGGATGGCATTAGGGGGCTAAATAAGAAAATTTCAAAAATAACTGGAATGGAGGTTTTTGAATAATTTGAAAATGTAAATTAAAAAATTATTTAAAATAGTAAAAATAATACAAAATTTTTATTTAATAATACTTTTTAGAAAATATCAAATAAAATTCAGTGGTTATTTTTTAAAAAATATTTATAAAAAAGTATTTAAAATTTTGTCAAATAATATTTAAAAGTAATAAATAAAACTTATTTTATCAAAATAAATTTAAAAGTTATGATAAACGGTTTAGAAAAAATCCAAAAGAAAACTCTATTAAACTGAAACAATATAACCCTTTCATGGCAGTTACAACTTCATCAAGTTCAATCGCAGCATGATGACCATATACATCAATCCCATCATCACATTTTAAGTAGAAATTGTCGTAGGTTAGATATATGTAATTTTTGGATTATTTAAATTTAAATATGTAAATTATGTGAGTATTATTATTTAAATTAGAATTTAAATTAAATATCATTATTTATTGGATATTGAAATCTGTTAAAAATTTAACTTTAATATTTTCAACCATATGTCAAATATCTAAATCAACAAAAATCTGAATCCACAAATAATATAAAATAAAAATAATGTTGAATGAATTTTATTCATAATTAGCAATAAATAAATCCAAATTGAAAATGTAGTTAAATAAAATTTCAAACAAATTAAACATAATAACTTCACAACAATTTAAATATACCTAATGACTTAAACATAAGATTTCTGAACAAATTAAAATTTTCATAACAATTTGCAAAAAAAATCCAAAGTTTAACATTTTTAATCATATAATAAATATCTAATTTGAAAAAATATTAATATGAATCCGAAAAATAAAATAATATAAAATCAAATAAAAATTAATTTTAAAAAAATTCATAATTAACAATAATCTATCTTAATTATATAATGCTAATTGTATATAGTATAATCTACTATAAAATTAGTTACATGTTTATGATTTAAGCTTACATATGGTTAATATAAAAATGCATATTATAATAACCTAATGCTATGAATATTTTATTATTAAGATAAGTTTTGATGAATTTTAAATTATATTTCATTTATACTTCTTATGTCTATAAATATAGACTTTGGAGAAATACTGTAAATTATTCTCATTGATCAATAAAATATCTTTTTTATTTTATACATAAATGTATGTATGAATACATACATAATGCTAATTGCATATATATTATAATCTATCATAAAATTAATTACATGCATATCATTAATAAAAAAAATACACATTATAATATCATAATTATATACATTCTTGTATAATGTATATAAAAAATGGCGTCACATTATTTATTTTAAATTTATAAAATCACATCTTTATGTTCCTCTTCCTATTGGCCTTTTTACTGTTTTCGTGGTGATTTTTCTGGTAGACAAGTTGTGCTAAGTGCTACAGAGGAAAGCATGTCAAAAAATAAAATTTGTTTTGCGTTCTCCAATAGCAGTGGTGGTGACAATAGTCCAATTTGTTTTATCTGAAAGGGCTGGTATCAAAAAATAAAATTTGTTTTGCGTTCTCCAATAGCAGTGGTGGTGACAATAGTCCATTTTGTTTTATCTGAAAGGGCTGGTAATATTAATAATTTTAGTTCTGAGCGTTTTTCTTAATTTTAATTTCGAGTATTTTTTTTTAAAAATTTAGAAGAGATTAGATGAATCTAACATCTATGGTGCATTTTTAATAATTTTTTTGTACTACCAATTTCTCATTCTCACAATAGAAATATTATTTCTTTCAAAACAATAATAAACATTAATAATTATTCACAGTCTACTAGAAAAATGTGGAAAACTCCTAGTATATTCCCTTCAAAATAATATTCATAGTGTTTCGGGAAAAGTATAAAACGTGTTGCATTTTTCCACATGATGTGGAAGCTTCAGAGTAACTTAATTCATAATGACTTCAAATTATTACAATCAAACATCAAAAGTTCCTTAATTTCAATTATCAAAACCATGGCTTCTTTTCTACATATTCTTTTCTACATAAATGTGAGACCTAAATTTTGCCCGGGCTACCTAATTCTAGCCCAAATACTCAATTACAACCCATACACATATAAAAGTAAAAATAATAATAAACCTAAATAAAACAAAAACCCTAGCCCACAAAACTTTTCAGCAAAGAGAAACTGTTTCCCTTCAGCCATCATGTGCCCATGTTCTCCACCCACGGCCATCAACGCACTCACAAACCACGTTAACCATACCTACGACGTGAGTAAAGAGGCAAAGAAACCGTTGTAAAAATGGCTATAAAAGGCCACGATTATTCATTTGTTTTTTTACGATTTTTGGAATACAAAATACACAAAAAGAGAGTAAAGAGCAGCCAAGAAACACTTCAAAGGTGGTTATTCATCATTTTCCTTTTTTTTCTGTTCTTTTACCTTTTTCCTATTTTCATTCAAATCCGTAAAATACCAAATATAAGGGAAACAGGAAAACTCCCCGGAGTTACGACGCGCTCGCACCACTGGAAGGCCCTGCTCTGATCGTCGCAATCGGCCTCGGCGACGGTTGAAGGATTGGTTATTAGCCTTTCGGCTGGCAACAAGGGGAGAAGGGGAAAGTTTTTAAGTTCTAGGGTTTTTCTTTAAAAAACAAAGTTAAAAGTGTTTTTTTTAAGCAAAGAAAAAAGATTTTAAAACAGGTTTTAAATTTTAGTAATAAAATAAAATAGCATTGGGGGAAGGAACAGAATGTGTTTTGACTTGGTCTATGCACATATTCTCTTTAAATGGTTAATTTGCGCATTTGGTCCCTCCCTCTTGCGCTGACTTGTAATTAAAACCTGTTTATACTTTCCTTGTTTTTTAAATTGTCCCAGGAACTTGCGCGTCTACTCACTTCAGTACGCGCTGAAATGAATCGTTTTGGGGCATGGTTTATTAGTTTTTTCCGTCCTTGCGAATTTGCACGCGCTACATTTGGGTCCTAGTTTATTTTATTTATTAATTGTCCCTTTTAGTTTGATTTTATTTCAATTGAGTTTTTTTCCATGTATAATACATTATTTCTTAAATTTATTTGGCACTGCAACTTTTAAAAATTTATTTTAATATACTTTTTAGGTTACCTAAATAATTTTCTACTTTGTTTTTATTTGTTTAAATTATAAAAATATTATTGTAAAATTCTATTTTATGTGGTGTTGTTTTAAAATTCTTGTATAATATTTAGTTAAAATACCTTTATATATTACTATTATACATATATATAATTTCTGATAAAATTAGCTCTATTCTATGTACACTATTGTTTTCATATTATTTTATGTAAATATTTTCTTTTAAATTTATTATATATATGTATATATTTTTTTCTTTTAAATTTATTTATGTATAATTTGGTTTTCTCTTAGGGATCTTATTTTAAATTATATTTTTTATATTTTAAATACTTTAGTATCTTTGTATATGCATTATTTATATTTTTTTCCATTTCATATACGTATCATTAGTCAAATCAATTTGTTTTACTTGTTATTATGTTATATATTATTTATTTCGCATTTCTTCCTGCATATTATATATATTAATAATTGTTTATATATTATCAGTTTTTGTGTACATAAGTTATGTCGAATTTTAACATGTGTTATTCCTTTGTATATTTTTCATATGGGTTTTTGAATTGTTTTGCGATGGTTTCTAGTTTTCATAGGGTCTTGTGTATTATGAGTTTTTTTTCTTCCATATTTTATTGTTTTATACATATAATTATGTTTTTATTTCTTATTGTTGCATTATGACTATAATTCCCATATTCACTTATCCTTTATTTCAAACAAATCAAGCAAGTATATTTTGACTCGGTTTTTGTAATCGCTTATTTTTTCACAAATTAAGGCAATGTTTCATGTTTTGAAATTTGAGGAATCGTGCCCTAACGTGCTGCGTTTCGATTCATCGTTGGACTAAATAACCGAATACCCTTTTAAAAATTTTTCGTCGCGTGTTTTGGAAATCATGAGGTGGTTTCAGTTTTTGGAGGCTTAAAATATCGTGTCCTAACATGCTGGATGTGGTATTCTATTCCTTTGGAACGAGTGAATCTTAAAATCCAACTTGAGTTGTTTTGCATGTTTTGGAAATCATGAGATGATCTCAGTTTTTGAAGGCTTAAAAATATCGTGTCCTAACATGCTGGATGTGTTATTTTATTCCTTTGGAACGAGTGAATCTTAAAATCCAACTTGAGTTGTCTCGCGTGTTTTGGAAATCATGAGGTGATCTCAATTTTTTGGAGGCTTAAAATATCGTGTCCTTCCTCGTATGTAACCGGCTCCCGAACTCGTTTATTGATTTTTCGTAGGCCAAAATTCATATTTTAATAAAATGATTTATTAGGTGATTCGATCACACCTAAACCAAAAAAGATTGGTGGGGACTCCATACATCGTTTTAAAAAGTTGATTCCCATTTTTTCAAAATAAAAATGATTTCGACAATAAAAAAACAAAGATGGCTTCTTTCTTAATACCATTCAAACTCATATTTTTCCATGTAACAACCAAATTGATTAATGTTGAGAGATTGCGATCAAAATGGAAGTGGGAATACAGACACCACTCCACTCTCGTCATGTTTTCATTTTCAATGTTTCAACCTCTGTTTTCATATAGAGTAATTCAATCTAGATATTCATTTTTAAAAAATCTAAAAGAATAATGCCGGAAGTGTCACCAATCTAAGCCTTGCAGAGTATGATTTGAGATTGAGAGGTACACTTCACCATCTCAACCTCTACTTCATTTCCTTGCCTAACTTGGTTAGGCTTCACCATCGAAACAACTGGCCCATTCCTTTGCATATTGGAAACCTTTTCAAACTCATCTTCCTTGACCTCTCATACAATTACTTCTCAAGACATATTGTTAGAGTTGTATGACCCAAATTCTAAGAGATTGCTTGCAAGTCAAGTTAAACAAAATATATTTTCTTTCTAGAAGATTTAGTATTTATTAGTATAATATATTTAGCATTTATTAGTATAATATATTTGACATTGATTAGAATTAGGCTTTTTCAACCTATAAATAGATGTGGTTGAAACTCTTCTTGTGAAATCATTCGAATTCGAATTTTCTTCTCCTTTACCCGTGGTTTTTTTTCTCGAAAAGGTTTCCACGTAAAATCTGTGTTCTTTATTTTTATTTCTCTTTTCTTTGAGATGCATTGTCATTACCGACGTTTTATTTTTACAAATTGGTATTAAGAGCTTTCGGGTTGTTCATCTCAATCTCGATAATGGCGTCTTTGAAGTATGAAATTCTGCTATTAGATAGCAACACCAGATTCGTGTTGTGGCAAATAAAGATACAGGCAGTTCTTGCACAGATGGACTTAGAGGAAGCCCTACTAGGGGTAGATAAGATGCCTTCGACATTGACGGAGGAAGAAAAGAAACGTAAAGATCGAAATGCGTTAACACAGTTACATCTGCATTTGTCTAACGAAATTTTACAAGATGCGATGAAGGAGAAGACCGCCGCTGGATTATAGAAGAGGCTGGAACAAATATGTATGTCAAAAAATCTAACACGCAAGCTGCATATGAAACAACGTCTTTATGTTCATCGTTTGGAGGAAGATGCGTCTGTGCACGAACACTTAACAATGTTTAAAGAAATTCTCTCAAACTTGGAGGCCATAGAGGTTGAGTATGATAAGAAAGATCTAGGGTTGATTCTACTTTGTTCGTTGCCCCCGTCTTATTCAACCTTTAGAGACACGATTTTATATAGCCGTGAGTCTCTCACAGTTGATGAGGTTTATGATTCTTTAACTTTGTATGATAAGATGAAGCATCTTGTGGTTAAAATCGACTCTCAGGGAGAGGGTCTCATTGCTCGTAGGAGACAAGATCAGAATGCTGATGATAATCGTGGAAGGACACAAGAATGAAATCCTCGTGGTAAATCTAAAGGTAGATTAAAGTCTTCAAACAGAGGTAAAACTTGTAACTTCTGCAAGAAGAAAGGGCACATTAAATCTGAGTGCTATAAGCTACAGAACAAGATTAAAAGGGAGGCTGCGAGTCAAAAGAGAAAATAACCAGAAAATTCCAGTGAAGCTGATGTTGTAGAAGACTACAGCGGTGGTGAACTTCTAGTCACTTTTGTCAACAATTCTAAAGTAAGCAATAAGTGGATCCTTGATTCGGGCTGCACCTTCCACATGAGTCCCAATCAGGATTGGTTTACAACTTATGAAATAGTGTTCAAAGGTGTTGTTTTGATGGGAAATAATGTTTCACGTAAAATCACAGGTGTTGGAACAATTAAAGTTAAGATGTTTGATAGAGTTGTCAAAACACTTAGTGACGTACGACATGTTCCAAAATTAAAGAGAAATTTAATTTCATTGAGTACTCTTGATTCAAAAGGGTACAAATACACAGCTGAAAGTGGGGTTTTGAAGATTTCCAAAGGTTCCCTCATTGTGATGAAAGGGCAGAGAAAGACTGCCAAGTTATATATTTTGCAAGGTTCTACTGTTACTGGTGGTGCAGTTGTCGCTTCCTCTTCCTTGTCAAATGATGATATTACTAAACTTTGGCATATGCGTCTAGGGTATATGAGTGAGAATGGCATGGCAGAATTGAGCAAAAGAGGACTTCTTGATGGGTAAGGAATTTACAAACTAAAGTTCTGTGAGCACTGCATTTTTGGGAAGCAAAAGAGAGTTCGATTCACCAGAGAAATCCATAACACGAAGGGAATATTGGAGTATATTCATTCTGATCTGTGAGGGCCATCAAGAGTGCCTTTGAGAGATGGAGCTAATTATATGCTAACTTTTATTGATGATTTTTCCAGAAAAGTTTAGGCGTTCTTCCTGAAGCAGAAAAGTGATGTGTTTTCCGTATTTAAGTCTTGAAAAACTATAATTGAAAGATAAATGAGAAAACAAATAAAATACCTCCGCACAGACAATGGCTTAGAGTTCTGTTATGATGAGTTTAATAAACTGTGCAAGTCAAAAGGGATTGTGAGACACTTGACAATTCATCATACTCTACAGCAAAATGGTGTTGCAGAACAAATGAACAAAACGATCATGAAGAAGGTTCAATGTATGTTGTCAATGCCAACTTATCAAAGTCGTTTTGGGCTGAAGCAGCCTCTACTGTATATTTTTTAATCAATCGATCTCCATCCGTTGCCATTGAGAAAAAGACTCCACAAGAGGTATAGTCTGGTAATCCTATTGACTATTCTGATTTAAAGATCTTTGGGTGTCCTGCGTATGTTCATGTTGATAATGGAAAATTGGAACCGAGATCCATTAAATGTGGTTTTCTTGGTTATTAAGCTGGTGTAAAAAGGTATAAGTTATGATGTCCTAAAAATAGAAAAGTTGTGATTAGCAGAGATGTTTTTAATGAAACTGCTATGCTACCTAACTTATCTCTTAAAGACTCTTCCAATAAAGAAAATCAAAAGCAGGTGGAGCATCAGATTAATCCAGAATCTACAATAGAGTCGACTTCTTAAGCCAGTACAAAAATTCAGAATAGAGTTGCTTCTTCATTACAATACTCTATCGCTAAAAACAGAACTAGAAGAGAAATTAAACCTCCAAAGAAGTACACCGAAGCTAGTCTAGTTGCTTATGCTTTAAATGTGGCTGAAGATATAAATGCAAACTAAGAGCCATCGAATTATTTTGAGGCAGTTAACTGTGAAGACTCAGAAAAGTGGATGTTTGCTATGCAAGAGGAGATGGAATCACTCCACAAAAATAGAAAATGGGATCATGTGAAACTTCCTAAAGGTAAAATTGTTGTTCATTGTAAATGGGTGTTTAAAAAGAAAGAAAGGACTCTAGGAGTTGAAGAACTCAGATATAAAGCAAGGCTTGTTGCAAAGGGTTACAGTCAAATTCCAGGAGTGGACTTCACAGATATGTTCTCCCCAGTTGTGAAGCATAGTTTGATTCGAATTTTGCTTGGTATTGTGGCCATGCATAATTTAGAGTTTGAGCAGTTAGATGTAAAAACTGTATTTCTATATGGAGAACTTGAGGAAGATATTTACATGCAACAACTAGAGGGTTTTACAGTCTTAGAAAAAGAGGACTATGTTTGCTTGCTGAAAAAGTCCCTGTACGGTTTGAAATAGTCACCAAGACAGTGGTACAAGAGGTTTGATTCCTTTATAACTTCTCATGATTTCAAAAGAAGTAGCTTTGATAGTTGTGTTTACTTTAAGAAAAAAAGTGATGGTTCTTTTGTGTATCTACTCCTTTATGTTGATGACATGTTGATAGCAGCGAAAGATAAATGAGAGATAAGAAAGGTCAAAACCCAATTAAGCGAAGAATTTGAGATGAAAGATTTGGGACCAGTAAAAAAGATACTTGGTATGGAGATTCTAAGAGATAGAAAAGTAAGTAAATTGTACCTAAGTCAAAAGGGGTACATTGAGAAAGTTCTTTGCAGGTTCAATATGCAGAATACTAAGCCTGTTAGTACTCCTTTAGTAGTCCATTTCAGACTTTTATTGACTTTGTCTCCATAATCAGATGATGAGATTGAGTACATGCCACATGTTTCATACTCTAGTGCAGTGGGATCTCTCATGTATGCTATGGTTTGTTCACATTCAGATTTATCATATGCAGTTAATGCAGTTAGCAGATACATGGCAAATCACAGTAAAGAACATTGCAAAGTAGTTCAATGGATTTTAATATGCTTATGAGGTACTACTGATGTTTGCTTACAGTTTGGAAGAACTAGAGATGGAGTCATTAGGTATGTTGATGCTAATTTTGCTAGGGACCTTGATAGAAGAAGATCTCTTACAGGTTATGTCTTTACAATCGAAGGTTGTGCAATCAGTTGGAAAGCCACTTTGCAAACTGCAGTCACTTTGTCTACCAATGAAGCTGAGTACATGGTGATTACTGAGGCTTGTAAAGAAGCTATTTGGTTGAAGAGACTCTTTAGTGAACTCAAAGGAGACCTTCAAATCAGTACAGTATTTTATGACAGTCAAAGTTCCATTTTTCTTACAAAAGATCAAATGTTTCATGAGAGAACAAAACACATTGATGTTTGATATCATTTTGTTTATGATTTATTGCTCGTGGTGATATTGTTGTGAGCAAAATTAGTACTCATGAAAATCTTGCAGATATGATGACTAAGTCACTTCCTATAACCAAGTTTGAGTGTTGCTTAAACTTGGTTGGTGTTCATTGTTGAAGTTAAACTCTTAAGGGGTTTTGTAGAAGAGGTGGAGAACTTGTTCGTTGAGAGTTCGCGATGAAGAACTTGTTCGTTGAGAATTAGTTTCAAGGTGGAGATTGTTAGAGTTGTGTAACCCAAATTCTAAGAGATTGCTTGCAAGTCAAGTTAAACAAAATATATTTTCTTTCTATAAGATTTAGTAATTATTAGTATAATATATTTAGCATTTATTAGCATAATATATTTGACATTGATTAGAATTAGGTTTTTTCAACCTATAAATAGATGTGGTTGAAACTCCTATTGTGAAATCATTCGAATTCGACATAGTGAATTTTTTCTCCTCTGCCTGTGGCTTTTTTTCCCAAAAGGGTTTCCACGTAAAATTTGTGTATTCTTTATTTTTATTTCTCTTTTCTTTGCGATACATTGTCATTACTGATGTTCTATCTTTACACATACCCCATATGAAATTTGCTTGTTGAGAAGTCTTCAATCGATCTCCTTACTAAGAAATAAGATTAGTGGTCCTATTCCACAATAAATAGGAAATCTGAGTACAATTTCTATTATCTATTTCTACGGTAACTATCTAAGTGGTCCAATCCCTACCTCTATAAGAAGATTGCATAATTTATACAGCCTTGACCTTAATAGCAACCGACTCAATAGTTTTATACCTAAACAAGTTGGAACGTTGAGGTCACTTATATGTTGGACTTGTCAGGAAACAGCTTAACTGGTCCTACACCGACATCTATAGGAAACTTAAGTAACTTGGTGCTTCTTTTTTTTGTATGAAAATAATCTTTCTAGTTCTATTCCCAATGAAATTGGAGGGCTTAAATCACTTTTCACAATCCAGTTCTCGAAAAATAATCTCAGTGGCATCATCCCTCCTTCCATAGGAAACTTGACCAAGTTATTTAGTGTCATGCTTAATCCAAATGCCATTTCTGGTTCAATACCTCGAGAGATAAAATAATGCTTAAAAATGTTACTGTACCTAATGGTGTGTTTGTTTTACGCAAAATGATTTATGAAAAATATTTTCTACATTTTTTTTGTGTTTGTTTCACAGAAAACATTTTAGTCAACAGAAAAAAAACCTTTTTTTTTTGGGTAAAATGACTTCCCCTCTTGAAAAGGGTAAGTCATTTTTTGAAAAAGAACTTCTCTATTAGTAGTTTTATTTTTATATAAAAGTTAACTTAAATCAAGCTTAATATTACTATATTGCTAATAAATTTTATTTTTATTTTTAAAAATATATAAAATTATTAAAAATATTATAAGTCATTTTTCAGAAATCATTTTCAATGAAACAAACGGAGATGTTTCACTGAAAATAATTTCTGAAAAATGACCTACTTTTTTTAGAAAAGCTAATATTTTCTAGTGTTTGGATGAATTTGTGTAAAATATTTTCTGTTGTTTGGCAGATTTTCTGAAAATATTTCATAAAAGTTGTTTTCAATGAAACAAATATAGATTTGAGATTTTATTATCTTTCCATTGTTTAATTAAGTTTATTCCATGAAAATTATTTATATTTTAATTAATCATGTTTTAGTCTTAATTAACCTTAATTTACTCAATTAAGCTTAATTGTTAATTTTGTACATTAGGGAATATAAATTTTGTAGATATAGATTTATGTTTAATTAATTTGAAAGTGGTAAATATTTATTTTGAATATTATTTGGATGAATAAGTTGAAAAATGATTTAATTTGATAAAAATTGAAGTAAGGATCAAATTGTAAAATTTGTAAATTTTCAATTTCTAACTGTTTGAGTAGTGAAATTTGAAACATTGATGTAGTAAATAAATTATATGATTATGAAATATGAAAATTTAGAAAGTTGAGCATAAAACAGTAAAGTTTGAAACTATAGGAGTTAAATTGTAAAGATTTCAAAACTTGAGTTTTAGGACTAATTTACATTATTTGAGAATTTACAATTTTGAAAAATAGAATATGAAAGTTTAACTGTTAAAAAATCAAGGACTAATTTTTGGAAATTTTGACAATTTTAGTTATAAGGACTAAGTTATAAAATCTAAAAATTTTAGAAAAGGGAGTGTTTTGCAAAATTGTACAAAACAAGGTTTAGGACTGAACTGTAGAATAAGAAAATATGTTGTTGAGGAATTAAATTGTAGCTAGTAAAAATTTGGATTTCAAGGACTAAATCGTAAAAAAAATAAAATTAGAATATAAAGGAATGTTTTCCTCGACAGTGAAAGAGAGCTTCCCCTTTTTGTTTCTTAGATAGTGAAGACAGTGAACAGAGCCTTATCAGTTTGAAAAATATTTTAGGAAAGACAGTTTCCTTAAAAATAGCCTTGATTTTACCCTTTTTTTGGAGAATGATTTCCTTTGGTAAGTCATTTTCCACCAAACAAACACCATAAAATATTTTACGAAAAATATTTTACATGTAAATAAACGGGTCACTTTAGATTTTAACACCTTTTAAGAAAAAAAACCAATGATGAATTATATTATGCCACATCAACATTTTTTTTGTTATTCTTTTTCAGTTGACTTTTTAACCGCTTTTGTGGTGGTTTTTTAGTAGACAAATTCAGTTAGGTGTTCTTGATGAAAGCTTGTTTTGCTTTCTCTAAAAGTAATGTGGGTAACAATAGTCTTGCTCTGTTTTATCTGAAAGGGTTGGTAGTATTAGGGGTGAGTATTCGATCGAGTCCAGTAAGTTGAGTTAACAAATCCTATTATTTATATTTAATGTTATGTTTACATGGACCGATTATTTAACTAGTAGACGAAGTACAAGATTATTTAACTATATAAATAAATATAATGATTTTGACTTTTTAACTTAATGAGTAAACATTTATCAAAACGACGTAGTTTTGCCTTTTAACTTAATGGTTTTGACTTTTAATTTTAGAAAAGGTAAACATTTATCAAAATGACGTAGTTTTGCCTTTTCTTATTCGGATTTTCAGATAACTCGAATTGTGTGATTCATATTCAAGTTAAACAAAAAAATTTAATTTTTTTGATCTGATTAACTTGATTAACTCAAATAACTCGAACTATTTAATTTAAAATTTAAATTTGTATCGAGTTTTTCGAATCGAAATGGATTTTGCTCACCCGTAAGTAGTATTAATAGTTTTAGTTTCTGAGTAGTTTCAGAGGAGATTAGACCAATCTAACATCTATTGCTTTAGTCTTGGACTTAATTTTGTGTATCACTAATGCTGAAGAGTCTTTTGTGTATGTATAAAATGATGATTCAAATTATTTTATGACTATTTTTTTGATGCATTTAGTATATTTCAAAAACATAAAAATATATTAAATTCAAACAAATTAAACACAATAATTTTCGAATAAAATAAAAATTTCATGACAATTTTCTAAAAAAATCTGAATTTAACATTTTCAATCATATATTGGATATCTAATTTGCAAAAATATTAATATGGATCCGCAAAGTAATATAAAATCAAACAAAATTAATTTTAAATAAAATTTATTAATAATTAACAATAATCTACCTTAATTATATAATGCTAATTGTATATAGTATAATCTATTATAAAGTTAGTTACATGTTTAGGATTTAAGCTTACATATCATTAATATAAAAATGTATATTATAATAACATAATTGTTTATATGGATGCATATCATTAATAATCTACAATAATTATATAATGCCAATTATATCTATCATAAAATTAATTACACATTAAAGATTTGGATTACATATCATTAATAAAAAAATGCACATTATAATATCACACGTATATGCATTCTTGCATAATTGTATATAAAAAATAGCGTGCAATAAATTACGTGGAATCACATAATTCATTTTAAATATATAAATATATAAATTACTATTCATTAAATATAAATTTTAATGATGACATCTTTTTGTTTTCCTTTTTCTATTGGCTTTTTAACTGCTTTTGTGGTGATTTTTCTGGCAAACAAGTTCCGCTAAGTATTACCGGTGGTTACAATAGTTCACTCCGTTTTTTTCTAAAAGGGCCGATAGTATTAGTAATTTTAGTTTTGAGTGTTTTTCTTAATTGTTTCTTTTAATTTTCTCTTCAAGAAATTTTAGATAAGGTCTATTGATTTAGTGGTTGATTACGATGGGACATTTTTAATAGTTTTCTGATATTACCAATTGAACTGTGTGTATCTATCTCTCATTCACTAAACAGTTATGATTACCATAGAAAGTTTATTTCTTCCAAAAATAAAAATAAAACTTAATAATTATTCATAGTCTACTAGAAAAATCTGGAAAACATTACTAATAAACAGTCGTAGTATGTTCCCTTCAAAAGAATATTCCTAGCCTTTTTAGGAAAAGTATAAAACATGCTGTATTTTGGAACTTTGAAAGGGTCAAACGGGGCTGGTTTAAGCCAATTGAACACTTAATTGAAAGGGTAATAGGGCGTTAGGATTTTTTTTCCATATTTTATTTTTAAAATCATGTTATAACGTGATATGAAATAAATTATAAAGAAAGTAAATAATAAGAAAATAAAAGAGTAAAAGATAACAAGAAATGAAAAAAAAAGTATTTTTATTAGGGGTATTTACAATACTTTTCTAAAGTTGTTATGGTACTCACGATTACCGACTCGCTACCCAGTTACCTGATTGGGTTCTGATCCATAGTCTACGTGGTTCGCACTTTGAGTTTGCACGTGAGGTGTTCGTATCCTTTTGTCGACTACATGATGTGGGTTCGCAATACCATGTAGGCGAACTCACATCTACAAAACACGTGCTAACCCTAGAGTAGGGTATGTGTTGGCATGCATAGGGACCTACCTACAACATCAAGTCCATGAACAACAACCATATCATATAAATACACAGGTTAACCCTTTTGAAGGACACACACTCTAAAATACTCAATAGTTTGGTGTTGTAAGCGTGGAAACACTTCTGAGCTTCAGAAAACCAGAAAACTAAAATGAATCACCTCAACAAGAACTTCCTAAATAGCTTTGCTGGTTGGTTTGCTGGCCGACCAGATAATCTGGGCAACTCAGGCCAAGCATGTGCTTCCAACTCTTTTGATCTCAATGCTCCCACAGGTCAGGGATCGGCATTCCCCTCTGAACAGGGAGTATTGTCACAGCAACTATTTGGTTTCCAAGAGCAACTGAAGTTGATGAAGGAGTAGATGACTCAACAAAGTGCCAGGTTTGAACAATAAAAATTGTTTCAGTAGGAATTGCTAAGGTAGAATGAAGAACTGAGAAGAAGGGTACACTTTGACCACTCTTATCTTGAAGACCATGTCACACATTTACAAGAGGAGGATGTGGAGGCACATGCAAAGCCATGGCAAAATGAGATGGATGCTTTGTAAAGAGTTGTACGAGCATTGCACCCTAATGTGCAAGGCATAGACGGGTTGTTTTGTTCTAACAACTCCTTATCTCCTAAGGTAGCAATTGTAAGCCTACCAACTGAGTTTAAGGTCCTAAAAAAAATGTTCGAAGGTAGAAGAGATCCTCGAGCACATCTTATGCAGTATAATAATTATATGAATATGCCAGGGGCTTCTGATGCAGCAAACTATAAATTTTTCTCGATAACTCTTAGAGAAAGTGCGAAAGATTGGTATCTATCTTTACCGCTTGGCTCCACTCAAAGCTTCTCGCAGTTAAGTCAGATGTTTTTGGGAAGATTTTGAGCCCACAGGACAATAATGAGCACTCATATGGGTTTGATGTCAGTGAAATAGAGGGATGGAGAATCTTTGCAAAACTATGTCAAATGGTTCCATGTAGCCACATTAAACACAAAGAACTTGGAAGACTAGTGGGTCATTGATGTCTTTATCATGGGAGTAAAAAATGAGCACATGCAATATTCATTTACTGATAATAGGTAACAAAGTTTGGTAGACTTGTATGAGAGGGCACATAAGTTTGCTAAAGTAAAAGAAATTAAAAGGGTTGCTCGTAACACTTTTCAGAGGGATAACAGACAATTTAGGGATCGCTAGGGTGTGTGTAGCTAGCGGGGTCCTCCTTCTCAGATTTTGCTTGTACAAGGTGGGGGACAATAGAGGAATTATTCGTAAAATGAATCACCAAGAGCAGTTTACAGGCCTCAGGCTAAGCAAACAAGAATGTACGTTCCTCATGGAAATTTGAAGCTTATACTCCCTTAAATGCTTCGCATACCTATATTTTTAGTCAGATCAAGAATTTGGGTATTTTACCAAGCCCTCCACCTATACGACACAACTAATCAAGAGCCAACTCGAGAGATAGATGTAATTTTCTAAATAACAGGGGACACAAGACCAAAGATTGTTTCTTTTTAAAAGATGCTATAGAGGAAGTAGCTAGAAATAGCGAGCTAAAAGATTTTGTGGCCAATGATGCTTCGCCATCGGGTTAGATTTCGTGGGGTGCTGATAAAGGAAAATAAAAGGCTAGAGGCATAATACATGTGATAATTGGTACAAATGAAGAGTGGATGACCTTTGACACGAAAAAAGGCTCATCTTAGAAGTGTGATGTCGGTCAATTCACCGAAGAGGCTGCGCCAACAAGAAAAGAGGAAGTTAGAACTTAATGATGAGGATGATAATTTGATATGTGGTGAGGAATGAAATTATCCAATGGTCGTGTCAACAACTATAATAGGATTTTAAGTGAAGAGAATTTTGGTTGACAGTGAAAGTGCTGTAGAGGTGTTGACTTAGGACGCATATCAGAATATGGGGCTAAAGGAACAAGCTTTGAAGAAATTAAGCCCTTTGTATGGTTTTGTGAACCATCCAATCGAATTAAAGGAGTGAATTACCCTGCATGTTACCTTAGGAGATGGTGACCATACCACTATATAGTATGTTCAGTTCTTTGTGGTGACAATTTAATAGCTTACAATGACATCTTTAGGCGTTCGAATATGAGAATGGCTAAAATGATGATAATAATTTTTTGCATGAAAATTAAGTTCCCTATTAGGATAGGGATAGGTTTTATGAAGTCTAACCAACAAACAACCAGACAGTGTCATATGTTGTTAGTTAAGCAAACATCTGAGTAGGTACCGTAGGGTCAGAGTTCGCAACAAGTAGAAATGGCTAATCAGGTTTTAGATTTGGATAGTTTGGATATCAGAAGTAAGAAGAAAATACACAAGCTAGAAGCAATAGAAGTTAGAAAAACTTTACAGTTGTTTTATGATAACACGGATAAATTGGTGAAGACCTCATCAAAGTTAGTAGAAGAAGAAAAAAAGGACTTAGGTCGGTGCTTGAGTGAGAATTCAGACATCTTTGCATGGTCAGTTGCAGACATGCCTGGTGTGGATCCTCAAGTGATTGTTCATCGGTTAAACGCGTCCCCCGAGGTCAAGCCAGTCAAACAAAAAAAAAGAAGGTTTGCTCTACAGGTTGTGGAGGCCATTAGGCAAGAAGTAGGAAATTTGCTTTCAGCGGGATTTATTAGGGAAGTGGTGTACCTGGATTGGGTATCAAATGTTATGATGGTGAAGAAGGCCAATGGAAAATAGAGAATGTGCATTGATTTTACTAGTCTTAACAAGGCTTGCTCGAAGGGTAGTTTTCCTTTTCCCTCGCCAACAAACTGGTAGATGCATCCTCAGGCCATAAATTCATGAGTTTTATGGATGCATTCTCAGGTTATAACTAAATTTCCATTACTTCAGAAGATCAGGATAAAATGACCTTTATCACGGAAGAGAGATTGTTCTATTATCGAGTTATACCTTTTGGGTTGAAGAACATAGGCGCAACCTATCAGAGGTTGGTTAATAAGATTTTCAGAGAGTAGATTGGTAGCAGTGTTGAGGTCTATGTTGGTTCAGAGTTCTACTTTGAAAGGGCATATTGAGGATTTGTCTGAAGTTTTTGTTGTTCTACAAGCCTATAACATGAAGTTAAATCCAATGAAGTGTGCTTTTGGTGTGAGAGTAGAGAAATTCTTAGGCTTCCTGGTTTTAGAAATAGACATATAGGCGAACCCTGAGAAAATTTAGACCATTCTAGATATGCCTCCCCCAAAGACTGACATTCAATGTCTAATATGGAGGGTGATCGCACTCAACAGATTTGTTTTCAGAATGAAAAATACGTGCTTAACTTTCTTTAAAGCCTTAAGAACTTCTTTTAGTTGGACAGAGGAATGCCAAGCTGCTTTTGAAAAGCTCAAATTGTATATCACATCTCCACCGCTTTTAATGTCACATCGAGTGAGGGAGACTCTTTATCTTTATCTGGCAGCCTTTGAGGAAACAGTGGCAACAATTTTGATAAGGACAGAGAGGGTTTGCCAATTTCTAGTGTATTATGTTAGCAAAGTGTTGCAGACTGGCAAACAAAGATACTCAAAGAGAGAAAAAACTTATTTTTGCCTTAATAGTGGTAGCTCGCAATTTGCGACCATACTTTCAAGCTTATCCTGTGACAATTATGACAAGTCAGTCCATCAAAGACATACAAAGCAGCCACCTTTGCACAAGATGAAATTATTACTTTTAGAAGGACATGGACAGAAGCATCAGTCCCGTAATGTAGAGAAATGATGAATACTCGTTGAGAAGGGTTAAGTGCGGGTTCTGAGCCTTATGAACTCTTTTCTTTAGGAATCTTGATAACCTTTGGCTAGACGAGTTTAGTTACTCATGTCTTTTGGGAATAAAAACACAAGTTTAACGAAACAAAATTTTATCTGAAAGGAAAAGAAACAAAAGGCTAAGAGTCTTAGAGGGAATGAGTTTTTTTATAGAAGTGATGAGTCAGTACATGAAAAACCCTAGTTGGTTCCTATTTAAACTCTAGATGATAATATTTAAGAGATATAATTTGAAATTAAATTTAAGCAATATAATAATAATTCTAACAATAATCCTAAAAATAGAATTCAAATTTAAACAAATTTTTATGTCCATAAATCTCTTCTTTGAAATTTTGCCCGGAGTCTTCCACACTTTGTATTTTCAGTACCATTTCTTCTTTATTTCGCATGTTGACCCGTTTTGTCTTTAAATTCATGCTTTTTGCCTCTAAATTTCCTTTTTTCTTTCAATTTAGTTCCTACAAAATTAAAAAAAAACCATAAATAACCCAAATAAGTAGGATCGTACCCAAAATATATATGTAATTAACTCATAAAAGTATGTCATTTTAGAGTATTATCATATTCCCCCTACTTAGCCCATGTTTGCCCTCACGTATGGTTCCTATTCCACTATATAATTTAGATTTTACCATGAAAGAAGTATCACTAGAAAGTTTTATAAAAATTAGGCATAATGCATATGAAAATAAAGAGAACCTTGAGTTTGCTTTAAGTAAAACTGAAAAGTACTCCAACTTAAACACACAAAAATTAAATCGACTTGGATTATTTCATGAAAGTTAGGTAATTTACTAAACTTACCAAGGCACCCTATTTGTTTCACCCTTAGTCCCCAAATTTAATTCTCTTCTTCTTTTTTTCTTCATTTTATTTTGTTGATTTTTTTTTTGCTTAAGAATGTATTGACCCTTTTAACATAAAGTGGAATGAGAACCCAAGCACCCCATCCCGATTACTCATCCCAACACACTCCTAATTTATTTTTTTTATTTTTATCCATAATTCCGGTTAGCGGAGATTTACCTAACATGTCACACAACCTTTTTATGCGAAGTAGGATGATAACCCAATCACCCTACCCCAGTTACTCAATCAGTCACGTTTTAAGCTACGGTCATAACCACAGAATCATCAGATTTTTTTTAATGAACATAATTTTAATTTTGGAAGACTAGGAAAAACAATCAAGTGTCAAAAACAAGTTTTGGCAACTACCTAACAGTCATGAAAATAAATTTAACATACATTCGTATTAAATGCCCTCTTTGCATTTAGACTTAATCGATTTTACTATAAGCAAGATAAGGTTAACTTCATTAATCATAACTATTTTAGCCTAATAGAAATAAAACAGTGGAGATGAAATCAATATAGGAGGATCGTAATTAACTCAGTAGACAAGAATCATGCTCGCGGGTCAAACAGTGGGTAAGTCCTAGTCAAAATCTTGGGCATGAAAAGGGGCAGGAGATACTAAAAAAATAAATGTGGAAAAAAACAAGCACAAGAAAGTAGCAATAGTAAACACAACAGTAAAAATGATAGATAAAACATCAAAAATAATGAGGAATGTCTCCCTTTACTTAAAACACATTGCCCTCAATGTGCAAAATAATAGAAACGAATATGATGAAAAAGAAAGGGTTTAGAACACTCCCGATGTCATTTTCGTTACTTTTTCGCCACTCGTTTTCAAATTTAATTTTTCGTTTCCTTGATTCTCCTAGACCTAAGAAGAGAGAATAGAATTTATTAACATGTAAGAAAATAAAATAGAAAAATATAAAATAAAATAAAATATAAAATATAAAATAATAAAAAGAAAAAATATAAATAAAATTAGGTTGCCTCCCATCAAGCACTTGTATAACGTCGTTAGCTAGATGGTCCGACTAGTATTATGGTTGTTCCAGTTGAATTTTTCAATCGTATGAGCTTGAAAATTCTAATAAAATGGCTTCAAACTTTGACCATTAACTATGAACCGTTTTCCCGACTTTTCACTTTCTATTTCAACTGCACTATGTGTGAATAATTTAGTTACAATAAAAGGTCCTAACCATCGAGATCAAAGCTTATTGGGGAACAATTTTAACACGGAGTTATAAAATAACACTTTTTGTCCTACTGAGAAATGCTTCCGAGAAATTTTCTTGTCATAGAACAATTTTGTTTTATCCTTATAGATATGAGCATTCTCATAGGCATCATTACGAATTTCCTCCAATTCTTGGATGTCTAATTTCCTAGCTCTTCTCGCAGGTTCCAATTCCATATTACATTGTCGTACAGCTCAGTAAGCCTTATGTTCCAATTCTACTAGAAGGTGACAAGCCTTGCCAAAAAACAAGCCGATATGGGGTAATACCAATTAGTCCCTTATATGCCTTCTGATAGGCTCACAGTGCGTCATTTACTCAAAAACTCCATTCCTTTCGATTAGGCCGAACCGTTTTCTCCAAAATGGTCTTCCACACTTTGTATTTTCGTCACCACTTGTAACGCCCCATACACGCATTCCACACTGAAACAGTGTACGAGGTATTACCAGAACATAACACATACCATTAAATAAAACCGAGACAAAAATATGGCATCCAATTGGATCATGAAACATTATAACATATGCCTTTAACAATATTAGCCAACTTCAATGGCTTTGTACAAAATACTCGATCAGATACTGTAGCCAATATTTTAAGCCTAGGCAATTATGACACGTAACAAAATAACTAAGCCTACTATACATGCCATAATTCAAAATGTTTAGTTCAAATACCCAAAAATATTGATAGTGTAGGCAGATCTTCAACGATCCTTGACTCCTGTGCAAGCTGGACGACACTATAAGACAAAAGAGAGAAAAGAAAGTAAGCTTATAGCTTAGTAAGCAAGTATATAAATAATGAATAAATAATTTAATATGATTACATAATAACTCAAGTGTATCTACTTTAAATTTCACTATTTACTCCACTTTGGTCAAGCTATCTCTCCTGCGTCATATTCACTAAATAAATCATAACTTGAGTTGAAAAACTCGAAATCCAATTCCGTAAATTTTCCTTGAAACTAGACTCATGTATCTACTTACTAATTTTTTTCTAGAATTTTTGGTCAAGCAAATTAGTACAGTTTATTAGTTAAAGTCTCCCCTGTTTCAGGGTTCAACTACCCTGACCTCTGTGCACTACGAACCAAATTTCTCCATGTAAATAATTCCAACGACCATGAAGTTTGTTTCCCTTAAAAATAGACTCAATAAGGAATCCATGAATGTAATATATGACTCTTAATAATGTTTTTACAATTTATGGTGAATTTTTAAAATCTGCACAGGGAATCATTTAGTCATTCTGAATAGGTCTCACTAAAATATAAATTTCTCAAAATATAAGATTTCTTTACTTACTATGTTTCTTTTACATGAAAATAGACTCATTAATATTTAAATTAATATCTCATTCAGCCTCTAATTAAATTTCAATTATTTTTGGTGATTTTTCAAATTCACGTCACTGCGTCTGTCCAAAACAGTATTATTGCTAATTCACTCTTTCACACTTTCTTTATATTAATCTCATTTTAACATGCATATCACAATTCATTTTCACCACATTTCATACATCACAAGTATAGGTCCATGATTACAATGTCACCATAAAGCCATCCCGTTGAACAATTCGGATCAATTCCCGATACTTGATGGTTTCAGCACACAGCTCTACCATCATATTTCATATAATTCGACTCTCTTGTACACATGGTGAACACTTAGTATCACCCATGTGACTTAGCCATTTTATCTCGTAGCTCTCTTGTCTACATGGTGTCCTTCACTTGGAATCACACATGCGACCTAGCTACATTTATCTCTCCCGTAGCTCTCTTGTCTACATGGGATACTTCCCGTATCACACATGTGACCTAACTACTACATAGTATCGCGTAGCTTTCTTGTACACATGATATGCACTCGGCACCATACATGTGACTTAGCCACGCTCCATCTATATTATTTAATCTTTCCGAATGTACAACTGGGATTTCTCTCTCTATTACTTATTTCCATTTTTCCAATAGTCAATTTATGCTTCAAAATCGGCTAAATTACATATATAATAGGCTAAAATATAAAAATGTAAATGAAGTTAATGTATTATTTACATGCAAACTTACCCCGGTGCAAAATATGGAAATTTTGCAATTTAGTCCAAAACCTTTTCCTTCTCCCGTTCGAGATCGATTCCACGCCTTTCTTGATTATTGAGCTTGAAAGCTTGAAACAAACCCTAGCTATGGAGAACCCTTGAAATTTCGGCCTAATGAAGAAGATGGACAAAAATTGGCTTTTAATTTTGTTTTTAATTCATTTTAATAACTAAATGACCAAAATGCCCTTACTACTAAACTTTCCAAAAATTCCATCCATGTCCAATTTTGTCCATAGACTTAGAAATTGGTCAAATTGCTATTTAAGGCCTCCTTATTAATATTCCAAAGCAATTTCATACTAAAAACTTCTAGAATGCAAGTTTTGCAAATTATTCGATTTCGTCCCTAATCTCAACTTAAGCACTTTATGCATAGAATTTCATCACGAAATTTTCACACAATCATGCAATCATATCATAAACCTCAAAATAATTATAATAACAATTTAAATTTTTTTAAATCTCGGATTCGTGGTTTCAAAACCACTATTCCGTTTTGCCCCTAAATCAGGCTGTTACACCACTTCTTCCCTATTTCGCATATTGACCGATTTTGTTTTTAAATTCATGCTTTTTGCCCCTAAATTTCCTTTTGCCTTCGATTTAGTTCTTATAAGATAAAAAAACCATAAACAACCCAAATCAATAGGATCGTACCCAAAATATATATGTAATTAACTCATAAAAGTATGCCATTTTAAAGTATTATCATCCATGCTTTTCATGGTCACCTCTAAAACAATCTTATCAGCTTGCTCATCTACAATCTCTCCATGTCATTTCTCAATGTCTTTTTCAGCCTGAGGGAAGAGATCTTCTAACCTTTTATTTTACTCTACCAGTTTCCTATTTTTCTTATCTAGCTGTTTATGTAACTCACAGGCCCTCTCTAGAGCTCCCATGTTATCTTGGCTATAGCCACTTGAAGAGATGATATTAGATCTTTTAATGATGGTTTCTTCATAGAGCGAAATGATGCAGAAGGACAAACATGTTCCTTCACTTCTTGGGGTAAGGAATCTCTCCACCACTTGTTTACCTTAACAGGGCAATACGAAAATTTCTGCATACTTAGGTGCTTACACCATGGGAACAACATCTATGTCTCACCACTAGTAGACATAAATCTCATTGAACCTCTACGAGACCATGATCAATAATCGAACCAAAAGTATCGTCTGTAGGTGGTCTTGGTGGATATAGAAATCCATGAAAAGAACTAGGAGGAGAAGGAATCAAAGCAGAAACTGTAACAATATTGGCCAAATCACTAGTTATTGCAGCGTGATGCCAAATCACTAGATATTACAGCGTGATCTTTCCCTTTCTTTCGACGAAGCTCTCTTACAAGGCTACCTTCATCTTCGCTACTTAAAACAATATTGGTAGCTCCAACAATAGTTTTCTATTTCTTTCCACTACTTGCACTTCCTTCCCTAGCAGAAATATTAGAGGGATTACCTTGTATATTTTGCATAAAGGATCAAATGTCCATGTATTCGTCAATCTCCCTAGATAAACTCGTGGATTCTCCTGAATTCTCTTTAACAACGCGAATTGTGCTTGCATCACCAACAAGTCTATTATCAGTACCAACATTTATTGTAAGAGGGTTAGCACAACTTTCTTGATCCCCTGCAGGTTTAGAAAAGCTATAAAAATAATTCTTAGACTCATCTTTCTTTCCTAATAGAATAAACCCTAAATCATCAATGGCTCTATGTGGCCAAACAAATTGTGCAAGCAACACAGTTACAGTGTTTACACCATTGTTATCATCAATTGGTCGCCACCCATTGAGACTCAGATTTAAGAAATAGTGCTGGAACACAATTCTAACAGTTGACACTTCCTCCAAATCTAGAATGTGACCTTTGCGGAGTCTATAATATTAACCCCACCCTACTTTAGATATAATCTCTTATTTTCAAAAACATACGCTTTTACTAGGGTGTCGACCATTCAATTAGAAAATGAAAGTCAGTTTCAAACTTGCACTTGACCTGTATGTAGGTGAATGTTTAAGGACTAATTGGAGATAGTTGACTCCACCCCATCGCAAGGAGGAAAATAAAACAAGCCCACCAAACCTCCTCGATTGCACGCTTTCAGTTTATACAGATTCTAGAAAATGACGATCAATGGTATTTCCTCTCGTCGACTACATTTTATAAAATAGGCCATTACGACCCACCGCGAGAAGCTAGATAGCTATCTCGGGGCTATCTTGTATTCGCCGAGAAAATGGCATAATAAGGGATTGAATGGTAAATAGAAACCCACTTCTAACATGTGTAAGGGAAGTAGAAAACTCCCATTAGTGGTGTCGCTTAATTGGTCCAACCTTTCACGATTGAAAAGTCATAGGTGAAATTGGGTATTTGAATTCCCCAAGTAGCCAAAACACGACTATTTATTCCTCTTTGGTGGTACAAACATAAGCTTTTGCCTTCACAGGAGCATTTACTTCACGATGTTGTGAAAGAACACTCTAAATAAGACAACCACTTTCTCTCGCCCTAACCATCGTACTTGAATAAATCTAAAAAAACCACAAAAGCAATTGGGAAATTTCTAGAAAATTACCTTTGAAACACGATTATTTTCTCAACAATAACTCCTTCTAAAAAATTTCAAATTCAAACGGTTTGATTTTTAGGGTTCAGGTAACTTTCTTTTAAAAGTGTTTTGCACTTTAACGATTTGTGTATCCAAGAATGAAGGCACAATCAGTTGTATACAGCTGTACCACTCCCCAACACGTGGTAAAGTGTATGTAACACTCTAAAGTAAAAAGCTTACGCGATAAGCTTCTCCTTCAATAACCTCTCACCTGGCGAAGTCAAGTTCTCAAAAAAGTCCATTTGTAACCCTTTTTTGAATTAGGTAGGAGACAAATTGCTATGGTACTCGCTATTACTGACCCACTACTTGGTTACTTGATTGGGTTCTAACTTGTAGTCTACGTGGTTTGCACTTTGAGTTCGCAGGTGAGGTATTTGCGTCCTTTTATAAAATTGCACGATGTGGGTTTGCACCACCATGTAGGTGAACCCATATCTAAAAAACACGTGTTAACCCTAGAGTAGGGTACATGTTGGCATGCATGGGGACCTACCTACGATGTCACGTCCATGAACAGTAATCATATCATATAAACACACAATTTAACTCTTTTGAAGGGCACACACACTCTAAAATACTCAACAAAAAATTATATTTATAGATATAAGAATTATAAATGAAATCAAACTATACTTCTAATAAATATTAAAGTCATAAATAAATCAAACTTATCTTAATCTTAATGTTCATCTACTTAATAATAAAGTATTTTTAAGAAATAATCCCTTCCAAATCAAGAAGCAATTAAAAAAAAAACTCGCTTTTATTTTTATTTTTGAAAAGTAAACGTTAGGTGGACACAAAAAGTCATCGGTGGTCAAGAGATTTTCCACATTGAAGGCCGGGGGGGTTGAATTGTAGGTTTTTGAAAAGGAAAAAGTTTATTAAAAATACTAATATTTAATTATTATTAAACTTTTTAATCATCCAATTATAAAAAAATATCTAAAATAATTTTTCAATTATTTAATTTTTTTATTACCAACAGGTTATAGTGGTAGTTTTTAACAATTTTAACCCATAACATTTATAAATTATGTCAATTTAATATTGAGTCTAAAAAAATATAATCATCATCATTTATATATTGTGTTGTTTGGGGTTTATTTGTATTTTTTTTGTGACATTAAGGGTTAATTTTAAAAGAATAAAAAAATATGAAAATTATTATCTTGAATTTTTGGGTGTTTCTATTTTTTTTTCTATATTTTCAATTAAATTTAGTTGATAATTTATTTTTTTAGCGTTTTAGGTGAAAAGGTCACAAAGAAAAATTACACATTATGTAAATGTTAAGTGTTGATTTTTTTAGAATTAAAATTAAATTGACATAAGGTATAAATATTGACAATTAAAGTTGCTATTATGTGATTTTAAAAGTTGTTATTATTATCCAACTGATGATAAAAAAGACAATTGAATAATTGAATAATATTTTTTAACTATTTCATAGTTGAATGATGAAAAATAATTTAATTGAGTGATTATTAATACGAAAACAATTATTTAAGAATTATTTATGTACAAGCCCAATTTTGCCTAGGCCTCAAAACCCAAAATTCAATCCAACCTAAATTTACTAAGACCCTAAAACCTAACCCAATCCCAAACAGCCCAAATAGCCCAAAACAAAAAACACCTAACCTAAACAAGCCCAACAACTTAAACTTTTCAAAAAAAACCCTAGCCACCCTAGCTTCTGCCGCCACCTGCTCCACCAATTGTTTGTCACCACCAACTCTGCCACCGTTGACTCTGTTACCTGCAAAGGAAAGACAAACACGCCAACAACAGTGGCAAAACAGTAGCCAAAGCAATGTAAAATCGGCTATAAAAAGCCATAACAATGTATTGTTTGGGGGAGAAAAAAAATTGAATACAATCACAAAAACAGATTCAAACATATAAATAGCAAACAACAAAGTAGATTGAAAGAAAAAAGTTCAAAATCGTGCTAAGGTCTTTATTTTCATCTTTTTAGTTTATTTCTTTCTTTATTTTCCTCCTTTGAATATACATACATACATATTTTCTTTATTTTTTTAAAAAACAGTATATATATAGATACATATATATAAAAAAAATTAAAAATTTTACCTTTTTGGCTGCCATATACGACGGCGCAGGCGGCGGGCGACGGCAGTGATCGGCCAAACTCCTTGCCGGACCAAGGACCCTGCAGAGAGAAAAATGAGAGGGCTCAGTTTTTTTTTTGAGAAGAGTGAAAGGGAAATGTTTTTTTTAGAATTTTCCTATTTATATAGGGTCCAAAACAACGCCGTTTTGGACTTAAGCACCAGTGCCAAAACGACGTCGTTTCACCTAGGATCCGCATGTTGACCCGACCCGCTAGTAGGATCCTCATGTTTTTATTTAATGGGATATTTGTGATCCCAGCCCTTTCGCTTTTTTACAACATTGCAATTAAATCTTTCGTTATTTCTAATTTTGCCCTAAATTTTTTTTTTGATTTCCTTTTGGTCCTGCGTAAAACGATGAGTTTGGGAGGGTGGGGATATTTTCTCCTTTAATCCCACCTTGTTATTCGCACATTCGATGTGGTCCATTTCTTTCTTTCTTTATTTTGAATTTTCCCCGAATATTTGTTTTAAATTCAATTTAGTCCTCTTTTAGCTATTTGGCATTTTTTTTCTTTTTACTATTATTTATTATCATTATTATTATTACCTTCATTATTATTATTATTATTTTCTTTTACCATTCTTATTACTACTTTTGTTATTATTTTATCTAATATATTATTACCATTATTATTATTATTTTACTATTATTACTTATATTAGTTAGTATCATTATTAATCTTATCTTTATTTTCTTTACTATTATTTTTATTATCATTAATTATTTATTATTACTATTACTATTATTATTATTATTATTGTCATATTATTATTATTTTCATATATGTTTTATTACAAGTTGTGCTTTAAGTATTATTTATTTTAATTTAGTTCTTTACTTCCAATATTTTTAAACCTTTTCCCTTATATTTATTTATTCATTACTTTATTATTATTATCCTCAATATTATTTATTTATTTCATCTTTACCTATTCATATTATTATTATTGTAATTTGTTTGTTAATATTACTATGACTATAATAGTACATTAGTATTATCATATAATTTATTTATCATATATTCTTGACTTGTATAGTTGTTTTATATTATTGCATTATTTTTCCCCATGAACTATGTTTAAATATAATTGGTTATCTTTGTATTATGCTTCAAAATAGCTCATGTCGTTTTAAACTTACGTTTGATAAAATTTTTAAGAAAAAAGGAAATTTTCAAAGTAAGGCAATGTTCTGTATTTGGAAATTCGAGAAATCGTGCCCTAACGTGCTGGGTTTCGATTTTTTCGTTTGATCCAAATAACCGAATAACCTTTTAAAATTAAAGTGCTTGAGTTTTGAAAATCCAAAGACCGGCTTATTCTTGAGGGTTTAAAGCGTCGTGTCCTAACGTGTTGGATATGACATTTTATTACTTCGGGACGAGAAGGTCTTTAACATCTGCTTCGATTTATCTAAACATCTTTGCAAAATTAACATTAATAAAAAAGAGGGATCGTATTCTAAATTCTTTTCGAGTTTTCAAATTTCAACATTAAGACATTAATTAATCAATTAGGTACCAATTTTGGGCATTACGAGGGTGCTAATCCTTTCTTGTATGTAATCGACTCTTGAACTCGTTTTCTCGAATTTCGTAGACCAAAATCAATGTTTTAGTAAAACAGAACATTTTATTAAAACAATCAAAATATTAGGTGATCCATTCACACCTAAACAAAAAGGATTGGTGGCGACTCCCAATTTTCATTTTCTTTTCAAAATATAAAGTCGATTCCCGTTTTTCATAAAAAATGGTTTCGACAGCTTGACTACTCCACTAGAGACAATAAGAGAGTCAAGCCGTAAATTGATTAATTTATGTCTTTTCATCGAAAATTGAAAATTCGATTTAATATACGATCCTTTCATTGCATTTCATCTACTATCTTTGTGGTTTATGTCATAATACCTACTGTGTTGGTCGAGTCTTTAAATAGTTTTGCATATCGCATTGCATGACCGCTCGGTCTTACCCTTTAAGTGGGAGTGAGAAACCAGTCCTTTGTAAGGTTTTCACCTTTGCATAGGATGGTGGATCACTTTCGGGATACATCCGTACCTATGTCTTCGTGAGATCTTTATCTCCGTATAGCTATAGGGAAATGTATTCCCCTGAACTGAACTTGGTCTATATGAGCCTATAATGGGTGAAGATCAAGGAATTTGCTGGTTCAGGTACCTTGTCTTTAGAACCAAACCACATGTAGTGACCTATAGGAGCCCACCCTAGATAGAGCCACGCCAAACCTTAGCGGTTACCCGAATAGGTGCTTGATTATTTCCTGTCTGCTTTGAGTTCTTTTTTTTTTGGTATACTGACTTGTTGTGTTTTGTTATTATTGCATGGCATTACATTATAAGAAGGTGTTGATTCACGTTCGGTTACTAAATAAAAAAGCTTAGCATATAAAAAGGGTTTCCGAGATGACACAGCAAGAAAAATGTGATAGTTTGACTGAGGGGTACGAGTTGGAATTGTGGGATTTTACTCACATCAGTGTGACTCAGAATGACCTACAAGAATTAAAAGAGATATGGAACGGTTGGAACGACGAGATCAAGCAGTTATTTTATCATAATTACGGAGACTTGCCCTATTTACTCGAGGTGAAGATAGACAAACGCTTATTCCGAGCTCTCGCCCAATTTTAGAACCCCGCCTACAGCTGTTTCACTTTTAAAAGAGTTGATTTTGTAACTACTGTGGAAAAGTATATGGCCTTACTTCGCTGCCCAAAGGTTAAAGTTGACAAGGCCTATTCTAGAGCTGCTAACATCCCGCCCTTTGTAAAGAGACTGATGAATATCACGGGGATGAGCGAGCAGTGGGTTACAGCCCGGATTAAGCAAAAGGGAGACAGAAGTTGTATTCCTTGGAAGAACTTAAGAGACCTAATTCTA
Source organism: Gossypium hirsutum (assembly GCF_007990345.1). Taxonomy (NCBI): domain Eukaryota; kingdom Viridiplantae; phylum Streptophyta; class Magnoliopsida; order Malvales; family Malvaceae; genus Gossypium; species Gossypium hirsutum. The sequence goes on from NC_053433.1 coordinate 106,555,978, forward strand.
GCACATCCGGATATGAAGAAGAGGGTTGATGTTTTCACTTTGAGCATCTACGATTTGATCGCCTTTCCCAAGGCATTAGGATACGTGGATGGAGCAGTTTCAAACCTGTTTGTTCAATTTGATAAAGGAGTCACCCTTGTCCCTGCGATCTTGGCCGAAATGTATAGATCATTGAATGCTTGCCGGAGAGCGAGTGAAGGCAGATTTATAGGATGTGCGTAACTTCTGCTATCGTGGTTCCATAGCCACTTTTGGAGGGTGGAGAAGGTTGATAAACGTAATTTATACATATTTTTATCCCATGCTTAACACGTTTATGAATGATTTCTCCTTAGATTTGGTGAATTTGATGCTTCTAATCCTTTAATTTCATGTTTTATACTTAGGTCAGCATAGGAGAGCGAAAAGAACAAGAAATGGGCCCAAAATGGAGAAAATACGGCCTGGACTTCCTTACACGGGCGGAACACATGCCCGTGCCATTCTAACAAGCTTGACCACGGCCTAAAATAACCTCAGCACGGGTGTGTTGATCTCTCAGCCTCGACCACAGCCTGAAGTAAATCGCATAAGAGCATGTCCCTGCCGATCCCTAGTTATGTTCTATTCAGAAAAGGGCAAGTTTGAGGGCTCTTAGGCATTATAAAGCCTAATTAAACACCCTAGAGGAGGACTAAAAGGGGGACGGAGAATAGGGAGCAAGGAATTACTCCAAAGAAGCCGATTGATCCATATCAGAAGCTGGATTCATCATCAAGACTGAATATCTCTCCTCAATTTCCCTTTAGGAGTTTTGAGTTTTCTTTATGTTTTGTATTCTTTATTCTTCTAATATGTTTTCCTATTTAGTTATGAACTAAATCCCCTAAATACCTAAGGGGGATGAAACCTAAGACGAATCTTGTTATTATTTTCTGAATTGTATGATAAATATTTGACTTGTTCTTAATTATGTGTTCTTAATTCTTGTTTCGGTATTTCAGGATATTGATTCAAGTTAATGCTCTTAGTTGGAGGATGAATAGTCCCTGTCTAAGAGTGACTTTGTCATAATTAAGCGGAGTTGATTGCGCGCCTAGAGATAGGGTGACAAGATTTTTCTGGATCAGGGTGAAACCTAATAAGGGGATCCATAGATCGAGTTAATGCAACCCTAGGGTGTTAATTAGAAAGAAATTTCAATTATTCAATCTAGGGTTAGACGTTATTAGTCTTGAATAGGGATAATAACATAATTTAGGGATCTCTACGGAACGAGTTAAATGAATAAATCGTTCGATTCGGAGCCAAAATAACAAGTGAAGTCTAGGTGGATTTTTCCTTAGATATTGTCTTAATTCAATCGTTTTCCCAAAAGTAATTCCCCAATTCTATTTTCTGTGAATTCTTAGTTTAGTTAATTAGTTAATTAAAACAAACTCCTTTATTCTTAGGCTAGATAATAAAAAGACAGTCATTACTAGTACTTTTAGTTCCTTTGGGTTCGACAATCCGGTCTTGCTAAAGCTAAACTATTGTTCGATAGGTACACTTGCCTACATCGTGATAATAGTTAGTTTCAAGAACGATTAATTATAAATTTATAAAACTTACCACGGAAAATCACGATCAAGTTTTTGGCGCCGTTGCCGGGGAACTAAAATATTAAGAACACTCAATTTTTATTACTTTAGCCATTTACTCTTACTGTAATTTAATTTTGTTTTTGTTTTTATTTTTATTTACTAAATTTTCTTTTCCTTTCTTCCGGCAGGTTCTTATAGTTTATGATTAGAAGGAACCCGTCGGGACCACTACTTTTTAACGAAGAAATCGATCGCACCGCTCATAGAAACTGACGAGAGATAAGGTGAAGCCTAAGATACACAGAGGAAGAGCAAGAGGATGATATATCAACTACAACCGAGGAGATGGCTGAAAATCAGGAAAATCAGCTACCTCCTGCGATACCCGCTAATCTAGCAAATCAGAATCCTGCTCCTCGTACTATGTATGAATATGCTAAACCTACATTAACAAGAACTGAGTCAAGTATAGTTAGGCCTGCTATTGTTGCAAATAATTTTGAACTAAAACCTAACACGATTCAAATGATACAGTAATTTGTTTAGTTTGATGGTTTGCAGGATGAGGATTCCAACACGCACTTGGAAAATTTTCTGGAATTCTGTGACACTTTTAAAATTAATGGCGTTTTTGTTGATGCTATTCGTCTTTGGTTATTCCCTTTTTCATTAAGAAACAAAGCTAAACAGTGTTTGAACTCGTTACCACGAGGGTAAATCACTACTTGGGAACAAATAACCGAAAAGTTTTTATTAAAGTCTTTTCCGCCGGCTAAGATGGCCAAATTACGTAATGATATCTCTTCCTTTGTGCAGATGGATTTGGAAGCCCTTTATGATGCGTGGGAGAGATACAAGGACCTATTGCGAAGGTGCCCTCACCATGGGTTACCTCTATGGTTGCAAGTTCAAACATTCTACAATGGTGTGAATCCCTCGACAAGACAGACGATTGACGCAGCAGCTGGTGGAACCATCAACAACAAAACACCTGAAGAGGTTTACGAATTTATTGAGGAGATGTCATTGAATAACTATCATTGGCAAGTCATGAGGACTAAGCCAACCATAATAGCAAGTGTTTATAACGTCGATTCAGTTACTATGCTGTCAAATCATGTAGAACTTTTAAATAAAAAGATTGATGGTTTACTTGGTTCTACACAGGTTCATCCAGTAATGCAATGTGAAGCAAGTGGAGGTGGATCAAGCAATTCAGAGTATCAACCCTATGGCCACAACATGGAGAACGAGCAACTAAATTACATTGGTAATAATCCTCGATCTCAAAATAATCCTTATAGCAATACTTATAACGCAGGTTGGAGAAATCACAAAACTTCTCATAGGGAGGTCAAGGAAATCAGAGACCACCACCACCCTCAGGCTTCCAACAACCACCTTACCAACAAGAGAAAAAGCTGAACCTTGAGGAGATGCTATCCAAATTTATCTCAGTGTCAGAAACTCGTTTCCAGAATACCAAAACAGCACTTAAAAATCAATAAGTGTCGATCCAAGGGCTCGAAACTCAGTTAGGCCAACTATCCAAACTAATTTTCGAATGACCACAAGGTAGTTTGCCAAGCAATACTGAACCTAACCCAAGAAAACAGCTCAACGCGATTAATGTTCAATGTGAAGAAGAATCAGTTGAGCCTAAACCAGAATCGAGGGAAGAAATTGTGGTAGTTAAAGGTGAGGTAGGTCACAATGAAAACAAAACGGTAAGTGCAGAATATAAACCTCGTGTGCTAGATCCCAAAGCGACAAGGAAAGACCGCTTAGATAAATGATTTGGTAAATTCCTTAAACTCTTAAAAAAATTAAATATTAACTTACCATTTATTGAAGTTTTATCGTAGATGCCGAACGCAATGAAATTTTTAAAGGAGCTTTTAGCAAATAAGCGGAAGTTGGACAAGGCATCGCATATGGAGCTAAACGCAGTTTACTCAGCTATTCTACAGAATAAGCTACCCAACAAATTAAAAGATCTAGGGAGTTTTACAATTTCTTGCTTAATTGGTAGTTTAGATGTTAATAATGCATTAGCTGATTTAGGGGCTAGCATTAACGTCATGCCTTACAAAATGTTTAAGCAACTAGGTTTTGGGAAACCCAAACAGACTAAGATGAACATTCAATTAGCAGATAAAACTATCAGATTTCCTAGGGGTATTATTGAAGATGTGCTAGTTAAAATTGATATATTTATATTTCCCGTTGACTTTGTTGTTCTAGACATAGAGGAGGATAGCAACACTCCTTTGATTTTAGGAAGGCCTTTTTAGCAACTGCTAGAACGATTATTGATGTTGACACAGGTGAACTCACATTTCGTGTGGGGGACAAAACAATCACCCTTCAAGCTCGCAATTCTGGCAACACATCGAAAATTGAAGGTGATTGTATCAACTATTCTACTAAAACTGACAATATAGTGCAACCTACTTTGCTGGAAATGAGTTTGAAGGAAGTACATGAGCCATGTTCCAGCAACAATAGAGGACCTATTCATGAAGAACGAAGGCTACAAATTGAGGAGCTAGATGAATGGCGAACACATAAACCGAGAACATATGATAAACCAAAACTACGCCAGAACGAGCTCAATACCTCACCAAATCAACTTAAGGTTGGAGATAAAGTTTTATTAGATGCCACAGATCCTCACATTATCACTGCCAAACTAAATAAAGAAATTCCTCTTATGGTACTTAGCTTTTTCCCATTCAGTACAGTCGAGGTAAGTCATCCCAAGTTCGGCACTTTTAAGGTAAACAATACCCGCCTAAAACCTTATTTTGATGAGATTGATAACAGGAATGAGGAGTAAAAACTCCTCGAACCACCATGACCATTCAATGGAGAGGTAAGTCGAGCTTAGACTATAAATAAGCACTTCTCGAGAGGCAACCTGAGCACTAACGGTATTAACTTCTTTAAATTCTAGTGTTTAACACCTAATTTACTAACGAAACTCTTGAATACAGGCTTACCACACTCACACGGCCAAGCACACGGGCATGCTTAGGACCATGCAGAAATAAGGCAAATTTTTTTCCCAAACACGGGCTACGATAAATATCCATAATTGTGCGACCTGGCCGTTGGCGATCCTGCCAAAACAACACGGGCGTGCGACACGCCCGTGGCATTGAACCGTGGGAGAACCTGAGAAAATAGCATGGGCGTGCGACACGCCCATATTTAACACCCATGGTCGAACCTGTTGAATTAACACGGCCGTGGGCATACATACATGGGCGTGGGAGAAGCAAACGAAGCCAGACACGGCCGTGTACACCAACATGCCCAAGGTACATAGGCGTGGGTCGAATTTCAGACGCACCAAAAATAGGAAAAACGCGAAACACATGGGCTAAAATTAGGGCACACGGGCGTGTCCCCTAGCCGTGTGCCCCAAAATCTATAAATACCCTACACTATTCATTGTCTTCTTCACCCAAAATCCTTAACCCTAGTGGCTGCAAGTCCACATGGCCTTCCTGGCACGCCTGTGCGCCGCTTCCAACTCAATTTTTAACCTCCATTCCCCTCTTTCTAGCATTTGTTTACTCTTTTCTCTTTTATTTTATAGATTTCTAATGCTATTCATCATAGTAATCTGCATTTCGCATGTTATTTTCATCTTTCTATCACTCAAAATTCATTATCTAGAGTAGTTATCATCCTTTTCATGTTGAAGTTCTTACTCATTACATGATTTCTCTGCCCCATTTGACTAGTTTAAAGTAAATATTCATGGTTAGGATAATAGAAATACTCATGCCTTTTGTGTTGATATTTTTCATCCATAAAATATGTTGCATTCCATAAAGGTCTTTGCCATTTTTATTCATGCTACTACCATGCCAATGTTAGAAAAAGTATGACATAAAATTGATTAGTTTGGTTAAGTTTGTTAGTGTTAGTAGTTGTAGCTGAAATTATTTAAGATTTTTTTTTTAAAATTTGTTTTCGTTTTACCTTGACCACTCATCAAGACGAATTACTGATTTTAATTGCAGGTATACCATGTCGTCTTCAAGAGGAAAGAAAGTCGTTGTCCCCGCTTCGAAGAAAAGGAAGGGAGCGTCATCTTTTTCGGGTCCTACCGTGAAAATTCGTCACCCTTTCCTGCAGTTCCCTATTGGACCCCAAGAAGAACTTTTCCAAATACTCCGGGCCCGACCTTTAATTGCAGGCTGTTGCATCGACTGGGCTGCACTAGAACAAGTCCAATTAGCTGATGCGATTCGGGCCCTCCTCACCACCGACCTATGGAATCTCTTCTTTGAGATCGTCGAGCTGACGTATCTCGAGCTCACGATGGAACTATGCTCAACATTCCATTTTCAGACCGTAATGACCAACCATGATGATCCCTGCACAGTCCAATTTCGCCTTGGTGGTCTAGTCTGCCAGTTAAAAATTCTAGAGTTTGGTTCGGCACTAGGTCATTACATGGAGGAGTTCCAATAGGAGAACGTCCTCGATACTCTCAACCACCGCATCTATTATTTTCCCTCAAAGTGCTGGAACGCCCTTGTCCATCGCTCGGCTACCTACGACCCCAGTCGCTCCAAGGCATCAGCTCTCCTCCGTCCTTAAGGTACCTATATTCTATTTTATCTCAAACTTTGATAGGACGGAGAGAGAGCACCAGCGTCATCACCACTCATGACGTCTACTACTTATGGTGTATGTCGCACGGGCATGTCTTCGACCTCACTTATTTCATCGCCCTTGCCATTCGCCATCAGACAAAGTGACACCGGAAGAGGGTCATATCCATTGGCCCTTATGTGACTTGACTGGCTTGGCACTTCGGGCTCCTCAACACCGCAGCACAAGAATCATCCTTTACCCTCATTGGCCAGATGTCTCCACAAGGCATCTTGAGTATGCTAAGCATGAGGATGATTAAAAAGCGCCGAAGAACCTACCCTCCTCAATATAGTCTTGCCCAATCAACCGAGGAGGAGGCTCCTGAGGACATTACTGATGATGTCTCTCTACAGCACGAGGACCCACCGTCTCAGTCACTACACTCCCATCGTCCAGTTCATGCGGCGGCTTCATATGCTGACATCTATGAGTGCCTCACTTGGTTCGAGCAGCAGTGTTTTCAACAATTTAATAACATTGATGCTACTCTACAGCAGATTTGTTAGCACTTCCACATCTCATTGCCACTACCACCTCGCAAACCATCCGGCGATGATGATACTTAATTTTATCTATTTTTATTTTTATTTTATGTTTTTATTAATTTTATTTTTATCTTTTAATATTATTTTATTTTCGCTACTACTTTATATTTAGGTTTTATAAACAAATTTTAATCTCGGTTAATTCTTTATGAGTAATTATTCTTCCTTATATCCCCTAAAAAGTTCCTGGTTTTATCACAGTTATAAAGAGCTACAAAGCTCACCATTACTTAGGAACTCCAAACTCTATTGGAAAAGGTTCTCCACGACTGCCATGCCCTGCTCAATCATGACATATAATATTCTTTTGGCGCAACACTTGTGGAACCCAACCTCTAACACCACTGGAGTATCCTCCTCCACTCTACATAACTGCAAACTAGGGAGTTTATTCATTTAACACTCAAGAAGTTTCATTTCTTTCCCTATCTTATGATATTATTTGCCACTAACTTTATCTTGTACATTAAGGGCAATGTACATCTTAAGTGTGGGGGGTATTCATTTCATTATCAGAAAAATCCCTGAATATTACCTTGTTCTCTTGTAAATCTCTCATATCATGTTTAGGATGAATTTTGATTGATATATGATTTGTATTGATATATCTTGGATTAAAACATAGGCATTCATGCATTGATTATTTAAAATTTAAGACATTAGAGAATTGAGCATGATAAGTTAATTTTTGAAAATTTAAAATTTTAGGTTGTTTCCCCAAGTTTAGGTATTATCTTGAAATGAAATCCGCAAGTGTAAACATCAAAAAACCATAATTTTTATGAGATCTTGAGCCTTCAAGAGCATCTATTAGTTCTTCCATGCTCACTTTTTATTATTGCTTTGAGTGTGTCAATGTCGAATTGTTATTCTAGAACTTGCTTGATTATGCATGTCAAGATCACACCATTTCATTTGATATGTCAAGATGATAGAGGCACTTAGGATTAACCCACTCATGCCATGAAAAGCCTACCTTCACAACTAATCCCTAGTAAAACCCTTTGAGCCTAACAAGTCATTCCTTGTATTACCCTTAATATTAACCCTTAGCCCATTATTGTTGAAATCCTATCAATTAATTTGATCCCTATTTTTGTCAAGATTTGATTTGAATAAATTGCTTAGCTATGTCTTATTCTATATAGTTAGTCTATGTTATTTGACTTGTTCTTAAAAAAAACATGTATACACATTAATAGTAGTGATCTTTTGAAAAGAAGCTCTGTTGTATGCAAGTGATGATTAAATATTTTTCTAGTTAAGTAATTTTTCAAGTCAATCTCGATTCTAACCTTTTCTTTCAGCTTGTGACCACACCCTCTAGCCAAGCCTTGTTGCAACCCTCTAAAGACCTTTTGATTGAAGTATCATCTCAATTTATAGTGGTGGAGATTTGATTTTCATGCAAGCCTATGCTAATAACTTTTCATATTGACTGATGAGTGCTAATTTCATTATCCTTAAAAACTTTGAGTGATTTGAGTGAATCTTTAGTGAGGATGTTAAACTCTGTGAGATTTCGAATCGATGGTAACTACTTAGATAAGGAGAGATGCCTATATTTTTTATGATTAAATGCTCAACTAGGAATGTTTGAAAATTTAATGTTCTTTTAGTTGAATCCTCAATGTATGATTACTTATGAATTAGTTTGAGATATTATTGATAGGAATTATAAGTTGAGAAAAAGGAATTCTTAATTGTGAATTGAGGATTTTGCTTGAGGACAAGCAAATGCTTAAGTGTGTGGGTATTTGATAAACCGTAATTTATACATATTTTTATCCCATGCTTAACACGTTTATGAATGATTTCTTCTTAGATTTGGTGAATTTGATGCTCCTAATCTTTTAATTTCATGTTTTATACTTAAGTGAGCATAGGCGAGCGAAAAGAACAAGAAACGGGCCAAAAAATGGAGAAAATGGGCCGATGTGGGAAAACAACACAGCCTAGACTTCCTCACACGGGCAGAATAGTCGCCCGTGCCATTCTAACAGGTTCGACCACTGCCTAAAACAACCTCAGCACGGGCGTGTTGATCTCTCAGCCTCGACCACAGCCTAAAGTAAATCGCACACGGATGTGTCCCTGCCAAGTCTTAGTTAAGTTCTATTCGGAAAAGGGAAAGTTTGAGGGCTCTTAAGCATTATAAAGCCTATTTAAACACCCTAGAGGAGGACTAAAAGGGGGGCAGAGAATAGGGAGCAAGGAATTACTCCAAGGAAGCCGATTGATCCATTTCAGAAGCCGGATTCATCATCAAGACTGAATATCTCTCCTCAATTTCCCTTCAGGAGTTTTGGGTTTTCTTTATGTTTTGTATTCTTTATTCTTCTGAGATGTTTTCCTATTTAGTTATGAACTAAATCCCCTAAATACCTAAGGGGGATGAAACCTAAGACGAATCTTGTTATTATTTTCTGAATTGTATGATAAATATTTGACTTGTTCTTAATTATGTGTTCTTAATTCTTGTTTCGGTATTTCAGGATATTGATTCAAGTTAATGCTCTTAGTTGCAGGATGAATAGTCCCTGTCTAATAGTGACTTTGTCATAATTAAGCGGAGTTGATTGCGCGCCAAGAGATATGGTGACAAGATTTTTCCGGATCAGGGTGAAACCTAATAAAGGGATCCATAGATCGAGTTAATGCAACCCTAGGGTGTTAATTAGAAAGAAATTTCAATTATTCAATCTAGGGTTAGACGTTATTAGTCTTGAATAGGGATAATAACATAACTTAGGGATCTCTATGGAACGAGTTAAATAAATAAATCGTCTGATTCAGAGCCAAAATAACAAGTTAAGTCTAGGTGGATTTTTCCTTAGGTATTGTCTTAATTCAATCGTTTTCCCAAAAGTAATTCCCCAATTTTATTTTCTGTGAATTCTTAGTTTAGTTAATTAGTTAATTAAAACAAACTCCTTTATTCTTAGGCTAGATAATAAAAAGGCAGTCATTACTAGTACTTTTAGTTCCTTTGGGTTCGACAATTCGGTCTTGCTAAAGCTATACTACTGTTCGATAGGTACACTTACCTACATCGTGATAATAGTTAGTTTCAAGAACGATTAATTATAAATTTATAAAACTTATTACAGAAAATCACGATCAAAGGTCTCATATCAAGTTTTTTTCGAGAACTATTCTCCATTGAAGGAATTAGTGGCTACACCAAGGAGGGTGACCTTTCCGAAGAGAAATGGATAGTGATTCTCCAGAGCCTACAAGCTGAAGATGTTGAATGGGTCCCTCTACTTGGTTTATGGGAAGCCGTTGGATACGCTCCACTACTCGTGTTGAGACAGTATCGATCAAGGCAGTTCATACCAGAAACGCAAGGGTTAGCTTAGTGCGAGTTCTCATACAAGGGAGATAATTATAAGAAGAGAATTCGTGAGATATTGAATGCTTGGAAACAAACTCATAGGATGAAAGGATTCGCTGCAGGCCCAATGACGACCCCCGAGTACGACTAGTTGTAGGCTAAAAGAATTAACGACAACATCCCAATGCAAGAAAATGCTCGGTCGATAGAGGAGTACTTACAAGCAGTCTCGTCCGAGTTAGAGATTATCAAGTAAGACTTTGAGAAAAGGAGCTCAGAATTGGGAAAGACGGTAGTACAGTTAGAAGAGGAGAAGATGAAGTTACGATTAGACGTCAATATCCACAAGCTAGAGGTCGAGAAATTGTGGAAGGGAAAGAACAAGGTCGAGGAAGATTTGGATAGTCCGAAAACTTATTACAAAAAGCTGCGTATGTCGATAAGAACTATCGATTTGGGTAAAACGTCATAGCAGTGGCGGCAAGAAATTAAAGAAGAAAAGACTAGAGCCGATCATTGGGAGAAGAAGTTTCAAGATGCTCGAGTACGAGAGGACGCTTTGAAAAATAGTTTGTTGGAAAGCCAAAGCGAAAAAGAGAGGCTACGAGCTCGGGTGGCCGAATTGGAAAAATCACTGCATCGGCATCGTAGCTGTAACTCCGTAATTGAGTTGAAGACCAGTCTAAGCAAGATCGAGGAGTTGAAAGGGAAAATAGAGGAACTTGAGACTGCACTACAAGGTAGCAAAATTCGAGTGGAATTCCTTGAGGCAAACAATGAATATTGCAAAGAACAACTTCACCGCTTTCAAGATCAGATCAGAGATAAAGATTATGTCATGGGCGAAGCTGTGGCTCAAGTTTGAGAGGTAGCCGATCATTTGCAAACCTTGGTAGTTCAGGCTGATGTATTAAGCTTAAAATACGAGTCAGAATCAGATCGAGGTCGAAACTTAGCTTGGCTTCTTAAGGGGTTAAGGCTTTGGGCATTAGGGCAAAGTCGTATATGTAATTATCCACTTTATGTAAAGAATTTTTTCTAATATTAAAGTTGTTCTAATGAAATTGAATCAGAATCAACGCCTCTTTTTGTATTCATTTCATTCATTTGCATTACATTTCATCATATGCATTAAATTTCACGAAAAGACCCTAATTAAACCAAATTATTTTAGTTAATCTGGAAACTAACAAGAGTCAACCAACCGAATACCACTACAATACCCGTCGCAAAACTAAAGTAATGGATCAGAGGTTAGAAAGATTAGAACAAATGCAAAAGGACATGCAAGAGCAATTGCAAGCACAGATGCAAAAGCAATTAGCTAAGATACAACAAGATATGAGGGAACAAATGCAAGAGTCCTAAAATAATATGATAAGTCAATTGGCGCAATTGCTGGTCAGAGAATGTGAAAAAGGGAAGAGTACTGCGAACGAAAACGAGGATCCTATTTACCCCCTGGGCTTCACTCCAATCAACGTCTAGGCACCACCAGAAGTGTACCCACGAGGGGTACCCGTTACTATCAGGCATCAACAACATCAAATCGATACCTCAACACCTATGAACTATCAAACAGGCTCGGGCTCTAATCCTGGGGATAACCCAACCAATCCCGTTGTTCCTGATCTCGATAATGTAGCAGAGATGGAGAAAACAAAAGTGAAATTGTCAAAACAACTGGAGGATCGATACAGATAGCTGGAAGAAAAACTCAGAGCAATGGAGAATCCTGATTACCATTGCGGAATAGACGCCAAAGACCTAAGTTTGGTCCCGGACTTAGTACTCCCTCCTAAGTTCAAGACCCCAGATTTTGAAAAATACAATAGAACTAGTTGTCCAGAAGCTCACATTACCATGTTCTGTCGAAGGATGGCAGCGTACGTTTACAATGATCAACTGTTGATCCATTGCTTCCAAGATAGTTTGGTTGGGTCTGCGGCCAAATGGTACAACCAACTAAGCCGTGCTCAAAACCATTCATGGAAAGACTTGGCACAAGCTTTCATGAAGTAATACGAACACGTGACAGACATAGCACCCGACCGAATCACGTTACAAAATATGAAGAAGAAACAAAATGAGAGCTTCAGGCATACGCCCAAAGATGGAGAGAGATGGGGGCGCAAGTCTAACCACCTCTTCTCGAGAAAGAAACGACCATGCTCTTTACCAATACTCTGAAGGCTTCATTCATCAACCACATGCTGGGAAGCACTACTAAGAGTTTCTCAGACATAGTAATGTCTGGAGAAATGATAGAAAACGTGATAAGATGTGAAAAGATTGAAATAGGGGAAAGTGCCAAGAAATCAGCCCCGAGAAGGAAAGAAAATGAGGTAAACAACGCGAGTGTCTACAATAAGAATTATTCCAAGCCAGTCACTGTGAGCCAGCCAAGGGCAGTGGCTACTAGCCATCAAAGCTCTCCAAGACAAGATTCCAACCCAAGGCCTAAAACAGAGAGAGTCCAGTTCACGCCTATCCCGATGTCATATAGGGAGTTGTATCAGAGCTTATTCGATGGCCATGTGGTGTCACCTTTCTACTTGAAGCTTATGCAACCCCCGTTCCCAAAATGGTATGACACAAACGCCCAATGTGAGTACCATACAGGGTTAACGGGGCACTCGACACTGTGTTTAAAAAGTTGGTAGAAAAATTTATCAAAATGGGTATCGTGAAGTTTGACAACCCATCAGGACCCAACGTAGTAGGAAATTCATTGCCCGATCATGCTAATAAAGGGGTAAACGCGATAGTCAAGAGTGAGAGTAAAAGAATCAAGGCCGACGTGGCAGAAGTAAAAACCCCATTGAGTT